>NC_134687.1:151245959-151556376 GCF_050947455.1 Rhinoderma darwinii | reverse complement strand
ACAATATGTACTTACAGGGAAGGTGCTATACTAATGGTAGTCCAGTTGCGGTTTGGAACTGATCCGCAATATATATCCTATATCCCAATATCGTTTTACTCCTTCCTGTAAGGGTTAGTTTTTGGCAGCATGGGCGATGCGTCTGTGGTCTCCACTGCGCCTGCGCGTTCGTATTTGATGCGGTCGATGTTGGTTCCGGGTTGTCAGCTGACGGCCGGGAGTCACATGGACAGGCGTCACGAATTCGGGTGGTGAGTGTGATTGGCTGGTTCGGTTAGCGCTGCCGAGGACGGGGGGAGGAGTTAGGTGTTTATAGTAACTCAGAGTCCCGAAATGAAGTATGCCGCTGACATCTATGCGAGCATCCTTCCGTGATGTACAGCAGAATATCTGCTGCTGAATAAATATCGCTGGCATCCTTGCCAGAGTGACCAAGATACAGACCCCTGAGGATAAGTATTGAAACGCGTAGGGTCGGTTGTAATGAGGAATTTTAGCATAGGGAACAGTAGCATTGTTGTTTACCTTGGCATTAGGAGGTTCCGGTGCGGTTATCACGGACTCTGGTGTGTTTTGGGGTTTTAAACTATTGTTATGCCCATGTTTAAATGCTGATTCCGGATAAATATCTATACAAACACTGAGTCATAGAGGGTTCACCAATTTAATCTTTACTCAGTATTTACTGTTTAATACGTTTTTAATACACACGGTGGGGCTTTTTCACAGTGGTAAGTGTACCCCTGTTTTTAGCGAGTTATAAAATAAAAGGTATATTTTACTCAATTGTCACTTCAGTGAATCTTCAGGATACCGCCACCAACCGATGACCCTTTATTGAGTAATTAGCATATAGTGTGCTCTGTTTTAAAAGTTCATTTTATATATTTTTCTTCATCTGAAAACAACATACAGGGGAATGTTTGGAAATATTGTCAGGTCATGTATTACTGAATAGTGGCGGTTCAAGGGGTTAAAACTACCTGACAGGTTCCCATTAAATATACAATGTATTGAAAACAATTCCATCAACCCTGTAATTTTGTTATTATAAATATATTCTATGGAATTGCAGCATCAGAACCAAGCTCTATACATATATACAGCTCCAAAACCAAGCTCAGTACATAAATACAACACCAGAACCAAGCTCATACATATATACAACACCAGAACCGTGCTCAGTACATAAATACAGCACCGGAACCAAGCTTAGAACAAAAATACAGCACCATAACCAATCTCAGTACATATATTCAGCACTAGAACCAAGCTCAGCACATAAATACAACACTAGAACCAACCTCAGAACATAAATACAACACCAGAACCAAGCTCAGTACATATATATAGCACCAGAACCAAACTCAGTACATAAATACAAAACCAGAACAAACCTCATACATATATACAGCCCCAGAACAAAGCTCAGTACATATATACAGTACCAGAACCAAGCTCAGTAAATATATACAGCACCAGCACAAATACAGCTCAATTTAGTGCAACCCCTGTCGTATAGGTTTGTAAGGCGTAAAAATACTGCTCCCAGCATAGCCCAAACAATGGTAAGGATATGCTGGGAGTTGCTGTTTCACAAAAAAAAATCATACCAACTATCATCTCGCTGCAGATCATACAGTGACTACAGTACTGATTAGAAGCAGAATAAACATTTATATTAAAGAGGCTCTGTCACCAGTTTAATACTTCACTATCTCCTGCCTAATCTAATAGGCGCTCTGTTGTAGAAAACTACTGTTTTTAAAAAAAAAAAACGTTTATTAGTGCCAGAGTTCTGATTATTTTTACATTTATGCAATTTTTTTCTAAATGCCCAACTGGGCCCTTTTTTAGTTTCACCAAGTGGGCGTTGTAAAGAAAATTGTATGACGCTGATCAATCAGCGTCATACACTTCTCTTCATTCATGCCCAGCTTTATTCACATAACAGCGTGAACTCACGAGATCACGCTGTAACGTCACTTACTCCCGCAGTTCCTTCACCAGAGTGATGGGAGCTTGACCAGACATCGGTTCCAGCCGTGCCAGGATTGTGCCCCACATATGGCGCCCCCTGTATATAGTGCCCCACTTATAGCCCCCCTGTAGATAGCGTCACACATATAGCCTCCCCTGTAGATAGTGTCCCACATATAGCCTCCCCTGTAGATAGTACCCTACATGTAGCCCCCCCTTAGTGTCCCACATATAGCCCACCCAGTAGACTGTGCTCCACATATAGCCCCCCCTGTAGATAGTGTCCCACATATAGCCTCCCCTGTAGATAGTGTCCCACATATAGCTCCCCCATGTAAATAATGCCACTCACACTTTTAAGTGGAAAAAAAACAACTTTACATACTCACCTTGTTCCCATTCCCACACCTTTTTTTAAAACTTCCTTCTTTAATAAGAGTTTCTTTTCAATGTAACCTATTTGTTCTTCGGGTAGACAGCCACCTAGCACCAGCTAAGAACGCAGGGACTCTCCTCATAATTTTTCAGGCAGCGATGGAGGAGGATGCTTGCTCTAGAGCAGCCTTCTTATCTGTGGAGATGTCCCCACAGAAAAGTGACAAGTGTTCCTCCCCCTCCCCATCTTCTTTCAATTCATCCTCTGAGGAGGAACCAATAATAAAGAAAAAGTCTAGGGTGGCTGTGAAATGCAGCACCAAAGCGTCACCTCAGTCACTTAGTGATACTGATGCTTCTATACATAGCGCCATTACACCTCGTTGGAGGCACACTTCAATGGCTACAAAAGGGGTCTTAGGCAGGTTGCATAGCACCCCACTTTCGAAGAACAGAACTCGTTGGAGTTCCTCTTTTCCTCACACGGGGTACCACAGAGAGGAGTTGTCCGCAAATAGTGTGTTCGCCCATAACACAGGTTCTACGTCTGAGGTAGATTGGGACTACAGTTATTTGCTCCTCTGCATCCTCTGAGAGGAAAATGGAGCAAACTACAAATGCTAAAGGTGGACCTCGCTGGCAGGACACCTCCTTCCAAATTATTCACTCAGAGGTGGGCAATACCAGACACCTTAGAGGTGAAAGAATTAGCCTTCCGTTCATCTTTAGTGAAAGAAGATGACCTAGTTTTTAGAAAATTTTGGGGAATTCCCAGTATTCAGGCCTTAATAGCACCTGAAATAGACCCAGCTTTTCTTTCTATTATTGGGTCAGCATTCCCTCTTGATAATTTTGATGAGAATTCAAAATATCGGATGCGGTGGGTCATTTGCTCCTTATGGTATCAAAAGCGGAGCAAGAAGGTGAACTCTCCGCAACTCTAAACGCTAAGGCTTTATTATGCTCCAAAATGGCATCACT
The DNA here is from genome assembly GCF_050947455.1 of Rhinoderma darwinii. Lineage (NCBI taxonomy): Eukaryota > Metazoa > Chordata > Amphibia > Anura > Rhinodermatidae > Rhinoderma > Rhinoderma darwinii. Next base: position 151,553,040 of record NC_134687.1, on the reverse strand, counting down.
AAAAACGACCAGTAGGTCTGTATTATTAATAGGTCAGCACTTCAATCACATTTCTAATGTGAGAAGAGCTAGTTGGCTGACCTCTGCGGGCATGGCAGAACTTGCTCCTAAATCTCATGAGTTTCCCAATCTAGAAAATAGAAATCTGTTTGATCCTAAATTTATGCATGAAGGGAAGTCCAGATATAGGTCATGCAAATAATTTGCCGGACTGAAAAAAACTATAATCTCTAAAAAGCCCTTTCGTGCAGAGGGCCGTCCACTTAGATACCAAAGACAGACCCGTGATAATCTGGAATATCCTTTACCAGACCATTCTCCCAGGTGAAAGCAAACCCTTTCAGACCTGGCCCCTCCAAGAAATCCCAGTCAGGTAAAAAAAAACAATCTCTTTGGTTTCAATTCATACCAATATATGGGAACAATTCTCCATGGACCGTTGGGTCACAAATATGGCATTAGCATGGCCTTACTTTGCCACTTCGTTCTTATCCCTTCCAAAGGCACACCCCAAAGTTCTCCACCAAGAGTTCCTTGGATATGGTGTTGGAATGAGCCCTTTCTCAGGGAAAGATATTTCTAGCCACACCAGGAGAAAAGGGCTGGATAGGCCACACCTTCCCGATCCAAACATCAGACGGATTCATAAGAACAGACTTAAATGTGAAACCCTTAAACAGGTTCCTGAAACTCAAAACGTTCCGCATTGAGATCATGTCAGAACTAAGATGCCTTCTAGAAAAAGATATGTATCTAGTAAAAATAGATTTAAAGGATGCTTTGCATTCTATTTTTATTGCTCCAAAACACAGAAACCTTATGCAATTCCATTGGAGAAGACAAATTTATCATTGGAATGTGATGGTATTTGGCCTCTCCAATGCCCTATACACATCTACAAGGGTCATGAAAGTACTGGTTTCTCATCTAAGGTCAACGGGATAATGTGCCTCGTATATCTAGACGACCTCCTCCTCTTCCATCTCAATATGGACACACTTCACTCTCACAGAGATACCACAATGTCTCTGTTTGGGGAAGCAGGATTTTCCATCAATTCTACTGTTCACTCAAACTCTGACGTTTCTGGGTTTCAGTTAAACACAATCTCTTTTACAATAGGAGTTCCAGACGAAAAATAGTCAAATGTGGTAGCCCATTTTTTGGAGATATTGTCCAAAGGAGAGGTGACAGTAAGAGTACTTGCCAGTCTTATAGGGAAGCTAGTGGCGACACAACCGGGATTGTACACTGTTTTAATGATTTGTCGTCAGATGAAGTTTTGACTGATCTCGATCATGAGACAAGGCAAGAAATAGAATTCGCATGCAGTTTGAGGGAAATAGAATCCATTGGAGTCCAAGCTACACATCAACATTCTGGAACTCAGAGCTGACAAGCTTGGTTTCCAGAGGTTATATACCCCATCATCCACATGTCCCATGATATTAATCTAAATGGACAGCAGGACTGCAAACGTTTATGAACAAAATATGGTGTACGAGAGCCAAGACCTTGTGCTCAGATGCTCTGCAGCTATGGAATTGGGCTCTTGACAAGGGTCTAGTCCCCTGAGGCCAGTATGTTCCCTGTCATGCTAATGAAGTGGAATGACAGAAGATGATATTGTCTTCGTTGGCTCTGAAACGACAGATCTTTCAGAGAATAGAGCACACATTAGGAGTAAGGGAAATAGATCTTTTGACCTCGGCCACCTTGGCTCAGACCAAATGATTTGTTTTCATGACTTTGTCTCAAGGGACATGGATAGTGGATGCCTTGTTGTTTTCTAGGACCCACCTAAAGAACCTTTATACTTTCCCAACACTACTGTCTCAGGAGTTGCGTAAGATCCAAGAGAATAAAGTAGAGGGGATGGTACTGGTCTACCCAGTTTGGCCTTCCAGACCCTGGTACCCAATAATCCACAAACTAATCCAAGGATGCAAGGTTCCGCTCAGCTAGACAACAAAGTGTTTTCAGGAATCGAAAGATCTTATGGTCCGACTTCCGCGATTAATGTGCATAGTGGCTCTGATAGGCTCTTCTCCTTCTCAAACTTATCAGATGACATTAACCAGCTAATCGACCACTCTTTGAACTCTAGGACAAGAAATAGATATACATTTATTATTGCTGAATTTTAGACCTGGTACTCTAACATGTTATCCAGAGTAATTGTCTCTCCCAACTTGAGGCGGCCCTGGAGTTTCTTACACAGAAATTCCTGGCGGGCTTGGCTTGCAACACAATTAAGTCCAAGGGCTCTGAATTAAATTTACTAATACCAAATCTTACAGAAGATAAGCTATACCTTAGGTTAATTAAGGATACTTTTTCTGTTAGACCAATAGTTCTTAAGTACTCATGCACCTGGGACATTGATCTCCTATTACATTTTCTTAGCACCATGACTGAATGGGACTGCCACCCTAAGAACAAAGGTATAAAGCTACCATGTCTTCTTTCCCTAGCCATCGCAGCATATACAACAGGACTTACTCTTTTCCACATTATGGAACCTTGGCTATCTGTCACACCAGGAGTTCTTAAGGGCAGAACTAAAACTTCTCATTTGGATGAGACGCTAGTAGTACTAGACCTAGTAAAGGATCTAGAGGAACCTTCCCTGTGTTTGGTTAATACCCTTCAGGAGTATCTTACCCTGTCTGCCCCTCACAGAGCAGAGATTAAAAATCTCTTCATCACTTACAGATTTCCGTTCCGAAAAAAATCGGCTAATACATTTAGCAGCTGGATCTTATTTGCGATGAAAAGCGCATAGATACCAATTTATTTTAAGTCCATTCTATCAAAGTTCCAGCTTCCTCTAGGGATTGCCTCTGCTTATATACTCAGAGCAGCTACATGTCCTCTAGCAAAACCTTCAAGTTCTATTGGCGTTCTTCCGAGACACGTCTTGAATTTCTCAGAGCTACCACCAGGTTTGTGCTACTCTACCCATTAGCTGGTGCGAGGTGGCTGTTTCCCCCGAAGAACAAAGAAGAGTTTGCAGGAATCTATGACCTGCAAACAGTATTTGTTCTAGGTGAAAAGACAGCCACCTAGCAACAGCGATCCTCCCATTTTCCCTCCCTTAAAAGGTTGTTCTGTGGCTGCAGCCTTCTTAATGTCTCTACGTTCTAAGTCAAAGAATCCAGAGACAAGGGAGCCACCCGCAAGCCGAATCCAAGAAATATATACTGGTCTTGATGCATCTTTCTTTCAGTTCCTTCCTTATCAACCATTCTAGATGAGACAGACGTCTATTTCACCTAATCTTAACCGCTGTTTAACCTTTTGTTGTTTTTAAAGCATCTAATAACGTTACTGATCATGTTTCCATGCTTTATCTCCCTCTTGGTTATCAGAGATTTGGACTAGCCATCTTGCCTCCTTGGAAACATTCTGAGGAGTTCCCACACTCTCGCGAGAAGTCCCCCAGGATCACGTGACCGCGGGTGCTATTGGCTGCCGCGATCACGTCTAAAATGCCCACGGGGAGGCTGACGCTTGTACCCATTAGCTGTTGCTAGGTGACGTCCCCTAAAGCAAATATTGTTTGCAGTTCATAGATTCCTGCAAACTCTTCTTTTTTTGATATACCATATTACTGAATGCTTACAATTATCTTTTTTTTTGTTACAGAAGACAAGAAAATCTCAATAATTACAATAGGTTGCTTGATCAATTAATTTAGTCATCCTCTGAATTAAGTCTAGAGGAAAAATCTATCATCCATTGTGCAAAATGCAGCTCCTTTATTACGCACATTTTATTCACTAAAGGAACTTGTATGCCTGTAATGTGTTCACAAGGTTTCCTTTGGCCGGTGAGCTTCTCAAAATGTTATTGTCTGATTTTTAATTCTATGACAAACCAAATAAATCATTATATATGTCACAGAGGCCAGCAGATTGTGAACCCATTGAGTTGATAACGGATCTGCCTTAGGGTCACAACAGTCAGTGGGGTCTAAGGGATTATCCATTCTTCACGTTATACCCCCTCACGGAGGTATGGACTTTCCCAGCGGGAATCTCCAGGTCAATATTCCTGGAATAGACTACATAAGCATCAGCTGACTTGCAAGCAGGAGCCTATTCTTGTAAAACAGGTAAACAGGCATGGGGTAAGGGCAGTCAGAGAACAGATAACATAGGAGTCAAGCCCAATTAAATCAAGTAAACAGATCACAGGAACCAAAAGTACCTATTGCTCAAGCAAGAAGGTGAAGTCAGAGGCAGGTTTAAATATCCAGGGATGCTCCAGTGTGTTGGTAACGTAATCAAAGGAAATATATATATATATATATATATATATATACAGTATATATATATATTTTTTTATTATTATTTTTATATATATATATATATATACATATATATATATATATATATATATATATATATACATATATATATACACACTAGTATATATATATATAGTACAAAAAATATTTAAGTGAAGCAGCACTCATGCAATAATGTGGTGGGTGCAAAGCAACTAGAACTTAATCCACAGTTCAAAATACCATACAAGAAAAAGATTGCAGCACTCCAGCAAAATCTGTGGTTTTGGGAGATTGTCCCACCCATATGTATTACACGAATTCCATAATACAAAGACGGGGCATTAAATTTTCTTTTGTCACATAAGGATGTAGCTATCTTTATCTTGACCCTGATAACTTGCTGCAGGTTGAGATCACACAACAAAAGTAATTAAAAGAATCTTGCCACTGTGTATTTAATGAGTTAAAAGTCAAGATAAAGACGGCTACATCTGTGTTTTAAAAACTATTAAAAAACAATTTCAACTCTGTATAAAAACGTAATTTATATTTGTTCTAACTATGTGTTTCCACAAATCGAGCACAATGGAAACATTTATAAATGTGAAGGAATCTTCGCTAGGTCACAGTTTTCTAAATACACATCATTCTCTTTCTTGGATTGTTGCTACTGGAAAGCTAAGACAAATGAATGGCTGCTTTTTATGACTACAAAAAATGTAGGGCCAATATATCAGCATAATATACCTATACACCCACCCAAATTGGGAAATAATGCTACGTTGTATGAACGCATTTAACACATGTAAAACAATATAAATAATAGTAATTGAAGACATTTTGAGTAGGCTCTGGAGAGGATATATTTGTGTTGCCATTAACTACAGAATTTATAACTATATATTCATCGCAATATGAAAGAGAAAGTGAATAATGCTTGTTAAAATTGTTACATGGAGCTGCCTCCTTGGTAGTTTCCAATATTGTAAATGATTCTATATGCCAGATACCTGCTGCTTTACATCCATGTAAGTGGACTGTGACAGACTGTTTCATAAACTGGAATACATGTTGACCACCCAGAATCGTGTTTTGTCATCAAATTTCCACGACAGCATACAAATTCAACATTTACTACTATTAAATAAAATTGTGAACTTCTCCACTGAGAGTTGTCAGACAAGGTGGGGATTCCCTGCCAAAGTATAAAAAAAAAACAATTTATTTTTGGCAACTTCCATTCCTTCTTTAGCAATACAAAACATTAGACATTTGAAATATATATTGGAAATGAGTTTATGTAACTACTGAGTATTTCTTTACATGGCATCTAAAATATAGTAAACACAACATAAATGAGTGAGTAGACAAGACTATCCTGCAGTGAGTAGGGAAAGAAAGACTTAGGAAGAATATGGTGATGGTTCTATAGACTGGGGTAGCTATAAGGGTACTGAGGGTACAATCACAACCTGTGCCTATGCTTGAGGCCCCACATTACCCTACACAAAAGCACTGGTAGTGGGTATTGCATAGGAGTTATGGCATACTATACTAATTAAACAACAATGTAATAACACATTTCTGCACTATCTTTCTATATAAATGGATACTAAATTTTAAGTGTCAACAAAAATGTATCATAAGCACCTATAATACCACCAGATATAATTATCAGTAATCGAAGATCCAAAATATACCTGATGCTTAAATGATCTCAAATAAACAACAAGAGTACCAAAATATATCTTTATTATCCCAATAGGGAAAACATTACCCACAAAATACAAACATTTAAAACACAAATAATTAAAAACACCCCGGATAGGAATGTCCACCGTATCCCATAGAAATGGTCATACTATATAGCAATATAGAAATGTATAATCCTAGTACAGATTCCCCCAGGAGATCAGAAATCTAGAATGATCAGCTGGGTAGGCGTTAGAACCTCATATAACCCATATGTGGGAGTGCAGAGACAAATCTGTATCAAAAAGTGAGCTCTTAATTACCTGGGGTGGACATGATGAAAAGAGGGCCTAATCCGGGGAACACCTCGACGCGCGTTTCGCTTCCTTCGTCAGGAGGTGAAGTATGCTAGATGCTTCCTCCCTTAAGTACACCTCAAATGAGGTGATGTTAATCGGCGCACGACAGATCACGCCCATCTCCATGTGCCAGACCATCCGCGTCAAGTCCGGAAGTCGTACCTGGAAACCAGGACTCGTTCTCGGACCTGAAGACAACTTCCGGCCTGACGCATAGGAGACCGCGCGACCCGCATGCGCACCCATCACGTACCAAGTGAGTAAATCAAAAAGCATACTAATGATAGAGGAAAAGGTGTCGTTTTATAATATCGGTCCATAAAAAAACAGAACTTTAATATATCATTTTGCTCTAACTGGTGTATGCCCTAATATGCCTATATCTGTATAGACAGGATACATAAATAAATATCAAATCAATATCAAATCAATGATTATACACATATTACAGTACTACCCCAAACTTAAAGGTATACATACAAGAAATTCATATATACATCAAACCATTACCTAACCAATAAAAATAAATTTAAAAATTACATATGGTTATAGTTATACTAAAAATAAGAAAATTACCCCCCCAAAAAACCTAATAATATTATATATATATATCTTTACATAAGAGGCCCTAAGACCAGGACCAAACCCTAAACATTGAATATTAAAAATATAAAGTGCACCTAATACGTTAATGGATACATGAAAAACCAACTTGATCGGAACCCCAACCTGTCAACAGGAATTGCGAGCTCCGATCCAGATGAGCATCCAGGAATCAAAAAATAATAAAAAATAAATAAAAGTGATAATAACCCGTAACTATAAAAAGTATAAACAATATATCATCTATACAGTGAAATTCAGAGTACAAACTAGTACATAAATAATCGAATTAATACAAAATATCAGTATAAATTGACCCACAGTATATACACATACTCCACATATGAACTCTCTATGTATACACCTAAATTATTCCAAATACGAGTAGATTTAGACAAAACAAACAAAATCCTGCACATATAGACAAGATGACGGAAAAAATAATAAATATATGCATAAACCCAATACATCAGAAGTTAACAGTGCACCTGCGTATATATCTCCTAAAATATCCATATTATATTATACACCAAGATAAGAATGAAAATCAATACATGCATGCATATATATATCAATACATCAATAACTCATATCATCCCTATCCTGCAAAATACACACGTATAAAGTATAGAGCACCATGTATATTATCCAGAAAATTTATCATCATACAGAATATATAGACAAACACCGATCCATGTACTTCAAAATCTTCAATATTTTCCTTTTTTCAGAAATCCGATAATTCGACACTAGCAACAAATAACAAATAAAAACAGCATTAGTCCTAATAAGAATAATTACAAAAAGGATGCGAAACTTTGTGTTTCGTTCAAGCCCCTTGGGGACAGTGTGTCTAGAGTAACAATCCATTTCATTTCCTTTCTAAAAAGGTTTTTAACAATGTCCCCCCCACGATTACCAGCATAAATACGGTCAATTCCCTTTATTTTCAGCAGTCTCCAATTACTACCATGAAACTCCTTAAAATGCCTTGCAAGGGGCTTACTCCTGTCACCAAAAAGAACGTCATCATCTCCAATTTGTTTATGCTGAATACCTTTGATATCCCTGATGTGTTCCATTACACACATTTTCAACTCCCTTGAGGTCATCCCAATATAGATCTTATTGCAAGGACAACAAGCATGGTAGATGACGTTCCTAGTGTTGCAGTTTACAAAATGCACAATTTTGTACATTTTGGTGCAATCTGAGCCGGAGAATGAGTCAGTTCTCTCCATTACGTGACACGCTCCACATTTTCCGCATGACACGTTACCCCACCTAGGCCCTCTAGATTCAAACAAGTATTTATTGGATATGGAAGGGACATAATGACTCCTAACTAAAATATCACGGAGATTAGGACTCCGACGTGGTGTCATAGATGGAAAAGGGGTAATGATTCTGGATAGACGTTTGTCTGTTTTTAAGATAGACCAATGCTTGTCAAAGATCCCTCGCATGATGTTCCATTGTTTATTGTATCCCGATATGTATCTTACCACATTATCCGACCCTTTTCTTTCCTTCAACTGGGGTTTGAGTAGATCGGTTCTGGTCTTGGTTTTGGCGTATTCATATTCGCGTTTCACTTCCGATTTTTCATATCCTCTATTAAGAAACCTGTTCATCAGATCCTTGGATCGATGCTCAAACACATCCTCAGTAGAGCAAATCCTTCTGGCTCGGAGGAATTGCCCTCTTGGGATGGCCCTAATGATGTGTCTAGGGTGGGAGGAGTCAGCCGTTAAATAGGAATTCACAGAAGTGGTTTTTCTAAAAATATCGGTGTTAAGCTTACCATTAGCCTCCACCTTTATCTTTAGGTCCAGGAAATCAATTTCAGTTTTACTGTACTTGCTTGTCAATTTAATACCCATTTCATTAATATTCAGATGGTTAAGAAATAGGTTGAGCTCATCCTCAGTACCCGGCCAAATAAACAAGACATCATCAAAAAACGCCTCCAAGACAAAACCTGCCGCTCACCACAGTAATCACCATTTGTTATCACAGATCTTTCCCAGAATCCCATGAATAAATTTGCATAGGATGGGGCGCAAGTTGCCCCCATCGCGGTGCCTCGATTTTGTAGATAATACTTATCTTTAAAGATGAAAAAATTATGTCTCAACACATAGTCTAATAGTTCCAGGATGAGCTCAACCATTTCACACGCCAAATTTCCTGTCTGTAGAAAAAACCTGCACGCACGTAGACCATGATCATGGTGTATCGATGTGTACAGGGATTCCACATCACTAGTGACCAGATACATGTCCGATTCCAATCTGAGACCTTCAAGGGATACAAGAATATCAGTTGAATCACGTATATATGATGGAAGAGTTTCCACATGAGGTCTCAGATAGAAATCAATGAATCTGCACGTCATCTCACAAATCCCACCAATTCCCGAAATAATCGGTCTGCCAGGAGGGCATTTGACATTTTTATGCACCTTAGGCAAAAGGTAAAGAGTTGGTACTCTGGGCTCTCTGACTACTAGACTCTCATGAACCTCCCGTGTGATAATGCCACTATCCACTGCTCTCCGCAAAATGGTATCAAGTTCCGCACCGAAAAGGGCCATAGGGCTTCGTTCCAAAACCCTATAAGTGTCTTGGTCACCGAGTTGTCTCCCAACCTCTTTCTCATACATATCACATGGCCAAACCACGACATTTCCACCCTTATCCGCCGGCTTGAATATAACATCTTTTTTTTAAAATTTTAAGTGTGACATCCTCATATACAATGGCATGTGACAGCACATGTAATCAAGAGTCCAAGAGCGAGAATCTATGATTCTCTTTCTATCCTAATATAAACTTGAATCTTTTCACCCACTGGGTTTTATGGGATCGATAAAAAGACAGACAGACAGATAAAAAAAACAGAGAGAGACATAAACAGACAGATAGATGATAGATCAGTGGCGTAATTACCGCTGTAGCAGCCATAGTGGCTGCAACGGGGCCTGCGCCATGTTAGGGCCCGTGCCGGCCACCGGTATGAGCTCCCCCATGCCTGACGGCGCCGTTAGCAGCCGCTATGGCTGCTACAGCAGTAGCGACGCCACATCCAATAGTATCTGTGTGCTTAGGATGCAGATACTATTGAACACTATGGCAGGGCAGGGACATATCTCTGTATGGCACTATCTACAAGGGAGCTGTATGGCGCTATCTGTGGGGGGCGATATCTACAGGGGGGGTTGTATGACACTATCTACAGGGTGGCTGAATGGCGCTATCTACAAGGGGAAGGTGGGGGCACTATCTACAGGAGGACTGTATTTCACTATCTACAAGGGGGGGCACTATCTACAGTGGAGGCTGTATGGTGCTATCTACGGGGGACTGTAAGGCACTATCTACAAGTGGGAGGTGGGGGCGCTACCTACAAGGGAGACAGTATGGCGCTATCTACAGGGGGCTATATGGCACTATCTGCAAGATGGAGGTGGGGGCACTATCTACAGGGTGCTGTATGGCTCTATCTACAAGGGGGAGGGGGCATGCGAGATCACGCTGTGCTGTGACTAAGGCTGGACATGAATGAAGAGAAGTGTATGACGCTGATTGGTCATACACTTTTCTTTACAACGCCCACTTGGTTAAAGTAAAAAAAAAAGCCCGGTTGGGCTTTTACAAAAAATTAGCATAAATGTTAAAATGCTCATAACTTTGACACTAATAATTTATTTCTTTTTAAACCTACACAGCAGTTATCTACAACACAGCGCCTATTAGATCAGGTAGGAGATAGGAAAGTATTAAACTGGTGACAGAGCCTCTTTAAGCCTGGTACAGTCAGTAAACAACTGAATATCTGCATGTGGTAGGCAAGGCACTAAAGGCATAAAGAGTAAATGTACATATTACTCGAATATAACATGCATAAATACACACTGAGTTGATGTATAAAAACTAGACAGATTAAAAATGGCGGCCTAGTCTAGCACAATGGCTAAGAAACAGATGAAATCAAATTGTATTCAATTGATAATACTACTAAAAGCTGCCTTTTGCCAGAGTTGTTGCTAGGTGTCACGAGGCGGGGTGTGGACCCACTGGGCCGTACCACGTAGTGGGATTGCAGCTGGCCAAACAAGTATGGTACAAAGTCTATAGTCCAGAAAAGGGTACCTGAGGCAATGTAGACAGCAGCAGGGCAGGCTCGGCTGGGACCAGGCGGCAGGTAGACATCAGACGTGGAGCAACAGAACAGGTGTGGAGATGAAGCACAACACGACAACAGCTCAGCGCGGCAGTAGACCAGGATGGTACAGATAGCACGGGAAACAGGATACAGGATACGGGTACAGGGAACACTGGGAAGCTGGAAGACACTTAAGAGAAGTTTTGCAAGACAGACTAAGGGAAACAACAACACTCAGGCATAGAAGCAGGGGGCTGGACCCCTCTTATAGTCCAGGGTACTCACAGGTCAAAGTTCATCACAAGTTTCGGTGCGCGCGCTGCCCCTCTAAGAGCAGGCACGAGCGTGCGCACCCTACGGGATCCGGCTGAAGGTGAGTGGACGCGAGCGCTGGCGTTTCCTGAGGAGGAGGCTGAAGCCAGCGCTTGCCGACTCGTGGCTGCGGCTGTCAGGGGGAGGTTGGAGCTGACGGCCCGCAGCCACGGACATTACACTAGGCTTCCCTTCACCCGGGGCTACATTTAGTTTGCTGCTCTAGCCCTGTATCTAAATAAGAAAAGGCAGAATGGTTTGTGGGCAACCCCCTAGCACCCACCACCCAGGGCACATCATGCTCCCCTAGCTATGCCTCTGCCTTGGCAACACAACTGAAATCTTAAAGGGTAACTAAACTTTCAAAAAACTTCTGGTATGTCATAGTGACATGTCAGAAGTTTTGATCGGTGAGGTTCCGAGCACTGAGATGCCCACCGATCGATAAAACGAAGCGGCAGAAGCGCTTGGGTAAGCACTGTGCCGCTTCATTTCTAATGGACTTTTCTCTGAAAGCCAAGCAAGTGGTGTACAGGCTCAATAGAAAGTCTATGGGTCCGTACACCAATTCTGCGGCTTTGTTTTAGCGATCGGTGGTGGTCTCAGTGCTCAGACCTCCACTGATCAAAGCTTCTGACATGTCACTATGACAGTATTAACAGAGCAATCGGTTATCTCAGAGTGGCACTGACGCCCGAATCTTGCTGTTAACACCTGCCTCTGGTCCTGGAGACATGATCGGGATCAAACTTTCCCGTGATCAATCACGGGTGGCATCCGGGACTGCCATGCATGGAAGCCTATGAGTACCAAAAAAAAAGGTGTAAAAAGGTGTAAAAATAAAAGTTATAAGTTAAAAAAAACTAAAACTGTCTTTTTTCCTATAATGTCTTTTATTATAGGAACATAAATAAAACGTTAAAAAAGGTACACATATTTGGTATCACCACGTTCGTAAAGACCCAAACTATTAAACTATAATGTTATTTTTACCGCACGATGAGCACTGCAAAAAAATTAATAAAAAACAATACCGTAATCGCTATTTTTTGGACAACCACCACTCACAAAATAAAGAATAAAAAGTGATCAAAAGACACATTTCCCCTGAAATAGTACCAATTAAATCTACAACCCATCCTGCAAAAAAGAAGCCCTTACACAGCTTTTTTGACTGAAAAACAAAAAAGTTACGGCTTTCAGAATATGGTGACACAAAAAAAAAATTAGTTTTATAAAAAAATTGATTTTAATGTGCAAACGCTGCAAAAAATTAAAAATACTATATATATATGGTATTGCCGTAATCGTATCAACCCGCAGAATGAAGTAAAATTGTGATTTATAACGCACGGTGAACGCCGTAATAAATAAAGCTTTTAAAACGCCAAAATCGCTGTTTTTTTGGTCACCTTAGCTCTCAAAAAAATTTAATAATAGTGATCAAAAAGTTGTATGGACCAAAAATTGGTACCAATAAAAGCTACAGCTTGTCCCGCCAAAAATAAGCCCTCACTACCGTTCAATTAACCAAAAAATAAAACAGTTATGGCTCTCAAAATGTGAACAAATAGTTTTTCTTTGTAAAAGTAGTAAAATATAAAAAAATATATATAAATTTAGCATTACCATAATCGTATTTAGCCACAGAATAAAGTTAAGTAGTTGTTTTTACCACATGGTGAAAGACGTAAAAACGAAACCCAAAAAACTATGGCGGAATCGCAGTTTTTTCCAGTTTCAGCCTGCAAAGAATGTTATTGTCAGTTTCCCAGTACATTATATGGTAATTTAAATTGTGTAAATAGAATCTACATCTCCTCCCGCAAAAAATAAGCCCTCACACCACTCTATTGACGAAAAAATAAAAAAGTTATGGCCAGGTGCGTAACTAGGAAACACTGGGCCCCATAGCAAACTTTTGACTGGGGCCCCCTCCCCTGGGTGCCACACACAGCCCACCCTTGTAGATAGTGCCCCCTATAAATAGTGTCATACAGCCCCCTCCTGTAGACAGTGCTATACCGCCCCCCCCCCCCGTAAACAGTGCTATACAGCCCACCCTGTAGAAAAATCCTATACAGCGACCCCTGTGGACAGGGCTATACAGCCTCCCCATGTAGTGCTATACAGCAATCCATGTAGACAGTGCTATACTTTCAAGTATAACAAAGAGGGAAAATCGATGTAGCGCGCAGCTGCAATTTTTTTTTCTTTTAAGCCACGCCTCTACTTCCACCCAATCCCTGCCCATACACACCCGGTTCAGCCCACACAGTATCATGCTCCCATAGCACCCCCACACAGTATAATGTCCCCATAGATGCCACCATACAGTGTAATGCCCCCATACAGTATTATGCCCACACAGATGCCCTATACAGTATAATGCCCACACAGATGCCCCATACAGTATAAAGCCCACACAGATGCCCAATATAGTATAATGCCCACACAAATGCCCCATAGAGTATAATGGCCACATAGATGTCCCATACATTATAATGCCCACACAGATGCCCCATGCAGTACAATGCCCAAACATATTCCCCCATACAGCATAATGTCCCATAGCTGCCCCCATGCAGCATAATACCCCCATAGCTGCACCCACAGTATAATGCTCCCGATAGATGCCCAACACAGTATAATGCCCCCATAGCTGCCCCCACACAGTGTAATGCTCTACATAGCTGCCCCCGCACAGTATATTGCCCCATAGCAGCCCCCACAGTATAATACACCCATAGCCGCCCCCACAATATAATTCCCCCATAGCTGCCCCCACAGTATAATGCCCCCATACGGTATAATGCCCCTCATAGCTGCCCACAGTATATTGCCCCCATTGCTGTCCCCACAGTATAATGCCCTCCATACAGTATAATGCCTCCGATAGCTGCCCCTACACAGTATAATGCGCCCCAAAGCTGTCCCCACAGTATAATGCTCCCACAGTATAATGCCCCCCATAGCTGCCCCTACACAGTATAATGCCCCCCATAGCTGCCCCCACACAGTATAATTCCCATCATAGCTGCCCCCACAATTTAATGCCCCCATAGCTATCCCCAGTGTATAATGCCCCATACAGTATAATGCCCCTCATAGCTGCCCCCACAGTATAATGTCCCCCATAGCTGTCACCACAATATAATGACCCCCATACAGTATAATGCCCCACATAGCTGTCCCCACTGTATAATGCCCCCACCGAATAATGCCGCCCATACAGTATAATGCCCCTCATATAGTAAAATGCTCCTATAGCTGACACCATATCAGCTCCCCTTCCCTATCCAGTATAATGCCCCATAGTGCCCAATAGAAAAATAATAACATAATTACTTACCTATCCCCATGCCCAGCCTGTGCTGTGAGTGACTCGGCGCAGACAGGCGCGATGACGTCACTACATTGCGCCTGCCTGCGGCGAGCCGCTCATGGCAGAGTGAATGCTGGAGCAAGGAGCCAACAGCTCCTTGCTCCAGCAATCAGGAAGCGGGACCAGTGCGGTCAGCGCTGTGTGGCTACAGGGGCCCCCCAGGCTTAGGGGCCAGGTCGCAATTTGCGAACGCTAGAGCTACGCCACTGTTACAGCAGCCTATGGCAGAGCAGGGAGATGCCTCCCTGCTCTGTCATAGTGTTTAATAGCATCTGTGTCCAAAGGACGCAGACACTATTGAATGTGGCGTCGCTACCGCTGTAGCAGCCATAGCTGCTGCTAGCGGAGCCTCCAGCATGGGGGGGGCTGTGCCGGCTGGCGGCACGGGCCCCACCATGCCGTAGGCCCCGTAGCAGCCGCTATGGCTGCTACAATGGTAGTTATGCCACTGGTCATGGCTCTCGGAATGCGGGGAGTGAAAAACTAAAATGGAAAAGCAAAAAAGGATTTGTCCTGAAAGGGTTCATTAATTTCTAATGAAAAAACATTTATGACCACATATGAGGTATTGCCATAATCAGAATCAATTGCTTTACAATCTTTTGGGGTGCTTTTTTTCCTTTATCCTTTGTGTGTCTGAAAATGTAAACATTTTAGTGGAAAAAATTTTGATATTCATTTTCACGGCCTAATTCCACAAAATTCTGCTAAAAACATGTGGGGTCAAAATGTTACCTGTACCCTTGGAAAAATTCCTTGAGGGGTGTAGTTTCCAAAATGGGGTCACTTTTGGGGGGGTTTCCACTGTTTTTGCACCACAAGACTCTTCAAACCGGACATGGTGCCTAAAATATATTATAAAAAAAAAGAAGGCCTAAATTCCTCTAGGTGCTCCTTTGCTACTGAGGCCTGTGTTTCGGTCCATTAGCAAACTAGGGCCACATGTGGGATATTTCTAAAAACTTTAGAATCTGGGAAATAAATATTGGGTTGCGATTCTCTGGTAAAATCTTCTGTGTTACACGAAAACAAATGTTTTAAAAAAAAAATTACATTTGTACATTTCACCTCTACGTTGCTTTAAGTCCTGTGAAACGCCTAAAAGGTTAAGAAACTTTCTGAATGCTGTTTTAAATACGTTCAGGAGTGCAGTTTTTAAAATGGGGTGATTTATGGGGACTTTCTAATATATAAGTCCCCTGAAAGCCACTTCAGTACTGAACTGGTCCCTGTAAAAATAGCCTTTTGAAATTTTCTTGAAAAAGTGAGAACCTGCTGCTAAAGTTCTAAGCCTTGTAACGTCCTAGAAAAATAAAAGGATGTTAAAAAAAAACGATGCAAACATGAAGTAGACATATGGGAAATGTTAATTAGTAACTATTTTATGTGGTATTACTATCTGTTTTACAAGCAGATGCATTTAAATTTAGAAAAATGCAAATTTTGCAAATTTTCTCAAAATGTTGCTATTTTTCACAAATAAATATTACATTTATTAACCACATTTTTTCACTAACATAAAGTACAATATGTCACGAGAAAACAATTTCAGAATGGCTTGGATAGGTAAAAGCATTCCCAAGTTATTACCACATAAAGTGACACGTCATATTTGAAAAAATCGTCTGTGTCCACAAGGCCAAAACAGGCTCAGTCCTAAAGGGGTTAAAAAAAATATCTCCCTTTCATTTCCATTTGTTTTATTGAAACAAAATCTACCTAATCACTATAGTGTAGTTTGAGAAAATGGAAAATGTAGTGTTTACTCTGGAAGGTGACCAGTTGCCCCTGACCAAATGATTAAAAAAATGGGAATTACTTGAATTCAGACACAGCATGCTCTTTTGTCGGCCTAGCAGCAGTGCATTGTTGAGAGCAGGCCCGGAATTCATTAGACAAAGGATTTATATACAGTACTTTCACTTAGTGGTTTCTTTTATAGATAATATAAGCTGGAAACAAGGTATATTATGTCCAAGATAACGACTTTATTGGAATATTTGCATTTTTGTTGCTGGATGGGATTTATACTTTTATTAAATGATATAAAATAAAAAATAAGTCATTTTAATGTCTACCAGATTTTCTGATAGATAAAAACACTGCTTATGTAAAGTATAAAACACATCTAGTAAATAGTGTATTAACACTCGGAATGGCGCTGGGCTTTAATTTGATGGTTTACCGTAATGCTCCTCAAACTCAGTAACTTGGCAACATAAATATTATTAAAAATTTGAGTTTACTGATTGCTGTTGTTGGATCATCATTGGTTTGCTTAGTATGCTAAAAATGTATAAAACCTGAGGAGATCTGAGGAGTATATTGGCCGTAGAAAATGCAAAATTCATATAGTATCTGGTTTCCATTTTTTATTTTTGCATTCTTCTAATGGCCTTATTTCTAGCGAAAATAAGACTGTACACTATATGGCCAAAAGTATGCAGGCACTACTACTAATTATTGGGTGTTTCAGTCACACCCATCGTAAACAGGTGCAGAAAATCAAGCACACAGCCATGCAATCTACAAAGACATACATTGGGGGTAGTACTATGTTTAGTACTGAAGAGCTCAGTAGAGGAGATATATCATAACTGGTGCAAAGGAAAAGGGGAGTTGTTGCTCATAGCATCCAATAAGATTCCACCTCTCATTTTTAATTGGCATTTTGGAAAATGAAAGCAGAACCTGATTGGTTGCCATAAGCAAATACCCCACTTTTCTTTTGCACCAGTTTTAATATAGCTTCCCAGTGACTTTAAACATGGCACTGTCAGGGGCATAGCTATAGGGGGTGCAGCAGTAGCAGTCGCATCCAGGCCCTGGTGCCTGAGGGGGCCCAAAGGACCCTCTGCCCAGTAGGTAGACACCGTTATTATAAAAGGCTCATAATAGTTGGGGGGCCCCGATTCACATTTTGCATTGGGCCCAGGAGCTTCAAGTTACACCTCTGGGCACTGTCATAGGAAGTCACCTTAAGTTAGTTCATGAAATTTATGATCTGCAAGATCTGCCCCAATCAACTGTAAGTGCTATTATTGTGAAGTGGAAGAATCTAGAACTAAAAAAAAAACAGTTCTCTGCTTCTGGAAGTGACATCAGCACATAAACTGTGCTTCGGGAGCTCCATGAAATGCATTTTTATGGTTGTGGAGTTGCACACAAGCCTAAGATCACTATGTTCAATGCCAAGCGCAGCTGGAGTGGTGTAAGGTACACTGCCACTGGTCTCTGGAGCAATGGAAACGTGTTCTCCGGAGTGATGAATTACATTTCTCTATTTGGCAGTCTGATAGACAAATCTGGTTTGGCTGCTGCCCGTAGAACGCTACCTACCAGAATGCATAGTACCTAATGTCAATTTTGATGGCGGAGGGATAATGGTCTGGGCTGTTTTTCAGGGTTCCTGTGAATGGTGATGTTAATGCTACATCATACATTTCAGACAATTGTAAGCTTTCAACTTTGTGGCAACAGTTTGGGGGAAGGCTATTTAAGCCTCTTCAGGCATGACCTTGCCCCAATGCACAAAGCAAGGTCCATAAAGGCATGGTTTGACCAGTTTCGTTTGGAGGAACTCAAATGCCCTGCACAGAGCCCTAACCTCAAACCCATCAAACACTTTTGGGATTAATTGTAATTCAGATTGCGAACAAGACCTTCTCATCCAACACCAGAGTCTGACCTCAAAATGCTTTTTTGGCTGAACAGGCACAAATTCTCACAGACAAACTCTAAAATTTTATGGAAAACCTTCCCTCGGGAGTGAAGGGTGTTATAGCTGCAAAAGGGGGACCCAACTCCATATTAATGCCTATGGTTTTTCAATGGGATGATTAAATACAGTATTTGTGATGGTCAGCTACCCCCATATATTTTGCCAGTTAATGTATAATGGGTAACAACAACTTACAAATTCCCTCTAGCTATGCTTCTGTTACCTGCAGACGTCCCCATAACAATGTCCCAACTACAGATGTCCACACACAAAATTATTTGGCTGTGGTTTTCATCAATAGGTTAGAGAATTAGACTTTTTGATCCAAACTTTAATTTTTTGCATTGCAGTATATGATTCATTGTGAATAGTATTATTATAGTGTGCACACTTGAGAAAGGTGGACTGCACCCCAAAATCATTCCATGTCCATCCCAGATCTATAATAAAAACGTCACTTGTCTTTCCCCAGGTCCACAATATAAAATGTTCTTGTCTCTGAAATGTCAACAAGAAGAATTGATCATCTCTTGGGCCTCAATGCAAAATTTGTAATTTGGACTCCTAAATAACATATTGTCCCAGCGCTCGAGTTGCAACTGCAACCTCTGCACCCCCAATAGTTATGGTCATGACAGGAGATATTTTCATTGTTTACTGTGAGTCTGTTTGCAATGTGTGTGGAACTGTAATTCGCATTTTACAAGGATACACTACATGCTTGCTGCCATGGTACCTGCCTAATGCAGCCTCACTCTACAACCCATACACAAGCCTTGTAACTCTTATTTCCCAGCTCCTTCATCTTTTGCTTACTGAAAATTTGGAAAGTCAGCATATATGTAATGACAGGGATAGGGAAACAGACAAGTGAGCCCTAATCTACCCGCCACTAAGTCCCTGCCTACTTGCAACGACCCGCCCTAGGCGACGGGGTACAACTGGGCGACGGTCCCTACACTCAATAAGTTCACGACAGACAACAGACAAGGAAACACAGAACAAAGGAAAACGGGGCAGTTGCCCACGGCAACACCGAGAGCAACAAGAGAAGTAAATGAGCCGAGTCAAACCAGGAGAGTACGAGGTGCCAAACGTAGAGCAGGAGAGTAGTGAACAAGCCGAGTCAAACCAGGAGTGAACGAGGTACCAAACGCAGAGCAGAAGAGTAGTCAGTCAGCCAGGGTCAATACGAAGCAGGGACAAGTAGTTCAAGAAGCTGCAGCAGGGTCAGGAAACCAACAGAGAAGAATCACAAGCAAGGAGGAACAGGAAAGGCAGGTATAAATAGACAGAGGGTGGGAGCTAGCTCCGTCTGGCCAGGCTGTGATAGGCTCTCCCACTCCTAAGCCTGCCATCCTGAGTGGTGGAAGATGGAGTCAGTCTCACAGACATAGAAGCAGGTGCAGACTGATTACCTATGGGCATGGATACAGAAGATGTGCCTGGCAGATCCTTAACAATATACCTTTCCTTTGTGGAGTCCCCTAGAGCCATATTTGTGGAGGCCCCTAGAGCCATAGTGCTCAGAACAGGAATTTATTATAAATCAGCTCTGCAGTTTAGTAACACATGCTAACACTATGCATTAGCGAAACTCTGTTCCGTCGTGAACTGCGAGTGGAAAGTATTTAGAACATGTATTAAATGCAAGTGATCTTTTCAACAAAATCTAGAATTAAAGATCTCGGAAATAAAAATACAAGTCTCAAAAACCATTAACAAAATATGCCGTTGGTGCATCTTGTCACTTCTTGTCTGTATACTAACGTATCTTTATGATGTGCACTTATTTCGTTTTGACATATTGTTTGTGACAAGCAACATTTGATTACCTTGTCATTCTTTGTATTTTTTAAAATTAATAAATACAGCTTTGAAAAAAAACAAAAAACTTAAAAAACAAGACCATGGTCTAAGAATTAAAGTTACAGTGGTGTGTCCTTCGTTACCTCTCCTCCTGGTTCGAGTTATGCCAAGATGAGTGGTGCGAGATGACCAGCTGTGAAAGAAAAAACCTTTCCGATACACACAACCTACGTCAGAGTAACGCAAAAGTCATTTTTTTTTATAGCTGGTCATCTCGCGCCACTCACCTTGGCATAACTCGAACCAGGAAAAGAGGTTAGGAAGGACATTAATTAGGAGTAGGTCCTGCAAACTTATGCCCTTTCAGATGGGCACTGCTATGGTTTGTAAGGCCAAGTGTGTATGTCCATATGCAAAGTCAGCACTTTCTTAAGTCATAAAACTATACTAAATACTGATGCACTTTGGATGAATTTAGTTGTGAATAATAGCTTAGTTGTAAACATTATAAGTAAGATTGGATTTCATGTGAGTAAGACCCCATGCACAAAACCGTAGTTTTCATCTGTACTTACGGATAAGGTAATCATGATAAAATTGCGGACACATTAATTTCTATAGGCCATGGACACCTTTCCATATATTTATGGATGTATGTCTGGGCCGTAGAAATGATCCGCAAAATATAGAACATGTCCTATTCTTGCACGAAATTGCGGATATAGAAGTCTATGGGCGCATCCGCTATTGCGGACGGCTACGAATGTGCATCTGTATTTGCAGATCCATATTTGCAGGCAGTAAAAACCCTTACGGTCGTGTGCATGAGGCCTAACAGGTAACAAACTGTGGAAAATAACCCTGTTTACCTTAAAGTGTAGCTAAACGTTCGACAAACTTCTGACATGTCATAGAGACATGTCAGAAGTTTGGATTGGTGGGGGTCCGAGCACTGAGACCCCACCAATCGCTAGAATGAAGCAGCTGAAGTGCTCGTGTTAGCGCTCAGCTGCTTTGTTTCTGTTCTGCTTTTTCCGGAAAGCCGATGAATCGGTGTACAGGCTCATAGACTTTGTATTGAGTCCGTACACCGATACATTTATTTCCGGAAATAGCCGAACAGACACGAATCGGCTGAGCGCTAACATGAGCACTTCAGCTGCTTCGTTCTAGCGATTGGTGGGGGTCACAGTGCTTGGACCCCCACCAATACAAACTTCTGACATGTCACTATGACATGTCAGAAGTTTGTTGAACGTTTAGCTACACTTCAAAGAAGACATATTAACCTGGAAAAGACATTTGTGTCGGAAGACTAAATTAAACATGTTTTTTCATGATATACAGTACTTTAGCTATATGCTAAAAGTGAATAATGGTATAAGAATAGGAACTGTGAAAATAGAAATAAAGTGTTTCTTGAAAATAGCATTTTAATGATCTGTGTATCTACCAATGAGGCTGCACAATAGTATGTCAAATATTCAGCAGTCAGCATGTGGTTCCAATTGAAACAACAATGCAGATTTGTTCAAGCAAACGTTGGCTGCTAATAAGCCTGCTCGCTTTTTTTTTTAGTGTGGTATTTTCTGTTTGAGTCCTTTTTAGGAATGTATTTGCTATGCAATGGTCAGTGTAATCTTAACATCTAATCTAACTATTCCCATGTCAAAAAATGTTATTTGCAACAAAACTGTATAAGCTAATGTTGTTAAGCTATTAAGCGCAAGACACAGAATATACAAAGATTTGTTTCTGCTTAAAATTGTAAAAAAAATAAATAATAATAAATGGCTTAAAAGCCATTCCATCTATAGTAGGTAGATATAGATTGTAAACTGTAAATGTTACCTGGGCTGCAGTTTAACTGAAGGGGCTAAAGAAATGTTAACTACTATGAGCTTAATTCTGCAGCACTCAGAGAGGTTCTTTCTATTTTACTCCCACACAGATGGATTCTTAGTGGAGGATATTTTAGATACTATAGCCAAACCATTTATACATGGATGTTGGTTGCCCCTGTGAATAAAAACATAATAGCTGCTCACACAAAAGCAAACACAGCCTACACATTATTAATGCTTGGCAAAATTGTGGCCAAAATGAGTTAAAAGGGATGGGGAGGTCTACTTATTTGAGGTAGGTGTGGAGTTTAGGTCCTGAGGAGGTAGGATGAGGATGGTCAGTCCCTGAGAAGATTCCTTGATCAGCCACCCACCCTTTTAAAATCTACTTGAATTTGCATGCACAATGCTTTGCTTTGTCATATAAGCTTTAACATACAGGCAGGGGTAATTTGTAGACTTAATAAAGGTGAGAAAGAGTTATGAGCCCTGCTTTAAATGACATGCCATGGTTTTCTGAAATTGCCTCAAAGTTTAGACCTGAAGTACATTGAGGCTACTAATGACACCTAAAACACAATAGATTTTTCAAAAGCCTGCAAAATAGCTCTCCACCAGAAAGAAGAAAACTGCATCTACAGAGTAACATAGTAAGTTTAAAAAAAGACATCTAATTCAACCTAGTCTCCTGCAATGTTTATGTAACGTCCATAGCCACGGACCGTCGGGATTACTCACCCCCCGACGGCCGCAGCCATGGACCTGTGATCGCTGGGTCACATCTCCTCAGGAGACGCGAGCGCTCACTTCCGCTTCGTTCTGCAGTGTCCCGTAGGGTGCGCACATGTAGTAAATCTGTAATTAGCCCATACTCACCCTGAACTATAGGAAGGACCCTGCCCCTTCCTTCATTGCCCTAGCGTTGTTGTGTTTACCCGTGTTAGTCTTTGCAAATGGTCCCTTAGTGTTTTCCAGTTCCCGTACCTGTATCCTGTATTCCATGCTACCTTGTTTCCTGTGCCTTAGAGAGTTGTAGTCGTGTTGTGTCACTGATCACGTCTGCTGTATTACACCACACCTGGTGTCTTCTGCCAAGGTCCCATCCGAGCCTAACCATCGCTACTGTCTGAGCTACCACGGGTACCCTTACTCGAACTATAGAAATTGACTTGGTACACTGTTTGGCCAGCTACTATTCCGCTACGGCAGTACGGCCCAGTGGGTCCACATACCCACAGAATGTGACAGTTTATCCAGAGAAAGACAGAAACCACCATGAGGCAGAAGCCAATTTTCCCCATCCTCGGGGGAAAAATAATCTTCCCCTACTCCAAATAAATAAATATATATATATATATATATATATATATATATATATATATATATATATATATGAATAAATCCCTGGATTAACCACTTATATCTAGTAATTTAGTATATACAACTTGTCATTTTATTACTTTCAAGGAAGGCATCCAGGCCCCATTTAAAGTATTTCAATGATTTAACCATGACAACTTCCTCTGGCAAAGAGTCCCATAGTTTCACTGCTCTTATAGTAAAGAAACCCCTTCTATGTTGGTATAGAAACCTTCTCTGCTCTAGACATAGTGGAATACTCATTGTAATAGTTAATGTCCTGGGAATTAATACATCAGTAGATGTATTGACCTTTGATATATTTATACAAAATTATCAGCTAACTTTTTCCAAACAAAATTACTTACATTTTGACAATCTTTAAGGGTACTACAGTCCCCCATTCCAGTTATTACTTTGTTTGCCCGCCTTTGAATCTGTTATTTTTTTTCTTGTAAATTTGTACTGCAGTGCCACATATAGGTGCCTACCTTGTAAGTCAATGCCTAACCATTTAAAGAGCCCTGAAAAAAGAATTGGTTATAAGCCAAACCAGAGACACCTATCTGTAGACAGTTGTTGCCCCCTTGAAAGCAAAATTACAGAAGAATGGAAGTGTTGTTCTGGAAAAACAGCTTGTTAGTCACAGATTTATCTCTAATAAAATAATTTTGCCTTGCAAATGTGCAGTAAATTCCAGTATTGTAGTACTAGAGACAGCCATTATGAGCCGTATAACATTTTAAAAATTATGGACTGCCTGAGCAACGGCAAAACCTGGGTCTGCTCTAATATGGTGTAGAGAATATATAAGATATCCAGTGTTGCCATGGTTGCGTCCATGGAAAGTTTTCTTTATAAGAAAAAAAAGTCAATTAGATAGATCAATATAATGAGTTTGGTGTATTGGTTGTGTATTGCTACTTTCTTTAATGCCCCCGGTAAGAGGGGAATTAGGATTTCTCGTTCCTGCCACTTTTTCAGTCAGTCTTGCCAGTTCACAGATATAATATCTGTAGCATTTGACAGCCTGCATTCAAATGACCTACATCTTAAAGAGAGTTTTCCAGTAGAACCATTATCACTAGGGAAAAAGGGACCAGATTTCATTATTCTTGGCATTGTGTGAGAAAACCCTTTTTCTTAGTCATCTTTATTGGTACAGCATCTAAATGCACTTCATCAACAGATCAAAAACGTACTAAACTCATACAAGTAACACACCCAAAACATAATTTTTTTTATATATTAGTAAATCAGAAATCATAGCAAGAGCCAAATTTAGGTAATAATGTTTTTATTTTTATTTACAGAGAGTGTATCATTATTATACTCTGTTACAGCAGTTTTTGCAGAAGTGACAATGGGATCCATTACTATATTGGTTTGTCCCATTTGCAGTAGCTTCTGATAATAAACTCTATTGTCTCCATGTACTGTTAAGAAAAAACATGTGTACATTTAATAATGAACCATGGTAAACCAAGGATAAACTAACAAATCAAGAAAGTAATTTTTTGGGGTGGAGCATTTGTTGGGCGCCTATTTTTTCAAAACAAAAAGTGCACCCATATTGGATGTTACTGTTGAATAAACGTCTCAACAGCTGATAGTAAACTGTCATATTCTTATATAGTTACATAGTTAGTACGGCTGAAAAAAGACACATGTCCATCAAGTTCAACCAAGGGAAGGGAAAAGGGAAGAAAAAATTTCTACACATAGGAGCTAATATTTTTTTGTTCTAGGAAATTATCTAACCCTTTTTTAAAGCCATCTACTGTCCCTGCTGTGACCAGCTCCTGCGGTAGGCTATTCCATAAATTCACAGTTCTCACTGTAAAGAAGCCTTGTCGCCTCTGCAGCTTGAACCTTTTTTTCTCCAGACGGAGGGAGTGCCCCCTTGTTTTTTGAGGGGGTTTTACAAGGAACAGGATTTCACCATATTTTTTGTATGTGCCATTAATATATTTATATAAGTTAATCATGTCCCCCCTTAGTCGTCTTTTTTCAAGGCTAAATAGGTTTAATTCTTTCAATCTTTCCTCATAACTTAAATTCTCCATGCCCCTTATTAGCTTCGTTGCTCTTCTTTGTATTTTTTCCAACTCCAGGGCATCCTTTCTATGAACTGGAGCCCAGAACTGAACTGCATATTCTAGATGAGGCCTCACTAATGCTTTGTAAAGTGGCATTATTACATCCCTGTCCCGCGAGTCCATGCCTCTTTTAATACACGACAATATCCTGCTGGCCTTTGAAGCAGCTGATTGACACTGCATGCTGTTATTGAGTTTATGATTTACAAGTACACCCAGATCCTTCTCAACAAGTGAATCCGCCAGTGTAGCGCCCCCTAGGACATATGATGCATGCAGGTTGTTGGTACCAAGATGCATAACTTTACATTTATCTACATTAAACTTCATTTGCCAAGTGGACGCCCAAACACTTAGTTTGTTTAAATCTGCCTGTAATTCATGAACATCTTCCATAGTCTGAACTATATTACATAGCTTGGTGTCATCTGCAAAAATAGAAATAGTGCTATTAATCCCTTCCTCTATATCATTAATAAATAAGTTGAATAATAGTGGTCCCAGCACTGAACCCTGGGGTACACCACTTATAACCGGTGACCATTCAGAGAAGGAATCATTGACCACAACTCTCTGGATACGGTCCTTGAGCCAATTCTCAATCCAATTACAAACTATATTTTCTAAACCTATAGTCCTTAATTTACCCATTAGGCGTCTATGGGGGACAGTGTCAAATGCCTTTGCAAAGTCCAAAAACACTAAATCCACAGCGGCCCCTCTGTCTAGACTTCTGCTCACCTCTTCATAAAAACAGATTAGGTTAGTTTGACAACTTCTGTCCTTAGTAAAACCGTGCTGGCTGTCACTTATAATGCTATTTATTGTCACATAATTCTGTATATAGTCCCTCAATAGCCCCTCAAACATTTTCCCCACGATGGATGTTAAGCTTACTGGTCTATAATTACCCGGGGAAGACCTAGAGCCCTTTTTGAAAATAGGCACCACATTTGCGCTGTGCCAGTCCCTTGGCACTATACCAGTCACTAGAGATTCTCTGAATATTATGAAAAGGGGGACAGAAATAACTGAACTAAGCTCTTTAAGAATTCTAGGGTGTAACCCATCTGGTCCCGGAGCCTTGTGCACATTTATTTTATTTAATTTAGCTTGGACCATCTCTACATTCATCCAATTCAGTATATCAACTGATATATTAACAGCACTGGCACCGGCTACATCAGCTGCTCTTTCTTCTGTTGTATATACAGAGCTAAAGAACCCATTTAGTAACTCTGCCTTCTCTTGATCCCCTGTGATCAACTCCCCATTACCATTATCTAGGGGTCCTACATGTTCAGACCTTGGCTTTTTTGCATTTATATGCTTGAAGAATTTTTTAGTGATTCTCAGTGATTTAAAATGCTGACAAAATTATTATTTGTCGACAGATTCTGACATCTGAATTACTAGTATATGACTTTTTAAAAATTTTGGGTAGAAATCAACTTTAAGCCTTAAAGAGGCTCTGTCACCAGATTTTGCAACCCCTATCTGCTATTGCAGCAGATAGGCGCTGCAATGTAGATTACAGTAACGTTTTTATTTTTAAAAAACGAGCATTTTTGGCCAAGTTATGACCATTTTCGTATTTATGCAAATGAGGCTTGCAAAAGTACAACTGGGCGTGTTGAAAAGTAAAAGTACAACTGGGCGTGTATTATGTGCGTACATCGGGGCGTGTTTACTACTTTTACTAGCTGGGCGTTGTGTATAGAAGTGTCATCCACTTCTCTTCACAACGCCCAGCTTCTGGCAGTGCAGCACTGTGACGTCACTCACAGGTCCTGCATCGTGTCGGCACCAGAGGCTACAGATAATTCTGCAGCAGCATCGGCGTTTGCAGGTAAGTCGATGTAGCTACTTACCTGCAAACGCCGATGCTGCTGCAGAATCATCTGTAGCCTCTGGTGCCGACACGATGCAGGACCTGTGAGTGACGTCACAGTGCTGCACTGCCAGAAGCTGGGCGTTGTGAAGAGAAGTGGATGACACTTCTATACACAACGCCCAGCTAGTAAAAGTAGTAAACACGCCCCGATGTACGCACATAATACACGCCCAGTTGTACTTTTACTTTTCAACACGCCCAGTTGTACTTTTGCAAGCCTCATTTGCATAAATACGAAAATGGTCATAACTTGGCCAAAAATGCTCGTTTTTTAAAAATAAAAACGTTACTGTAATCTACATTGCAGCGCCTATCTGCTGCAATAGCAGATAGGGGTTGCAAAATCTGGTGACAGAGCCTCTTTAAACTATTTTAAATATTTAACATGATCTGGATTTTATTGAGGGGAAAAATTCAATAGACAATTCTCCACACAATGGAAGATCAATGAGCACTCGCACAGCTCAGCAGGACCCATATATTGAAGAATGTTTTATTGAAGGTCAAAAGACAATCAGGGAAAGCTACTAGAAGACAACATTTTGAAACACCAAGCTGCGTAAGAGTTTATCCACACGTTGTGTGAATAGACCTTAATATGAAACACAAGGAAAGGTCAATAGCATTTGGGAATTCTCCCTGACATTGCAGGCTGTAATGGACCATGCTATAAAAAATATCCTAAAATATTGACACTTGTAGATAATGCAGAAATACAGATGTGCAGTTTTTAGTTGCTTATAGAGGAAATATAAGAGAAAATAAAAGTAATGTATCTATTTCTTTTTTTAGGAAATTCTTCCCTTTACTTTGGAGACATGTTAATCCCAACACTCCAATGCGCTGCTTAAAAAAGCATCCTCTTTCTGGATCTCAAAGCTGCTTCCTGATCCTGAATACAATGTAAATAAAATATGAGTACAGCTGCCATAAATATGTATTTTGTTACACAAGCTTCAGGCTGTTTTAAGCAAGATCAAGTGGGACAGAGAGAACTTAATCTTATCAACCCTCTGTTTGCCAACAAGATCTTGGCTTCTGAATTTCTGAAATTTACTGGTAGTAGAAATGTATTACGAGCTCCCTATGAGCAAATCATTCCCGAGATCCCAACCCATCCATCACTTGGAATGCTCCAAATAAAAATTTTAGGGGATTTTATTGAAAGTGTGTGCTTATCAGATAAGCCCACATATGCATTGTTATTTCCAAGAATAATAAAAGCTATAACATAGGATCAACGAGATTTTGATGCAAGTACTGTAACTTAACCAATAATAAAGCCACATTCAGATCATATGGCATTGCTGAAGGCATCGACTGTAGATGAGTCAACAAGATGGAATTTCGTATATAAGAAAATAAAGAGCCAAATTGCAAAAAAGAATTTAGGTAGATAATTTTAATAAAAACTAAAGCATATTGCAATACAAAGGGGTACTAGGTTTTGGAAATAAATGGGTACTGTTATTTGGAAAACAATACTTGAATACAAATGTTAAAGATTTTAGGTTAATAATCTTATAATATCATCCCTTTAAAAGATGATACTGGGAATATAATTATAGAGGACAAAGAAAAGGCTGAGATATAAACACATACTTTTCATCTGTGTTCACCAATAGGCAGTCAGTGTAAGATATCATTCAGGGGCACTGTATTAAAGGTTCTCCACCCAATATTACTTACGTAACACAGGAGGAAGTACAGTTACATCTGAGCAAATTGATTATTGCTAAAACTCCTGACGGCGTTCATCCACGTGTATTAAGGGAATTGAGCTTCGTAACTGGTAGACCATTAAATCTCATCTTCTTAGACTTTCTTGAAACAGAGTCAGTGCCAAAAGATTGGAGAATGGCTAATTTTGTTTTGTTATTTAAAAAGGAACCATGCAGAAAGTCTGAGATCTGTTGTATGTAAAAATTTTGAAGGTATTCTAAGAGATGAACTATGAAAGTATATAGCGGTGAATAGTCAAGTAACTGATAACCCGCATGCATTTGTGAAAAACAGATCGTGCATAACCAACATGCTCTGTTTCTTTGATGGGGCAAGAACAAATCTGCATGTTGGTCATGGGGCTGATGTGATATATCTGCTATTTGCAAGTGCATTTGATTCAGTACCTGACAACAGCCTAGCACTGAAGCTACAGATGCAGGGACAGGGGGACAATGGATGTACATGGGTAAAAAATTTAAGAATTGTTTAGGGGAAAATAGTCACTGTAAACGGTACACACTCAAAATGGGCTGTAGTCAGCAGCGGGGTACCACAAGGATCTGTGTTAGGCCTGATTCTTTTTAATCTTTTTATTAATGAACTAGTGGATAGGATTGATAGTAAAGTGTCAGCTTTTGCTGATGATACAAAACATTGTAGAATGCTTAAAACTCAGCTAGATTGTAAAATATTACAGAATGACCTTGATTAGTTGGTAGCATGGGCAAGAACATGGCAGATTAAATTTTATGTAGATGAATGTAAAGTAATGAATCTAGGAAGCAATAATAGAATTAATGCGTATAGATTAAATGGAATTAAACTGGGGTAACAGTACAATAGAAAGACCTGGTTATTGTGGTTACAAATAAGCTAAGCAGCAGTACTCAATGTCAAGCAGCAGCTGCAAAAGCAAATAATATTTTAGGGTATATAAAAGTACAGATTAAAACCCATGATCCAAACGTAATATTGCCCCTCTATAAATCCTTTGTAAGATCACATCTTGAATATGGCTTTCGGTTTTAGATTCCACATTGTCAAATGGATATAGGGGAACTGAAGAGGGTCTAAAGGCAGGTGACTAGATTGTTAGATAGGATGGCAGGCCTCTCTTATATTGAGAAACTAGAAAAATCAGGCTCGTTCAGCTAGAAAAAACAGATGCCTTAGAAGTGATCTAATTTACATGTATAAATATATTTGTGGTCAATACAAAGAATTGCCACGTGATTTATTAAAAACAACACTGTACAAAGGACCAGGGGACATTCTTTACATGTGGAGAAAAGGAGATTTAAACATCCATATAGGAAAGGGTATATTACAGTTAGAGTGGTCAAGCTATGAAATTCCCTACCCTAAGAGTTAATAATGTCAGATACAAAAGCATTAATAAAGGACTAGATGATTATCGAATGGGGTTTAGCTTCTGAATTTATTTGGGGTCTAAATAAATGTTGAGGTCTGACCAGGGGTCTGAAGTAATTTAGGGGTCTGGTATGGGGTTCTGAATTATTTTGGGGTTTTGTCTGGGATCTGAATTTATTTAGACGTCTGGTCTAGGGTTGGAATTAAATTAGGGGTCTGGGTTTGAGTTTATTTATTTATACCTTGATATGCCATGTATTAATAACTCTTTTTTTTACATGTACAGCGCCCTGGAAGTTTATGGCTCTATATAAATAAATAATAATTACATTACACTTAACCCCTTCCTGTCACAGCCATTTTTTAGATTTTCATTTTCAATTCCTCCCCACATTTCTAAAGCCATAACTTTTTTATTTTTCCATTGGTAAAGCCGTATTAGGGCTTTATTTTTGCGGGACGAGTTTTAGTTTTTCTTGGCACCATTTAGTGTAACATATAATGTACTAAGAAACTGGAAAATTTATTTGTGTGGTGTTAGGGGAAAAAGCAGCGATTCCTCCAATTTTTTGGGGTTTTGTTTTTTGGCGTTCACTGTGTGGTAAAAACTACACGTTAACGTTATTCTACAGGTTAAGGTGATTACAGGGATACCAAATTTATATAGTGTTTTTATGTTTTACAAGTAAAAAACGAATTGTTAAAAACAAAATTTTCATATTAGTGATCATTGATACGATCGCTTTAAGCGATTGAATAGCGATTGCAGACAAATTATCGTCTTAATACTTGTTAAAAATTAATTGTTTGGTTGCCTATTTAACAATGTTACATGTCGGCGATAAATAAAATGCTTCATGTTTACATACCACAATGTCAGAATGAGAAACGATTATTTTTTTGTTCACAAGTTGATAGCTTCCACAATCAACGAGTGGTTTATGGCCAGTCATTCAGTCGCTACACCTATTTAAAAGAAGCAATTATCGTTTATGCTACTAAGCAGTTTAGTTTTGATGCTACTTTAAAGGAACAGTGTCACCAAAATTTATTTTTTTATATCAGTTTGATGTTAGTGTTTTATTAAAAACTTTTGTATTTATTTGTGTGTTTGTGTGTTACTTTTTTTTATTTTTTTACTTTTTCTTCCCTATGGGGGCTGCCATTTTTTTTTCCATTTCTGTATGTGTCGATTAACGACACATACAGACATGGAATACGGCAGCTACAGTCCCATAGTGAATGCGAACGGGGCCCGTTCCATCCACTATGGTGTACGCCGTCTGTGTGGGAACGGCGCATGCGCCGCTCCCACACAGTCCAAGTTGAACTGAGTGCCGTCCGGCGCCATTTTCCTGTAGACCGGAAGTCGCGGCCGGACAGTAAGATTACTACTTCCGGTCGCGGCTTCCGGACTTGTGCACTTGGAGCAGCGGCAGTAGACGGAGCGGACGGACCGGAGGGAGCGGCGGCGGCAGGAGCAGGTAAGTGATTTCTATGTATGTTCGTGTTACAGTGTGTGTTTACTAGTGTATGTAAACCTTCTACACTGTGTGTTAGCTCAAAAAATGGCGACACACAGTGTAGGAGGTTTGACCGTTCAATCCCCTCGTTTCTCCCGGCACTAGCCAGGATAAAGGAGGTGGGGATTCTGAGAGCTCACTAGAGCGAGGGATTTTTTTCCAATTTTGCAGCATAAAGCAATGTGGTTGCTTTACCAAATGCAATGCTGCAATTTGGGGAATTGCTCCATCTAGTGACCAGTGCTGGGAAATATTATAAATTAGAATCTAATTTATAATATTTCGTGAAAAAAATAAAAAAAATTAGAACAATGTTTAATCACCTACACACTAATTGTTTAACTAAAAAAAAAAACAATTTTTTGCTACCAACACATTCCCTTTAAAGAGGCTCTGTCACCACATTATAAGTGCCCTATCTCCAACATAATGAGATGGGCGCTTCAATGTAGGTAACAGCAGTGGTTTTTATTTAGAAAAACAATCTATTTTCACCAAGTTATGAGCAATTTTAGCTTTATGCTAATTACTTTCTTAATGCCCAACTAGGCGTGTTTTTACTTTTGACCAAGTGGGCGTTGTGGAGAGAAGGATATGACGCTGACCAATCAGTGACCAATCAGCATCATACATCTCTCTCCATTCTTTTACTCAGCACATAGTGATCCTGCGTTGTTCACTATGTGCAGTCACTTACTTACACATTAACGTTACTGAACTGTCTTGACAGTGAATAGACATTCCTTCCAGCCAGGACGGGATGTCTATTCACAATTCTGACACTTCGGTAACATTTGTGTGGTACTTGCAGCACAGCAAGCGTAATCTCGCGAAATTACGCTTGCTGTGCTGTAAGTACCACACAAACATTACCGAAGTATCGGGATTGTGAATGGACATCGCGTCCTGGCTGGAAGGAATGTCTATTCACTGTCAAGACACTTCAGTAACGTTAATGCGTGAGTATGTGACAGCACATAGTGAACAACGCAGTGTCACTATGCGCTGAGTAAATGAATGGAGAGAAATGTATGACGCTGATTGGTCACTAATTGGTCAGCGTCATACAATTCTCTCCACAACTCCCACTTGGTCAAAAGTAAAAACACGCCCAGTTGGACATTAAGAAAGTCATTAGCATAAAGCTAAAATTGCTCATAACTTGGTGAAAATAGATTGTTTTTCTAAATAAAAAACACTGCTGTTACCTACATTACAGCGCCGATCTCGTTATGTAGGAGATAGGGCACTTATAATGTGGTGACATTAAGTGAAGAGTGAATTGCTTAGAAAGTTATTAATTAATATAGTATAGTAACAGGAAATGCTTAATTTAGCCATGGGAGCATTTACAAATTATTTATAGTTCCCCTCCAACTGTAGACCATTAGTTGACTCCCATGAACTGGACTTGTAGTTTACAGTGAATGTTAATATTTATTTTTTGCTCTGCACAATGTGAATTTAAATAACTTATTTTTAACAACACAAGACATAAATATGTAAAATCTGTGTTAACTGAGATCCATTGGGGTTATCTAATACTATTCTTCCCATATAAATCTGGTCTCTTTCTAAAGAATATTAATGCATCAGATGTTGCAAATCCTACTGAGAGCAAAGAAGTTCTTACGTTTGGTATGTTTACATGCAACAGTATGATCCAAAGAAATGTTAATACATATTGTCCCCTCTGTTTTTATGTGAAATAATCTAAAAATAACATTGCTATTCTGCTGTCATGTCCAGTCAGAGTTAAACTCTTGTAGAGTTAGTGCACACTTACAAGTGTTTAAACTACATGCTATTTAAAGGAAAACTTCAGTCATCACATAATACAACATTGGTGTCACCCTGTTAGAATATCAATGATAGCAAAAACTTGCTTTTTATGACTAGTTCCTAGCTCGTGTGCAGTTTAGTTGTCTCATGACCATGCACATTTACTGACTTCTGTATGGGAGGGAAATAACATAGGTCTAGGGTCCCACGGTGACTTTTTGTCTCCCGACTTCAATGTTTTCATATGAGATAAACCATACGTGCATTTTACTTTTATTACACACAAATCAAGAATGTTAACAATTGACACACTTCACTTTTCTGCATAATATTATATATCCAAGTGGAAATGTAATAGCAATAATACCATAAGGAAATTCTGTAAATCACAAGGGTGTATTAGTAGAAAGAAAAATATTTTTTCAGCTGCCTTCAAAGATTATATATAACATGTACACAATGGAGGGATAAAGCATGCCACAGTTTGAAGAAAACTCAGTGTGTCCCTAATAACTTGCAACTCTGGGCAGCAATAGGTGGACAGGTTTTATAAAAATCATCTTCACTAAGGCTATGTTCACACTAGGGCCATTGGCTTCATGGCAGATTGCATCGGGGTTCCAGTGTTTTTGACATTAAAAAAAATAGCCCTATAGGCTGCATTATTCTTGCCATCAAAAATATCAGAAACCATGGCAGAAAACGCATAATGCAAATGTGAACAAAACCAGAATGAACAACAAACATTAAGTGTCAACTCAGCCTAAAGAACAAACATTATGACACTATTAAAACATAGATAAAATTAATCTCAGTAGATTTAATCAATAACGGAAAACAAATTTGTCATAGCTTTTATAACTACATTATGAACGGAAATCAAGACACGGGTGTAAACAAAGCCTTTTCTGAACCAATGCAGAATTGATGGTTCCCTCAAGGTCCTGAGGTAGCAAAAAATCTCCAGAGTCGTGTACTCTTAAATAGTACCCTGGTTTCTTGCCCTAGAGAAAGATGATGGAGGACCTGCTCTAAGCTGCCCATAGATAGGGAGATCACTGCTAAAAAGGTGTGCCAGAAACCAGGACCAGAACCTTGCCCTGTACTGTAACTCATCTGTACACTAGAGATAAAGATGCTGCATGTAGATAGTGAGAAGAATACGCAGACTTCTAATATCCAAAGTGATTTACCACTCCAATAATGGTGTCTGGAT
This sequence comes from Rhinoderma darwinii, assembly GCF_050947455.1. Taxonomy (NCBI): domain Eukaryota; kingdom Metazoa; phylum Chordata; class Amphibia; order Anura; family Rhinodermatidae; genus Rhinoderma; species Rhinoderma darwinii. The sequence continues at coordinate 151,517,885 of NC_134687.1, read as the reverse complement.
TCATCAGAGAGATACAGTATGCTGGAAATTATACTAAATAAAACTTAGGGAAACAAGAACTTGTCCAGAGCTATGTTACTGTAAAACTTGACACAGGGTATGGTTTTGGAAAGCCTCACTATTTCCAATTTATTCATGATGTATAAAACATGTCTACTGGTTTACTGCTGCTGAATATTCATTCCATTGTGGCAAACAGGAGATATACCGATACATTTCAGGAAATGCCATTCTAACAGTATGCTTATTTCTCAGATGTAATGGATTATATAGTAATAAATAGTGACACAGTAAATAAGTTGAATACATGAGCTATGCCTTGTTTAGTTACAGTTTCTAGAAAAGTCCTCTTTTTTAATTACGCCTCTTAATTCTCCCTTTCCTACCTTTAAAGTCTTATTCCAGGTATGCAAAAGTTTTATCGGAGCTGAAGTTTCAAAACAAATAGTAAAGTTACAGTATTTCTTTACATTCTCTAGTCTATGTAAAGTGTAAATTTAATCCTTGGTCTACATTAAGGCGTTCCTTCACTTAATATACCAATCATAGTTTCTCATACTTGCGGAGAGAATAAACAGTTTGTCTAATGTGTTGAAATGCTGCATGATGTTTTGTCTATTTGTCTATTCATCACACGGCTTATTTTCGGCCGTTTTTTGGCCCGTAAACGGGCGAAAAATGGCTGAAAAATCAGAAGCAGAAGGCCTCCAAACATCTGCCCATTGATTTCACTGGAAAAAACGGCGTTCTTTTCCGAAGGGGCGTTTTTTTATGCGGCCGTTTATCAAAACGCCAGCGAAAAAGAAGTGCATGTCACTACTTGAGCCGTTTTTGGAGCGGTTTCTCATTGACACCATAGAAAAATAGCTCCAAGAACGGCCATAAAAGTTGCTAAAAAAAACGGCTGAAAATCAGCTGCTGTTTTCTATTGTAAACAGCTCTGTATTTTCAGACGTTTTTTTAGTAAGAGTGTGAATATACCCTAACATTTGGAGATAGGTAAGCTTCATCCAAAATTACCAAGAGGTAGATGAGAGGTCTTGTAAAGCACTGAACTCTACTAAGGGGAGACTATAAAAAAGGTAATTCTGATCAGTGGTGTACATAGATGATGAGGGTATCCATAGCAAAGATAAAAATCTAGGTCTCTTCAGGCCTCGTTCACTCATGACCACTCGTACCGTTGCCCCCATTGCTTTTTCATGACTCAAGTACATATCCCACTTCCTTGATTGGTAACATTGAAACACCACTGGAGATCGCATAGTGGTGGAGTTTCTCCGTACCCATTAAAATTGAGATTAAACTAATCTTGAATCTCCTCTCTCCAGGTTGTCTCCATGGTACATAGTCCCTTGATGCTGATATTGGCTTGAGGAATTGATGTCCTTGAAAGTGTTAGTTGGCTGGCCTGGATTTATAATTTTTCCTTACAAATACTTTTTTTTTAGCAATTCTTCAATAGTCTAGAGAACCAATTTAATATTCTATTGATATCTAAGGAAATGTAGATCCAGACTGTTATATTGTATAAATCTGTGAAGACCTGTTTTTTTGTGCCAGACTAAAATAGTTTTTTGTGTTTTTTTCAAGGATTAGCCAATGAAATTCACACATCAGTTTTACCCTCTAATTTTATACAATCCTAAAGTAGTTATCATTTCCAAAACCTAAGGTAGTCATTTAAAAGTTGTAATTTTAAAAGGGGTTTCTCATCTTAGACATTTATAGCATATCTAAAGGATCAAAAATGTCTGATAGGTGAGGGTCCCACCTCTGGACATCAATTGAGGAGGCTTGTTTCTGGTGGCTTTAGGCTAACACACAGTTCATGATGTTCTTGCTATTTAAAATTTCCTCTAAATACTCGCCAGGAGTGTTGTCTCTTGCTTGTGTTGTCCTCTGGGCATGGGATCTTCTCAAAAGGATTATTGTGTACAGATTTTAGAAAGGTTAGGCCAGGGGGACAGTGTTTGTGCCGAATCTGTATGGACACATCCCGCTGAGCTCTGTGCCCTACAGTAACTCATCTATAGCTTACGATATCTATTTTCATCTCACCATGATGAAAATCAGTGGAAGCAAGACCAGAGAAGCTCCGGATACCTCAAGACCGCAGGTTGCACAGGGAGATATGGAGAAATTTGTCAAGAGGAAGCCGGTCAGTGCTGGAGTATAAAATGCCAAGATGGTGCCGACTCCATCCCACTCACATGATGAAGAGAAATCTGAGGCTTCGGACGGGGAGAGTGATGCAGGGGGAGCCTCTGCTGAAGTGCCGCTTACTAGAACCTTCTTCCAAAAGGTACTTAATAGAGCCCCAGAGCCACTTGTTAAAGACCTGGCTGAAATAAAACAGGACATGCGTCACATAGGTCAGCGGGTTGAAACAGTTGAATCGACTCAGACCTCCACGCTGGATTTCAATACTGCTGTCACGCAATGTTTTTCCTCCTGCCAAACACATCTAAATTCAGCTTTTAGAGCTCTGGAGGATCAAGAAAATGGAAACCGCAGGAACAACCTGTGTTTCAGAGGTATTCCTGAGTCGGTTCCTGCGGATGCACTGATGGACACAATTAAAGATCTCTGTCGATCTATTTTAGGCCCTAATGCACACGGGGACCTTATTATTGAAAGGGCCCATACAGGGGCGTAGCTAGAGGCTCATGGGCCCCGATGCAAAAATTCTTACTGGGCCCCCCCCCACAAACTTCTCATGGCCGACGGTCCGCAGCTTTCAGCTGCATCGCTGGGTCTCCTAAGTGACCCAACAATGCAGCACTAGCAGCCGCAGCGTCACTAAGGCTGGGTTCACACACCCTATTTACGGACGTTATTCGGGCGTTTTAGCATTGAATTACGTCCGAAAATGCGGCTCAAAAGCGTCTGCAAACATCTGCCCATTCATTTGAATGGGTCTTACGATGTTCTGTGCCGACGGTCATTTTTTTTTACGCGCCGCTGTCAAAAGGCGCCGCGTAAAAAAGACACCCTGTCACTTCTTCAGACGTAAATGGAGCCGTTTTCCATGGACTCCATAGAAGAACAGCTCAAATTACGTCCGTAATGGACGCAGCAAAAGACGCCTGCACATGCCATTACGGCTGAAATTACGGTGCTGTTTTCTCCTGAAAACAGCACCGTAATTTCAGCCGTAACGGACGCTGTAGTGTGAACATACCCTCAGGGCTTAAAATGTCAGGGAAATAGCCCCAATACATGTGTGTCCGCCCAAAAAAAAGTGTGTATAGGAGACAGCATAGCATATCTATAGCACTACGACCCTATAAACTATGGATAGGATTAGATACAGTGGCTCAGCAGACAGTATCACACATGATAGGATTAGATACAGTGGCTGGGCAGACAGTATCACACATGATAGGATTAGATACAGTGGCTGAGCAGACAGTATCACACATGATAGGATTAGATACAGTGGCCCAGCAGACAGTATCACACATGATAGGATTAGATACAGTGGCTCAGCAGACAGTACCACACATGATAGGATTAGATACAGTGGCTCAGAAGGCAGTATCACACATGATAGGATTAGATACAGGGTCCAGCAGACAGTATCACACATGATTGGATTAGATACACAGCTCAGCAGACAGTATCACACATGATTGGATTAGATACAGGGCCCAGCTCGCTGACATTGCGGCTCTAGCGCTGGACCCAGGATAGGTAAGAATAATAATTTTGCTTCTTTATGTTTTACTGATTATTTTTGTGTGTTTGTGTTTTTTTACAGGTTCGGTTGTTGGACTTCGGATACGCAGACTTCAATGACGGCGTTTTTTTTATTCTCAATAAAATGGTTAATGAGGGTTGTGTTTTTTTATCTCAATGAAATATTTTTTCTGTGTGCTTGTATCTTTTTAAACTTTATTATCACCGCCTTAGTAATGGCCGCTGGCTGATTGACAACCTCCATTACTAAGGCGAGGCTTAATGTTAGCCGGTGCAGAGGCTACACTAACCCCCATTATTACCCCGGTACCCACCGCCACCAGGGGTGCTGGGAAGAGCCGGGTACGAACCAGTACCCGACCATCTGTAGTGATGGGCAGGCACCGGGGTGGCCGCAGGCTGGTAGTATTAGGCTGGGGAAGGCCAAAAACAGTGGCCCCTACCACCCTGGTAATGCTGCCTGCTGCTGCTGTGTTGCATCTGGCTGGTTATGAAAATTGGGGGGGACCCCACATCGTTCTTTCCAATTATTATTATTTTTTTTTTTTTAAATGACGTGGGGTCCCCCCCATTTTTCATAACCAGCCAGATACAATAAAGCAGCAGCAGGCAGCATCACCAGGGTAGGAAGGGCCACTGTTTTTGGCCTTTCCCCTCCTGATAATACCAGCCTGCGGCCACCCCAGTGGCCGACCATCACTACAGATGGTCAAGTACTGGATCGTACCCGGCTCTTCCCAGCACCCCTGGTGGCGGTGGGTACCGGGGTAATAAAGGGGGTTAGTGTTAGCCTCTGCACCGGCTAACACTAAGCCCCGCCTTAGCAATGGATGCTGTCAATCAGCCGGCGGCCATTACTAAGGCGGTAGTAATATAGTTTAAAAAAAAACACAAAGACATAGAAAAAATATTTTATTGAAATAAAAAAAAAACCCACACAACCCTCATTAACCATTTTATTGATAACAAAAAAAAAAAACGTCATCTAAGTAGTCCTGGAATCTGCCGTAGTCCAACGACCGAACCTGTAAGAAAACACACAAAAAATTATTAGTAACACGTGTGTCAGGCTTAGATACAGGGCTCATGTGTGATACTGTCTGTGGGACCCTGTATCTAAGCATACCACAACGTAGGCAGACAGTAATCTTATACAGTATAAGATTACTGTGTGCTGGGGCCCTGTATCTAAACCGACAGTGTGGTAGGCTTAGATACAGGGTCCCACAGACAGGATCACACATGAGCCATGTATCTAAGCCTACCATGTGATTGTCTTAGATACAGGGCCCAGCAAACAGGATCACACAATCTGTGATCCTGTCTCATGGGCCCTCTAAGCCTGCTACATCGTAGGCTTAAAGGGGTTGTCCAGTCCCTAAACATTGATGGCCTTTCCTCAGGATAGGCCATGAATAGCTGATGTGTCTGGGTCCGACTCCTGGGACTTTCCTGGTTCCGGATCGCAGCGGAGGTCCTGACGTCACAGCGCTATGCGCCGCGCACAACATCGAGAGGACAGAACTTCCGCCGCGGCTGAAGAGGAAGGTAAGATTAGTTGCCCTGACTGGCGGGGTCCGACTCCCGGGACCCGCCAATCAGCTTTTGAAGGGGCCGCAGCACTCGTACGAGAGCTGCTTCCCCTTCATTTCACTACTCGCTCACACTGTGAATCGCCGACACCGATTCACAGTGTGACCGGAATGAAGGGGAGCAGCTCTCGTACGAGTGCTGCGGCCCCTTCAAAACAGCTGATTGGCGGGTCCCGGGAGTCGGACCCCGCCAGTCAGGGCAATTAATCTTACCTTCCCCTTCAGCTGCGGCGGAAGTTCTGTCCTCTCGAAGTTGTGCGCGGTACATAGCGCTGTGACGTCAGGACCTCCGCTGCGATCCGGAACCAGGAAGGTAAGGTCAGTCTGTTACTATAGTAACAGGGGCCAGCGGCCCGAGTTACTATAGTAACTTTTTATTGATGTGGTGCGGGGGGCAGTGGGCCCCCCTGGCTTCGGGGCCCGGTCGCAATTGCGACCCCTATAGCTACGCCAGTGTAGATATGAGATAAATAGATAGATAGATAGATAGATAGATAGATAGATAGATAGATAGATAGATAGATAGATAGATAGATAGATAGATAGATAGATAGATAGATATGAGATAGATAGATAGATAGATGATAGATAGATACTTTGTCTGTTATGCTTAACTGTCAGCCCTGAGGTGTGACTGCTCAGCATGACAGACATACATACACACAGTGAAGGGGTTAAGAGCTGGATTACTAGTTGCTACTTGCATCTGCTGTGGGGTCAGAGAGCAACTCGTACTGCAGGGGAGCAGCAGACACGCACACCATCTTCCTGCTGTAGCCATTCCTTTCCCTCTGAACAGGTCACGAGGAAGAGGGAAACAGCAAGAAGTGAGCTGATTGGGTGGACAGTACAGTGGGCGGGGCTCGGTCTCGTAAGATGAGTGGATTCAGCTATCATTCATTTTCCACCGTCTTGTTCCCCCTCCGTGCAATGACTCTCTGACAGCTGAGCTGCCACCAATGCTTTAAGCTACATTGCTGGGTCTCTTTTGTACCACAGCAGGGACCCAGCAATGTAGAGCAATCATTGCAGCGCTAGTGTGGTGAGGGGGGCCTGCGGGCCCCCCTAGCTATGGGGCCCGGTCGCAGTTGCGACCGCTGCGACCCCTATAGCTACGCCACTGGGCCCATAGGGCCTTGTGCCCTAAACCTAAAGCTTCTGACCCGCCACGAGATGTGATTTGCCGCTTCCTGAATTATACTGTTAAAGACACTGTTTTAACTAAAGCTTGGGAATCTGCGGATTTCTCCTTGCATGGCTCCGTTATTGCAATTTACCAGGATTTGGTGACTAGTACACTCAAAAAACGTTGTCTTCTTAAGCCACTCATCGATTATTTGAGGAATAAAAATATCATGTATCGTTGGACCTTTCCTTTTGGACTATCCTTCTTCCATGATGGTCGCCACCTGTTTATCTCCTCGGTTACAGATCTGGATTCCGTATACGCCCACTTAGACATTGAACCCCCAGATGTAGAAGATTGGGATCCCGTCTCTGATTTGACATCGCTGCCCCTAACGGCTCAACTGACACCTTGGGAGACTATAAGACCAAAAAAGTGTCTCAATAGAATAATTTGGTCAAACACCAAAGTCATAGTTTAAACACATATGAAGAAAATCTGTGTTAAATGACCCAAACATTTTCAAAATAAAATAGTTTTTATTGAGACATGATAAAAATACAGATAATAGCATCAAAAATGGATTAAGACTATTCCGACTCCAAAACATAAAAGGAGCAAGATAAAATTGGGACGCTTAACTCCACGTAGATTATTGACGGAAATATCTAACCATCCCTAAGCTGATATGGATGCTGGGTTTTTGATAATGTCCTTCATCCTTTATAGAAATTTGGTGAGGTGTTATGACCCCTGTGGGCTTACTGTTTTCTCTGATGTTTAATTTAGCAAAATCCCCCCTTTGGAAGGGTCTGCCTGAACCGATACTGTTAACGTTTCTAATTATGGGGTACTGCTCCCTATCCGTGGTTCCCCTGTTTGTACCCCCTCTCTTGCTTCATTGGTTGTACCCTCCATGTCACGTTGGGTACGTGGACCCACTGGACCGTACCACCTTGACGGTATGGCAGCTGGCCAAGTTAGTATAGTGTATCTGTGGTAGCTCAGACAATAGCAAGACAGGCTTGGCTGGGACTAGGCAGTAGGCAGGCAGAAGGCAGGTGCTAGGCATGGTGTAGCAGGACAGGTGTGGTATACAGCACAGCACGACTTCAGATCAACACGGCACTTGACCAGGATAGCACGGGATACAGGTTACAGGTAGCAGGAACGGGAAACACTGGGAACTGGAATACACTTAGGTGACCATTTGCATAGACAGTCTAGGGTAACGACAACAAGGCTCAGCCAAGGCAGGAAGGGGCTGGGCCCCTCTTATGCTCATGGGCTAATTTTCACTTAATTTGAGGACCCGGCCGGGAAAAGCGGAAGTGAGCGCTGGTGTCTCCTGAGGAAGAGATGGGGACCAGCGCTCACAGTTCCATGGCTGCGGGCATCAAGAGGTGAGTGAGTCTGATGGTCCGCGGCCATGGGCATGACAGTATCCCCTCTCTTATGCCCCCTCCACTTGGGGCCAGAACAAGAGTGAAACTTCTTCAGGAGAGAGGGGCATTGAGGTTCTCCTCTGGCTCCCAGGACCTCTCTTCAGGACCAAACCCCCTCCAATCCACCAAACAAAAGGTTTCAGCCACTCTCTTGGTGTCCAGGATCTTCTTAACCTCAAAAGTCTCTGATGAACCGCTGGGAGCCACTGCAGGAGTGGAAGTCTTGGAGTTGCAGTTCAAGATCACCGGCTTCAGTAGGGAGACATAGAAGGAGTTGGGGATCTTGAGGGTAGGAGGCAGCTGAAGCTTGTAGGAAACAGGGTTGGTTTGTTGCAAAATCTTGAAGGGTCTAAGGAACCTGGGAGCAAACTTGTACGATGGCACCCTCAGCCGGATATTCCTAGTGGAGAGCAAGACCTTAGTGCCTGGAAAGAACTGGGGAGGCTCTTGTTTTCTTGTGTCTGCATTTCTCTTCATGCGGTCGACCACCAGCAGAATAGAAGATCGAGTCTGCTGCCAGATCTGTAGATAGTCCCTGAATGCAGAGTCAGCTGCAGGCACCTGGGATGTAGTGGAAACAGGAAGAGGTATTCGAGGGTGTTGGCCATAGACAATGAAGAATGGACTCTTAGTGGTGGACTCACTAGTGTGGTTGTTGTAGCAGAACTCAGCCCAAGGAAGCAGCTGCACCCAGTCATCATGCTGCCTGAAGATAAAGTTTCGTAGATAGTTCTCCATAATCTGGTTTATTCTCTTGACTTGACCATTGGACTGGGCATGGTGGGCAGAGGAAAAGTCCAACTTCACACCGAGGAGTACGTAGAGGGATCTCCAGGACTTTGAGGAGAACTGAACCCCCCAATCCGACACAATAGGTAGTGGCAAGCCGTGCAGACGGAAGATGTGTTGGACGAAGAGATTGGCCAGTCGGGAATCGGACGGTAGGCCGATCAGTGGAACGAAATGAGCCATCTTGGAGAATAGGTCCACTACCACCCAGACCGTACTGCAACCAGCAGAGAGAGGCAGGTCTGTGAAAAAGTCCATAGAAATATGTTGCCAGGGGGCATCGGGCACAGGCAGCGGCTGGAGCAGGCCCGCTGGTTTGGAGTGGGCAACTATATTTGCTGCGCACACAGTGCAGGAGGAGACAAAGTCTGTGATGTCCTTGCACAGCGTGGGCCACCAGAACTGACGAGCAAGTAGGTCTCGGGTCTTAGGGACTCCCGCGTGACCTGCTAATTTGGAACTGTGTCCCCAGCGGAGGATTCTTCTTCTGTCAGCGAGACACACAAAAGTCATCCCCGGGGAAAATGTCTCTAACTTGCAGAGGGTTGACAGGGATGATGCAGGACGGGTTAATGATACTCTGTGGATACTCCATAGTGTCCTCTGTCTGGAATGACCTGGACAAGGCATTGGCCCTCACATTCTTGTCGGCCGGTTGGTAGTGGAGCTCAAACTGGAAACGGGCAAAGAACAGCGACCACCTGGCCTGACGGGGATTCAGTCGTTGGGCCGTCTGGAGATAAGTGAGGTTCTTGTGGTCTGTAAATATCAAGATGGGATGAACTGCGCCCTCTAATAGATGTCTCCACTACTCCAGAGCCAATTTGATGGCCAGTAACTCCCGATCCCTAATCGAGTAGTTGTGTTCTGTGGAAGAGAAGAGCTTAGAGTAATAACCACATACCATTGACTTGCCCTTGGAACCTCTCTGGAACAGGAGTGCACCAGCACCGACAGAGGAGGTGTCCACCTCTAACGAGAACTGTCGAGAAACATCTGGATGATGGAGGATAGAGGCTGACGTGAAGGCACACTTCAGGCTATTAAATGCTGTCTCTGCTTCTGGAGTCCACACCTTGGCGTTCATGCCTTTCTTGGTGAGGTTAGAGATAGGAGATGTCAGTGAGGAGAAGTTTGGAATGAACTGTCTGTAGAAATTGGTGAATCCCAGGAAGTGCTGTATGGCCCTCAAGCCTTGAGGGCGTGGCCATTCCAGGACGGACTTTACCTTTTCAGGATCCATCTTGAGACCTTGATTCGAGATGATGTAGCCCAGGAAGGGTAGAGCATCTTTCTCAAACACGCAGCTTGGCATACAGGTGATTCTCCCTTAACCGCAGCAAAACTTGATGGACATGTCTCCGATGAGTCATTGGATCTGGAGAAAAAATCAAGATGTCATCAAGATAGACCACAACACAACATAGAGGAGGTCATGGAAGATGTCATTAACAAACTCCTGCAAGACCGCGGGAGCATTACACAGGCCGAAGGGCATTACTAGATATTTATAGTGTCCGTCATGGGTGTTAAATGCCGTCTTCCATTCGTCACCCTGTTGAATCCGGATTAGGTTGTAAGCCCCACGCAGGTCTAGCTTTGAAAAAATCTTGGCTCCACATATGTGATCAAACAGTTCAGAGATCAATGGCAACGGATACCTATTTTTTACCGTGATCTGATTGAGACCCCGGTAGTCGATGCAAGGACGCAGAGAATCATCCTTTTTCTTGACGAAGAAGAAACCGGCTCCTGCAGGGGAGGAAGACTTCTGTATGAAGCCCTTCTCCAAGTTCTCTTTAACATAGGCGAACATGGACAGAGTATCTGGCAAGGATAGAGGTTATACCCTACCAAGGGAAAGGGAGGCACCAGGAACTAGGTCGATAGGACAGTCATATGCCCAGTGTGGGGGTAGTGTCTCTGCCTCTTTCTTGCTGAAGACATCCAAAAATGCAGAATAATGACCAGGCAATCTCCTGCCAAGGACCGAGGCAGTGGAGGCTGAGCCGAACGAATCTGTACCAGGCAACGGTTGAGACACTCTGGGCCCCACTGGAGAACCTCTCCAGAATTCCAGTCCAGGACTGGGGCATGTAGTCAGAGCCAGGGCATGCCCAGCCGCACAGGATTGACAGCATTAGCCAGGACAAAGAACGAGAGGAGCTTGGAGTGGAGGGCTCCCACTTGGAGCCTCAGCGGTTTGGTCACAGCTATAATTGGGTCTTGCAGATGTAGTCCATTCACATATGCAACCATCAACGGCCTCTCCAGGGGCAATTTGAAAAGATCAACCAGGTCTCTACAAATTAAATTAGCAACGAATCCAGAGTCCAGATACGCAGAGACCCGATGCGTTTTCTCGCCGGACACTATTGTCACGGGAATGGACAATTTAGATGAAAGTCCTTCTTTACCCAAGGTTGTCTCTACCACCAACCCTAGGCTTTGGGGTTTTTGTGGACACAGACGCACAAGATGGCCTCCGAGGCCGTAATATAGACAGAGTCCCGAGGTGCGTCTGCGTTGTCTCTCCTGGGTAGACAGCTTAAACGGGTCCATCCTCACAGACTCCTTAGGAGGATCAGCATCTGAGGACAGCAGGGGTTGCTGCAAAGTAGGAACAGGACTAGGGAGTCCTCCCTCCCAATGGGCTTCTTGGAGCCATTCTCGGATCCTTATATCAAGCCGGGCGGCCAGAAGGATGAGGTCATCCAGGGATGACGGTAGATCTCGGGCGGCAAGCTCGTCCTTAATCTTAGGAGACAGTCCCTGCCAGAATGTAGCCACCAGGGCCTCATTGTTCCACAACAGTTCTCCCACCAGGGTGCGGAAGTGGATGGCGTACCCGCCCACGGAGTTGTCTCCCTGGTGTAGGTTCTGCAAGGAGACGGCTGCAGACGAGACTCATCCAGGCACCTCAAACACTGTGCAAAATGTCTGTAGGAACCCCTGGAAGTCCCGGGTCTCTAGTCCTTGTCTCTCCCAGATAGGGTCCGCCCATGCAAGGGCCCTGCCAGTGAGGAGAGATACGATGAAAGCGACAATAGCGCCATCAGACAAAAATGCACCTGCATACAGGCTAAAGTGGATCTGGCACTGGTTCAAAAATCCACGGAAGGACCTTGCGTCTCCATCATAGCGGTCAGGAAGTGGCAAAGGAAAGTGGAGATCAGCACTGCCAGGAGGTGTAGTCGGAGGATCAGTACTAACAAGAGGTGTAGTAGGAGGAACAGCAGTTTGCACCTCCAGCCGATGTGCAATAATGTTCAAGGTCTGGAGGAGTTGGTCCTGTAGAGACCGGAGGTCTAGCATATTCGCCCACATCTCTTGTGACATCATCATGGCCTTGGATTGACCAGCGGGGTCCATGGCCTGAGCCTACTGTCACGATGGGTACGTGGAACCGCTGGACCGTACCGCCTTGACGGTATGGCAGCTGGCCAACAGGACACAGGTCACAGTCTATTTTTCATATAGTGTACCAGTGGTAGCTCAGACAGTAGCAAGACAGGCTCGACTGGTACTAGGCAATAGGCAGGCAGCAGGCAGGCGCCAGGCATGGTGTAGCAGGACAGGCGTGGTATACAGCAGAGCATGACTTTAGCTCAACACGGCACTTGACCAGGATAGCACGGGATACAGATTACAGGTAGCAGGAACGGGAAACACTGGGAACTGGATAACGCTAGACATAGACAGACTAGGGTAGCGACAACATGGCTCAGGCAAGGCAGGAAGGGGCTGGGCCCCTCTTATAGTCCAGGGTGCTCATGGGCTAATTTTGACATAATTTCAGGTGCACGTGCTGGCCCTACGGGACCCGGCCGGTAGAAACGAAAGGGAGCGCTGGCGTCTCCTGAGGAGGAGATGGGGACCAGCGCTCACATTTTTATGGCGGCAGGCGTCAGGAGGTGAGTGAGCCTAACGGCCCGCGGCCATGGGCATCACACTCGGTTATGTCCCTATGCTTCGTCTCTCTACTGTTCACTTCAGTGAGGTATGACTTGCACAGTATTCTTTGTTGATGGCCTGCTGCGATTAAGAAGTGTTGGTTTTTCGCTCCCTGGGATTTGGGTAATGGAGCTATATTGTACTGTTGTAGATATTTTGCATGATTTTCTCTGCCTTTTGATGTGTCTTTCACCTATACTACACTATGTCTTCATTAAAAATAGTGTCATGTAATGTGAAGGGCCTTAACTCTCCTTCGAAAAGATGTCAAATCTTCTCTTCCCTGAAAAGGTCAAATTGTGATGTATTGATATTCCAGGGGACGCATTTCAAAAAAGATCATTATAGTAACCTTTCTTTCTCTCACTATCCAGTTTGGTTCCATTGTGGGTGTAATAGTTCAGCCTCCAGGGGGGTTAGTATAGGTTTTCAAAAGGCCGTCCCATTTGTATATGTCTCTCATGCTCAAGATCCAGACAGTCGTTATATTATTTTGAAAGACAAAATAGGCACTCAAATTCTTACCCTGGTAAATCTGTATGCTCCAAATGTTGGTCAAATATCATGGTTGTGTAATGTTCTGGAACTGGTTGACTCTGTGTCTGAGGGTCTGCTCATTATAGGTGGTGACATCAACCTGGTCATGGATCCCTTGGTAGACCCTTCTGCTAAAAAATCGTCTTTATCTTATGGGGCTTTGAGGAAAGTTAAAACATCTTTGCAGGACCCTGGCCTGGTTGATGTCTCGAGGTGATTTCACCCTGCAGAGGTGGATTACACCTTTTACTCCCCCGTGCAGGCATGTTATCAGCGATTGGATTTTTTATTGTGCATAGGTCCTACCTCCAGCTCTGTATGAATACTACTATAGGTACACACTTACCTTATCATGCACCCATCTTCCTTAATTTGCAATTTTCTAGTCCGCCAGATAGAACTCCTAGATGGAGACTTAACGACTCAATCTTGAGAATACAAGAACTTAGAGATTCTATTGGAGATAAGTGTATTTTGAGCTTCATGAACTACCGGACACTTCTCAACTTGTAGTCTGGGATGCGTAAAGGCCTTTGTTAAGGGTCAGTTGATTAGTATTTGTTCCCACAGGAAAAAGGAACGGGATAAGGCTACTACTTCCCTTCTGTCTAGGATTCAAAAATTGGAGAGGCTCCACAAAAAACCTTTGGCCTGACAATATTTGACAGAGCTTACCGATCTTAGAACACAGCTTAAGAATTTATTGAATGAAGTCTCAGCTAAGTATTACTTACGATCCCAACATAACTGTTATGCCCACGGCAATAGGGCCTCTAAATCTCTATCTAAAACAATCAAACAAAGACAGATGAACAATTAGGTTCACATGTTGAAAACACAACCGATGGAAGGTTTGTATATACGACTGTACATATTCCTGGTCTGTTTAGGGACTTCTATCATAATCTCTATAACCTGGAATCGTCACTTCCCTCGTCATGTCTGGAGGAGAGACCTGGTCTCATATCTTCCTTTTTGGACTCTCTCCTGGTCATTTCTGATGTTCAAAGTGGGGACTTAGCTAAAACTTTTTCCATCACAGAACTGAAATTAGCCGTTAAAAGTTCTCCTTCTGGTAAATGTCCAGGCCCAGATGGCTTATCCATAGATTACTATTCTACTTTTGGGGACATTCTCCTATCCCGACTATTGCATATTGCAAACCTTGCTACTCAGGGATCCCCCTTATCAGCGGACATGTCCCATGCTTATATCTCCCTTATTCCAAAGGAGGGGAAGGATCATACTCTATGTGCTAATTTCAGACCCATTTCGCTACTGAACATGGATCTAAAGTTGATAGCGACAATGTTAGCGTCTTGCCTTAAATTGATTCTGCCAGATATTATTTCACCGGATCAAGTGGGCTTTGTGATGCAAAGAGAGGGTAGGGATAACTCCATTAAGGTCCTACATATACTACATCATTCTCAAAGACAGAAAATATCCACGGTTCTTCTCAGCACGAATGCAGAGAAGGCCTTTGACAGGGTTAGTTGGAATTTTATGAAGCAGACTATGTTGTCCTTTCGTCTCCATGCCCCCTTCATTAATGCTGTTTTCTCCATGTATGTGTCTCCCTCTGCTGCTATTGCGGTGAATGGAGTCTTGTCTTCCCCTTTTGAGATCTGTAATGCCAGGGATGTCCTCTTTCCCCCATTTTGTTTGTAATGGTTATGGAGACCCTTATGCAGTCTCCACGCTTGAATCCCGATATTGTTGGTTTCCGTTTGGGAGGAGTGGAACATAAATTAGTGGCCTATGCAGATGACCTTCTTTTAATAGTCACAAACCCTGAGATCGCACTTTCCAAGGTGCATGATTTATTTGAATCCTTTGGTTACATTTGTAATTTTATGATTAATGCAAATAAATCTCAAGTCTTAGGAATAGTCTTATCGCCTGAATGTAGATCTCAATTGGTATCGGATTCGACCTTTGATTGGTCCACACCACACATTAAATATTTAGGGATCAAGCTGAGTGGAGACTGTAATGAGTTGTTCTCTATTAACTTCAACCCGCTTTTATCCTCTTTCCCTGATATGCTGTGTAAACTTGATTTACCTTACCTATATTGTCTCAAAGCCATGCTCCACTCAAACCTGTCTCCCTGCTTTATAAAGAAAACTCTCTATACCCATACCACCTCGTCCTCCTTATTTAATTGATATGTGAGAACGACATTTAGGTAGGAAATTCTCTGACACTGAAATTTCGAAGATAATGATTGCTCCCTATAAAGTGTCCAGATGCAACAAAATTTAGGAAAATAGTTACACAAATAATGCCCCGATGGTAAAAGACGCCAGGAAAGACCTGTCTGTTTCTCCAACACATTCTGATACCTGCTGTTGTTGTAAGACAGAGAGGGGTACTTTTTATCATATTTGATGGATGTGTGGCATGATAGCAAAGTTGTGGGAAGTGATCGTTAAACATTGCATTGATATATCCAAATGCTCCATACCTATGTCTCCCGAAACTGCATTGCTCTCTATACCTGCCCCTTCCACTTTATTTAGGCTGTTGTTGATTGCGGCCCGTCTGTTAGTCCCACCCCACTGGCTTTTGGACACTATTCCAGCTATTGATAATTGGATTACAAAGGTCGATCAGATCCATAGATTCGAAGAGTTGTCTCATTGGGATTATCAGATGAGGAAAACTCTCCTTAAAGTCTGGCACCCTTGGAAAGTATTCCTCAAATTTGTTTGAGGGTTTATTCTGTAATCTAATTTCTTGTCTACTTTAAGTGTATTGATTCTTGAAATTTGAATCCGTGGGAGCATTAGTCTGTCCCCGTTAACCAACCAATTAATTTATTAATTACTTCTTTCATTGTAAATTGCCTCACATTGATTGTAGCCAAATTTATTTCAGTGTATGTTTATACTTCACTTCACTCCCTTTACCCCCCCCCCCGCCTTTTTGGCAATGTATCATGATATGAAGTGTAATATTATGTATGTTTGCCTATTTGTACCTTTGTACTTTTGTATGTAAAAAATTCAATAAAATGTAAATGTAAAAAAAAATGGTTAGGCCAGGTCCAAACAGGACAGTCTAATGCAATGTCTGATGCATGTGTCTTATCCAAAGCCAGAAGTGGGTCCTAAAGAAAGGATTAAAGGAAAGAGTGTTTTTTTCTATTTTTGAATACTCACCATGTTTTGTTTAAAAAAAAACAAGAAAAATAATTCTCTGTGTGAACCTGGCCTTAAAGTGGCAAAACTGTCTGGAGAACAATGGTTATTATCCAAAGATGCAATGGCGGCAAGTGGCTAGAAGACACCACACTCTTCCTGCCTTTATCCAGAGGCGACAGGCACAGTATAGAGTGGGCATGAGTCAAGTAGATACATAAATGTTACAAAGTAGGCATAGATCACAGTGTTTGGCGATGTCGCCATCATCGGCTGAACGTCAATCGAGGCTAAGGTAAAGGCATTTGGCAGGGTTTATTCAGGGGAACCATAGCACTTGCCGGGCTTTGGACCTAATTTGCGTAGGAACTACAGCATCTTAGCTATGAAGTGGCAAACCACGTAAAGTTACAGAGCGGGGTCGTTTAGAGCTGAGGAACATAGTGCTGATTCATTGCTCTGCTGACTCAATAACTGCCTCAAACCTGCTCTGGCATTAACATCAGCACAAAAACTGTTAGACGGGAGTTTTCTGGCATGGGTTCCCATGGCCGAGCAGCAGCATGTAAGCTTTACATCACCAACCACAATACCAGCATCGGATGAAGTGGTGTAAAACATGCTGCCACTGAACTCTGGAGCAGTGGAAATGTGTTCTGTGGAGTGATGAATCAGCTTCTCTATTGGGCAGTCTTATATACATTCTGGGTTTGGCGAATGCCACTAGAACATTACCTGTCTGACTGAATTGTGCCAACTGTAAAGTTTGGTGGAGGAGGAATAATGCTATGGGGTTGTTTTTATGGAGTTGGCCTAGACCCTTTAGCTCCAGTGAAGGGAAATCTTATTATTTCAGCATATCAAGACATTTTGGATAATTTTATGCTTCCAACTTTGTGTGAACAGTTTGGGGAAGGCCCTTTTCTATTCCAGCACGACTGTGCCCCAGTGCACAAAGCAAGGTCTATTAAAAAAAATGGTTGCGTGAGTTTGGTGTGGAGCAACTTAACTGGCCCACGCATAATCCTGACTTCAATCCCATCCAACACCTTTGGGATAACCTGATACGGAGATTGTGAGCCAGGCCTACCCGTCCAACATTATTGTCTAACCTTACAAATGCTCTTCTGGATGAATGGGCAAACATTACCACTGACACACTCCAAAATCATGTAGAAAGCATTCCAGAAGAGTTGAAACTGTTGAAGTTGCAAAAGGAGACCATCCACATATTAATGCCTATGGATTTAGAATGGGATGTCATAAAAGCTCCTGGAGGTTTAATGTGTAGTTGTCCCAATACTTTTGTCCATATATTTGTCCTACCTGGCTTTGTTATTAGTTTAGTTGCCATAAAGGACCTGATAGACTCCCTATCATCTGACATACGTCTTTTTCTTATATGACATGTTACTGCTCTGTAAAAAATGTTGGCATTTTACCAATTGAAAATAATAGTATTATTAACTCAAAGCAAATTCAAGGGAGGGTTTGGTTTGCTTTTGGCCTTGGACATGAAATCATGTCTTGAGTTTTGAACTGTTTTAATTCATGTAATCTCCCATCTCTTCTAACAGAACAAAATTTGACATTGGTGCCTATTTAAAAACAAAACACATAAAAGAATATTATCTCTGCCTAAGGAAAATGTCAGCATCCAGGTTCCTATTCTATGAAGTATCTTGAGACTTCTCAATTTATTTTGTAAGGCCTCCTTTGTTCCAAATCCTTTCCACTATGATAAAGACACAATACAAATTACAATGCTCATTTTTAATGAGAGACTGTCTAGGGGAGACTCATTCGTTCAAACAACAATGAACCTTGACTCTTCTGTCATAGCAGATTATTTCTATAAACTGTCATAGCCGTCTTCTACCTAGTGGAATTTACGTCTCTGTCCCACACACAGGCTGCATATAGTTGAGGAATGTTTGCCGTAATGCTTGAAGCCATGATTCAAGACTGGGATATCAAGTTGCAACCTTTCATCTGGATTGAATTTGGTTCATTATATCGGTGCTTTATATTAAAGAAAGCACACCAGTGTGAAAATATGAAGAAAAAACAGTGAATAACTATTCGATAACCTGGAAATGATTAGAGTTAAAAGCTTGTAGGTCAAAAGGCACACCATTGTGTTATTGAAAGAATATGTTAATATGCAAGTATGTAACCTTTGTAGGTCTTTGAAAGCACCTGCAATGGAAATAGATTTGGCAAATTGGTAACGATCCTAGCAACTGCTCAGAAAAGTTATATTCTATTGGTTAGTAGCAATTTATTTTTTCCACATCATGGTGCATGGTGGTCAGAATGATGTGCACGTCCTTCTAGTAGTCAAAGTAATGGGTCCTTTCTGTAAGGACTGGTTTTTTTTTTTGTTTTTTTCGTTAACTGTGCCATTCACTTGTCCAATACAAATTATAACTGTAATTTCTTAGGTCAGTTGTTTATAATCTCATTCTATTATGGCTGGTGTAATGTTTTGTGCCCAATCACTAGTTATCATTGTTGCATCCACCACATTATAAATAACAGAATATCATACTGGTTTCTGGTGTAATCCTTTTTTATCTTCCTAACCATTGTCAACATTATGTCCTACCGGCCAATATTGGAATCTTAAATTGAGGGACATTTTAAGCCTTACCCCTTTCAAAATGTGAACACCTTGAAAATTATCTAGAAGTTTCCTTTTTATGCAAATCTGCACGAACTCTGCCTCTTTGGGGTCACAGGACAGTCCAATAAAAAATGGGAGGTATCTTATATGTAATAACCTCCTCAACATCCATAATTCCTCAATTAGACCTTGTTTCCACAGTAGATTTTTATAGCCTCATCATATGTTACATATTCATATATACAGCGGCCTTGGAAGTTAATGGTGCTTTGAAATAAATGTAATAATATATGTAATATTATAATAAATACCTAGGGTAAGAACATAAAAGGGAAATTGATAGGAGCAGAATCTATGCACTCCTCCTGGAAATAGAGATGAAAAAATGGGTGCTATTCTGGCCAAGGCACTAGTATGTAGGAATATCACCCTAAAAACAATCCTCAAGGGGTTGTACAGGATAAGAAAAACATGCCTGCTTGCCTCCAAAAAAAGAGTGCAACACCTATCCACAAGTTGTGTGTGCTATTGCCACCTTATTCCCTACATTGGAATCAAGCGGCAATACCAGTCACAAGTCATGAACAGTTGTGGCGCTTTTTTTGAAACAAAGCCGACATGGTTTTCTTATCCTGTACAACCCCTTTATTAAAGTCAAACCCTGTATTAACCCTATCAGACGCGCTTCACCAATGGAATTGACTCACCATGGAAATTAGGTTCTCTTTTACATAGCAAGTGGGTGACCAAGGCAGTGTCTTGACTTTATACAGAGTACGACTTTAAACAAGGCCTTACATTATTATTTTATACTTGCACGAGATCTCATTATAAAGAAAACGTGTAAGTATGAAAACTGATGTGAACAACAGTTATACCTTCTGAATCTCAATGTTTGGATTTGCTGGGAGCGTACATGTTTATTTCAATTGTGATGCGGTTTTTGGCTGCGTAGCTTATACAGGGGAAGCACATTCAAACCATGTACACTGCCTGTACGGGCACCATAAAAGCATACTAGGTAATTAAATAAATAAAAATAAATAAAAGTTAGGTTAATATAAAATAAAAATGCTATCATTAATGTGAAATAAATAAAATAATGATGCAGATACCGTGTTAAACAAATAGATAGATAGATAGATAGATAGATAGATAGATAGATAGATAGATAGATAGATAGATAGATAGATAGATAGATAGATAGATAGATAGATAGATAGATAGATAGATAGATAGATAGATAGATAGATAGAATCATGTCTGGTATTCCCATGAACATTAATAACTGGCCAAACAAATTTGCAATCAGTAAATTGTACAAAATAAAGGATTTTCACCTTTTCTACCATAACTGGGGTTGGTATGGCATCTACAGTTACATGACAGAAATGTATTTAAAAAAAAAATTACAAAAAAAGAAGAAATTAATACATTTCCAATGTTACAATTCGATCCAAGTTTTTTTTTCTCACGCCTCAAAGGACATGTTGTAATAAAAAGAGTAAAAGTAAAAATAAAAACATAAAAATATTAAAAAATACAAAATGACACTAAATAATAAATGCCACCAAAAATGTCACTAATAACGCCAGAGTATATCTGTGTGTGAAGGAGGCCTAAGGGTCCTTTTTGCACAGCCCAAATCAGGAAAACGAATGCCGATCGGCAAGATAGTTTTTTTGTCACGGCTCGTTTGCTCCTTTCACAAGGAGCAATGATCGGCTTGGTATGGGTACAAGTGATCGTGACTACGATTGTTCATCCCTGTACATTTCCATCATGTCAGCAACACATCTCCCTGTTTTCACAGGGAGATATGCTGCCGATTAGCCACCATTTTATTGGCCGCATAAACGAGCAGATCAGCCGATGAACGAGCGTTTGCTCGTTTATCGGCTGATCATAGCCCTGTTTACACAGGGCAATGATCGTGAATGAGCATTCGAATGAACACACGTTTGCACGATCATTGGTCGGTGTAAAAGGGCCTTAAGAATACCCATATTGCTTATCGTCAGGGAATCCTTTTAACAAAGAGATTGTTCGAAGTGGATAACCCCTTTGAAGAGTATAGGGTGTGAGCAGAGTACACTTGATAAAATGTAAAAAAAAAATAAAATTAAGACTGCTCAGTTAAATATAGCAACGTTCACAGAAAACGTGTATTAGTAGCTCACTGCAGCTTTTTGTCTACACTAGTTTTTATGCATGAAGCCCATTGTGTTTTATTAATCAGATTCCATTCTGAGACTGGGTATGCAATAATATATAGACTGATAAATGCCACCACGCCATCACCTGCGTCTGTGTCCTGTAAACGCGGTTCTGATATATATACTTGTTTTGCTTTTTTAACCTGAAAAGCTTTCAAATATTAAACATTTACCTTAATATCAGCCAGTCAAACAAATAGATGAATAGTTTATTTCAGTCAATATATAAACAATTTTGAAACTAAAATGATTGCATTTGTTTTTGTGGTGTCTGGAAAATACCTCCGTGTAGATGAAGTTTCAGGCAGTGCTGTAAATTTAAAACGATCAGCAGCTGAACTAAATTAATGGGAACCTTCGTAGAGAACAGACAGAAACCTTATTGGGTGCCAGGGAATAGAATTTCCAGAAGCTGCCTTTTCTCAGCTTGACTGTACATTGGCACAATCATGTTAACGGTTGTAGTTCAGCAATTACTTTAAAAGCTCAATATGGTCAGTGTGTCACAAAAATCTCTGTTACTAGTCATGCACTAATCCGACAGACTTTGAAATTCTTTAAAAAGATATGTGTAAAGGCCCAAACGAACAATAAGTCCGAGCGTACCTGGATGTTGGTCTCTGCTTGTTTAGGTAGGAATTTAAATGATGGCCCAGAAGTGGTGATGCAGAGTAGCACAGCAGAACAGGAATAGACCTTCGCAGAAAGGTATGAACTTTACCAGTGGGATTACCAGGTCGCCAGTATAGTCCCCAATAGACGGTCGGTGGCGGTGCTTTAGTAGAAGGTATAGGCAATATGGCGGTCAAACTGATCTGGGTCAGTGTTAGGTGGGCAATGTCAGGAGGAAAAAATTGTATCAGAAGGCAAGGTCAGGGTCAGGCTGCATGATAAATTTCTTGCTAGACATGCTAGACCGTATCTCTTCCCTATACAACCTTTTATTTGGTTAGTTAGCGCCAGTCTTTTGCAACAAAATTTTAGTGAATTTTTGGTGCATGGGATCACATCTTAAGCTATGCCTCATTTTCACTAGACCACGTCTCTTCCCAATAAGTCACGCTCCTTTATTGAGCATGTCGAAAAATATTGTTTTAAACATCTATCAAATGTGGCACCCAGCATGAACGCCAGAATTCTAGCGCATTTTTAGTAGAAAATCTGCTCCAATGTGTATGTACCCTTAGCACAGTTTTGGCCATGGACACAAGCCTTTTGGAGTTCCAGTCACTTTTTCTATCTCGGTAGAAAAAACCCTTAGGTCAGGTACATATATAGGGGAGCTCAGGCCATAGTGGTGATATTTGGCTTTGCATGCCTGGGTCTCTGCTGCACATAGAATAACTAGTCTCAAGGAGAATATTTTTCTTTGACTCTTGGGCAGTAAATTATTCTTTATTTTGTTTGCAAGGGCTTCATCTCATATCATGAGGCACATCTTTACTAAATACTTAATACCTTTTTTGAGTATGTAAACTGTCTTTTATCAAGATTACAGGAAAATTCAGCAACAGGACAAACTGTCTACAAAATGCATCCAATCGTCTCACCAATTTTCCATTCCTTGCCACAGCTGATCGCAAAGGCCTAACTGGGAAAATGTTGTCATAGCTGACCAAATAAAGCTACCCAGTCTTTAATTGTATGTAAGGAAATAAGTGTGACACGTATTACTAATCCTGTGCTAGTGGTGTTAATAGTTTTTATGTACCCAAGACCTTTGTAATTCTTTCCTCAGAGCTTTAGAGTTCTACAGAGACTGCAGTAAATGTATCTGAGATAAATCAGGAAAATGGAAAATAAATACATTCACGTATCTATAGAAGAATCAGCCTCTTTTACAATGTACTTTTGAAGACATTTGAATTTCAGTTATGTTGTAAAACCTCCACAGAGGCTCATTACAAGCATCATTGACATACTTGACTTAAACTCTATTTATGCAAGAAAAAATAGGAGAGATTTATGCCTCCTTAGTATATGCAAGATCCCCTTTGTCTTGTATGGGTCTTGAGAAGTGAAAACACACTAAACATTTGGAAGCCAGGCCAGCTTTATCTATTAGACTCTGCATTTGTACAATGAGATGATTGTGGTACTCCCAGTATGATAAATGCATTACAGTGCCATAAACCCTCAGTTAGAAAATATAATCCAGCATGTAAAAATAAATCCAGATAGTCATTTTAAAGAATGGAAAAATACTTTACTTTCAAACAAGGGCTGAGTATTGCAAAGTGTTAGGTCCAAATCTAACCTTGGGAAAGAAGTGAATATTCTGCTTTAGTCTACAGCTGTCTGGAAACTAGTCACACCTTTGTTATGAAGAATTGAAATGTGGGATTTAGGTAAAATCACTGGTTCCCAAGATCATCTTACACTGAGACCATCTTTTAGTGATGATATATGTCTTTATTGCTCTTTTCTCATATTAGTATAATTCATATTAAAAGAAGCATTCCAGCATTTTGTCTTCTGCACATATCATGCTAACCCATTATAAATATTCTAGTCCTTTGTTTCTTCCCAGCTCAGTTGTATCCATACATTTTGAACCCTTTCATTATGGGCAGCTAAGTCATGTGATCTCAGTCTGACCACCAAAATAGACCATGCCCTCATGTGAAGATAGAAGGTCAGTTTCTGCTGTGTGGCTGACTTCCTGTGAGGATTACATTATCACCAGTCAAATCCTGCTGCCAGCTCGGAGAGCACTCCCATCCCCACCCTCCTTATTCCTTTGTATGCCCCATGCATAAAGTGCTGCTGAAGAGTTTATTTCTGCCCTATCTATGGGACCAGGAGTGCAATGATATGATAGGTGAGTCCATACAATGATTACCTGCAGAGTTAAAAAACGCCCCTGGCTCACACTAACTGTCTATACTATCTGTGAGTGCTGTGTGCGAAGAGTCCAGTGTATTTCTATGAGATGCAGCTTCTCAATGCTCTCCCCTGTCTTCTGCTTGCAAGAGCTGACAGAGAAATATATCACTAGCAGGAGACAGACTAGAGCTGCATCCCATAGGAATACACTGAGATTTTCCAGTGTGAGTACAGAAGTCACTAAACTATCACTTCCTGCACTTTGATAGGACTGAGAGCAAAGCAAGTGCAGTGTGTTGAGACTCTACCCCCTCTAACTTTGGACAACCAGAGGTATTATGGTAAATGTGGGCTGCATTAGAGGAACCATATCAGAGGGGAAGAAGGAACCAAGATGGCAGACAACCCATAAATGACCCATTAACTGAAAAAAGGTATACACAAAGCATATACAAGAGTCTCTACAATATAACTTAATAATAGCCTATGATTCACTACTTAGGGCAACAACAACAAAAAATGCTGGAGTGCTTCTTTAAGATATACTTGATGATTCAGTGACTAGACATCCAGGGGATGTGGCTCTCCACAAAATCCCAGGTCAAATTGTTTAGTGCCCCAAACAATTCTTATGCACAGTGGTTCGATGCCCAAAGTAGCCATCAAGGTCGAATGATATAGTACCCCCCCCCCCCAAATTAATTTTATGATGTGTCAGCAAGATTATCTGCAACAAGCTACTATCAATCTACCACATATAGTGGAATTTTGATTCATGATGAAATTAGAGGACTGTATGGAGTATGGAAAATTTATGGAGAATTATGATGATGATATTAAATGCAATGGGGGAAATTTATCAACATATCTGTGCCAGTTTTCTGCCATAGTTAAGTTGCAAACACATCAAAAGTTGTGACTTTTGATGTATTTACAACACATGAGTAACTTTAAAAAAGTTACATTTACTATAATTGATGCCAGGAACTGGCATCAAAATTTAGGGGAAATCTACACCATCTCATTGATGGCACAGCAATCCCTTTTTAGTGCATGGACAGCAGAAGACGCAATACATTTATTAAGACTCGTGTATGAAACGCCATTTTTAGTAAATCTGCTTATTTATGTCCATCATATCTGTCTTTTGTGGTATGAACAACTGCACTATTGTATAGCATTTTATGTATTAGACATGTGCTATACATAATGGACACTGAAATATGCTATGCTAGTAAACATTGTCCCACATTTACTAATGCTGTCTAATAGTTAGACAGCATAAACTTAGACCAGGTAGGCGCAAAATGTGCCAAATTTATCATAGTGGTGCATTCTGCCTGATAATTTTGGCGCATCGCTCATGACCTGTTGGAAACTTTCTTATACTACTGTTTAATTAGCTTATTTTGTCCCAGAATTATCTGCCATTTTAATGGTGCATTTTTGGCGCACATTGGCACATTTGAAGCCATGTCCCTTTTCTACAAGCCACACCCCTTTACCGCTAAGTCACGCCCCTTTTCAGAACACTTTAAAAAGTATCTAGTGAGATGCAAACATCAATCTGTGCCAATTTACACCAAAGCAAATCTGCCTTAATGTGCTTGCTGCTGTAATAAGTAAAACCTTTACTCCCTACTGTCACGATAACGAGGTATGCAGACCCACTAGGCCGCTCCGCCATAGCGTAGAGGCAGCTGGCCAAGTCGCACTCTATGCAAGAGTCTATACAAGTTCGTAGCACAAGGGTACCTGAAATAGTCCAGATGGTGGCAGGGGCTCTGGCACGGATGGTAGTAGGTGCAGCAGGTTGCGCCAGACGTGGTGGTAGACAGCAGGTGCAGTAGGTTGCGCCAGACGTGGTGGATGACAACGGGTGCAGTAGGTTGTGCCAGACGTGGCGGTTGACAACGGGTGTAGCAGGACACAACTCCAATCACTAAACAGGCTCAGGAACAATAACACAGCACGGGATACAGGATGCAGGTAGCAGGGCACAGGAAACAACGGGAACAGGATAACTCTAAGGGACCATTTGCAAAGACTAACATGGGATTAACTAACAACGTTCAGGCAAGGGGTGTAAGGGCGGAGCCCTATTTATAGTCCAGAGTGCACTGGGGATAAGGTAGGGAACTTTTAGGAAGTGTGCGCGCTGGACCTTTAAGGTCGAGGACGAGCGCGCGTGCACACCCTATCAGGAAGTCCAGGACAGGGAGGCCGTGCCAGCTGGGGTCTCCGAGGAGGGCGACAGACAGCAGGGAAGTTGTGGTCACAGCCGTTCGCCGGGGGTGAGCGGCAGCGGTCCGTGACCCTTATTCATAACAGCTACTAGGACTACTTACCTGGTGTATCAATTATATTCCTTCATATAACGTATGAAAATAACTAACTTTATATTGTAACAGGTACTTTTCCTTTTTATAATATTTTGCAAGGAGTAAAGGTTTTGGAACAATCTCTCCAACAATTTCAAATTGTCTTTATTTTGGGATGTCTAATGTATGGGTCTACTTGCATTCACTGCTCCATTGGCTCCAAAACATGTCTGATTTCAAACATACACTCTGTATATTAGTTCTTGTTTTAGTGTTTTGTGGTTTGGACTGTAAACTGTGTTTTATGAATTTATATGCAAAGGTTTACTGAGCAACTTGGCATTTCTGTGTACGCATCTGACATGTCTGTAAATGTAATTTGTACAAACCCTATGTGTACAGTTTTGACCATCTGCAATGTTTGGAGGTTTGGTTATATGATATTACAAATAGTCTATTGATGATCTAAAATTAAAGTAACATAAAAGTCATTGAAAGGTTAAGCCTTATGATTTAACAAAAGAAGCTGTTGAGCCCCACAGCATAGTAGTAGTAGTAGTAGTAGTAGTAGTAGTAGTAGTAGTAGTAGTAGTAGTAGTAGCATTAGTAGCAGTAATAGTAGTAGTAGTAGTAGTAGTAGTAGTAGTAGTAGTAGTAGTAGTAGTAGTAGTAGTAGTAGTTGTAGTAGTAGCAGTAGTAGTTAATACCAGACGCCGAGTCACGGCGTGGTATGTGGATTGTTACCATGTTGTCTAGCGTGTCTTTGTCTACCATGTGGGCGAATTTTGCATTTTGCATAATGACGCCTTTGTTTACATTTGTATCTATTCAATTGTTGATTCAGATATTGTATAGAATCTATAACATGTATAATACATCAAATCACTTGTAGCACTGTATGATTGTAACTATGCATTGACACTTTGCATAACAATTTTGTCATTAACACTTTGAATTTCTTTAAGATTTGTGTAGATGATATGTTAATATAAATTTATAACCCCACCTTGTTTTGGGCTTTATAAATATGTGAGAACCTGTGTTTTATTGCTTGACAATGACATTGAGTAGCTGAAACGTTGCATCTTCTTGCACAAATGGGTGAATAAACCATTTGAAATGTAACATTGGATTGCTGCCTCCCTTCTCTTTTTCCTATGACTGTGGGATCTTCATGTCGGATTCCTGGAGGCTTACACCCGCTTGGTCTGTGAAAAGGACTCTTCTCTGCTGTACTGCTCTGATCTCTGGTGTGTGCGCAACAAATAGCAGATGTTGCAAATTTTGCGGCGAAAAAGCTAAAGTTCCGCCCCAAAGATCGCAACTCAGAAGAAAAAAAACCATACTTACCCAGATCTCTCTGCTCCTGCATCCAGCCTGGCCCCCAGGGATGACATTTCATCCCATGTGATTGCTGCAGCTAATCACCGGCAGGAGCGGTCACATAGGATGATACGTCATCCCAGGAGGCCGGGTTGCAGGATGTCAGAGGGACGCGTCGCCATGGCTACGGGTAAATATGACCTTTTTTTTTACCTGCTATTTTCCGGAGCAGACATTCCGGCCGGAAAACTGCACTACAATTTGGTGCAATAGCGGTTTTTCGGCTAGAATTGCCTGCAGCGTCCAGGACAAATACGCTGTGGAATTTTACGTAGCTTATCCGCCCTGTGTGGTTATACCCTAAAGGTTGTCCCATTGTGACGTAGATCAACGTCACCAATTTAGTCATAATGAGACAGCAAATGTTCATATCACCTCTGTGCCTTATGTCACGTGTATGATTTTAAAATAAATATGAAGGACAAGGGGATGCAACTGTATTCCAACTGTAAACTTTTTTAATGAATCTGTCAAACCTATCCATCAAAAATGAATACAGTTAAAGGCATATACTGTAACATACTCATTGGTTTCTATTGTGCAGACGCATGTATATACAAATGTCTTGTCTAGGTATTCACCTATGGGAATGGTTTGCCATTTCCCTTTTTTCTATATACAGTGAAGGAAATAAGTATTTGATCCCTTGCTGATTTTGTAAGTTTGCCCACTGTCAAAGACATGAACAGTCTAGAATTTTTAGGCTAGGTTAATTTTACCAGTGAGAGATAGATTATATAAAAAAAAAAAAAAAGAAAATCACATAGTCAAAATTATATATATTTATTTGCATTGTGCACAGAGAAATAAGTATTTGATTCCTTTGGCAAACAAGACTTAATACTTGGTGGCAAAACCCTTGTTGGCAAGCACAGCAGTCAGACATTTTTTGTAGTTGATGATGAGTTTTGCACACATGTTAGATGGAATTTTGGCCCACTCCTCTTTGCAGATAATCTGTAAATCATTAAGATTTCGAGGCTGTCGCTTGGCAACTCGGATCTTCAGCTCCCTCCATAAGTTTTCGATGGGATTAAGGTCTGGAGACAAGCTAGGCCACTCCATGACCTTAATGTTCTTCTTTTTGATTTTGTTTTTTGTTTTTTATATAATCTATCTCTCACTGGTAAAATTAACCTAGCCTAAAAATTCTAGACTGTTCATGTCTTTGACAGTGGGCAAACTTACAAAATCAGCAAGGAATCAAATACTTATTTCCTTCACTGTATATATTAATAAATTGTTATATACATAATTTCTATACCCTTATGAGTGCTTGATATGTCCTAGATAGTTTTTTGTTTTTTTGTTTTATTATATACAAATATACTTGTTATTGTTTGAGTTCGTATTTATCATATTTTTTAACTCCTTTCCACCCTGTGCTGTACATTTATGGTGCTGGCAGGTCTATAGCATTGTAAATGTAAATGTATAGTGCAGGAATGACATGGAATCCGGAGCTAAGCCTGCACCATCAGTATCTGGTGTCAGCTGTAACAGCTCAGATCCCATTTTTTAACCCCTCAGATGCTGGGATCAATGGCAACCACAGCACCTAAGAGGTTTAACAAAGGGAGGGTGCTGTTATTAATTAACTTTTATTTTTTATTTTTTTTGGGACGGAGACAATAAAAAAAACGCAATTCTGCCCTTTACCATGCAGGATAAATCATGTGTTCGTTTTACAGTACTGGTCGTTGCAGTATTGCAGTTTATTATGCTTGTTAGTGTAAAACTAATAGACATACACACATGGCAGACCTGGGGGCCTTCCTTTAACGGGATGAGAAAGGAAAAAGCTCCCTCTCTCGGTCTAACGACTTAGATGCAGCAAGTAATAGAGTCCGCGGTATACGCGGTGCTTAACGGACGGAATCGTAGCCCTAGCATCGTAAATGTATGATCAATGTCGCCAAGGGGTTAATGTATACAATTATTTTGTATATGTCTGTATGTGAGATCTGTGTCATTAGATGACATGTAACATATGCAAGAGTTACCATTAAAATACTAATTGCATTTTTCAGCAGTGGGCTGTATTATCCCCACTGGATAAGCCTCATCCTTCATACCACAACTCTGCAGCATCATCACTACATTTTATATCTAAGCATTAAGCCCCGGAGAAACCACTTCTGCCAAACTGAACATTTTTGTGAATTCTATGGGAACATTTTCCAAACCAATAAATATCCTTCTGCCAGGCAACTCATATGTTGCTGAAAATATAAATTAATACACCAATAGTTTTCATTCCTCTAAGGGTATGTTCACACGCGTTTTACGCCTCAAATTACGCCTGAAAAAACGCCACTAATACGCCTACAAACATCTGCCCATTGCTTTCAATGGCAATTACGATGTTCTGTTCCAACGAGCCTTTATTTTACGCGTCACAGTCAAAATACGGCACGTAAAATGACGGCTCGTCAAAAGAAGTGCAGGACACTTCTTGGGACGTTTTAGGAGGCGTTTTTCATTTACTCCATTGAAAAAAGCTCCAAAAACGGCCGTAAAAAATGAAGCGAAAAACGCTGTGAAAATCGCGAGTGGCTTAAAAAACGTCTGAAAATCAGGAGCTGTTTTCCATTGAAAACAGCTCCGTATTTTCAGACGTTTTTAGTCTAGTCTAGTCTAGTGTGTGAACATACACTCAGTGGTTAATAGGTTGATAGGTTGTTTGTCTTTTTAAGTTGTGCTTATAAATTTAAATGGCGTGATCCACAATGTATATTTTCCAGACATTTCAACATTGTATCTTATTCTATTGTTACCACAATGATTGGGCCTATGAACATCATTGTACTTAAAGGGGTATTCCGGTTACAACAAGTTACCCCCTATTCGTAGGGTAAGGGGTAACTTACTGATCGATGGGTGTCCGACAGCTCGGACCCCCACCGTTTACGATAACAGGAACCCCGAAGTTGCTCGAACCCATCATTTGAACCGAGCGGCAGGTCGCTCATGTGCACTGCCGCTCCATTCATTCTCTATGGCAGCGCTGGAGATAGCCGAGTGCAGTGTTCAGCTTTTTCCGGAGCTGCCATAGAGAATGAATGGAGCGACAGTGCGCATGAGCGACCTGCCGCTCGGTTAAAACTAGAGGTTCGGGCAGCTTCGTGGGTTCCCGTTCTCGTAAACGATGGGGGTCCGAGCTGTCGGACACCCACTGATCAGCAAGTTACCCCTTACCCTACGGATAGGGGGTAACTAGGTTGTAACCGGAATACCCCTTTAAAGGAAAGACAATATCTTTTACAATTTGAAGATAAGAAATAAGAAAATAGAGTTTCCATCACCAGCAGAATACTACTATTTTCCTGCCTAATTAGGATTTCGAAAGTGAAAGTTACACCAACTTATTTAAGTCACCAGATTCACCTTTTCACACCGCTCTCAAGCCGCTTGCACGGCACCGCTACACAGATGTAGAGAATCGCAGTGGCCACATACCTTTATTGCATGTTTTGAGGTATTCAAAAGAGTTTAAAAAGTAGATTAATCCTCTGGGTGCCTTATGCTAATTAGGGATAAGGCGAATAGGGATGAGTCCTGTACTTTCATTACTAACACCTCACCGTTCCCTCTCCTCTGGACTTGACTGACGTCCATGCTCATCTGCTGCGTCAAATGCCACTCAAGTCAAACAGACGAGCAGAGAAGGAATGAAAGGAATGAAAGTTCAGAATTCTTCCTGGTTTGGTGGACAACTTGCTGGAAGCAATTCTTTAGAACTTTTTATTTATTAAGTATAACGTGGTGCACTTTTGGACTCAACCTCCATTTTTGGATGGTGTTTTTGGGGTAGACTTTTCAATTTTAGGCACATTACTAGGACAGAAAACAGAAATGGTGCACCTGGACTCTGAGAGTTCAATGAATTACCTTTACCAACTATTTTATATAATGCTTTTCTTTGTAAATGTCTCATCTCCTTAAGGCAATCTTTAAACCTGGGTAAGTGGGCCAGACATAGAAAAAATGTGAAGTTGACAGGCCGCATTACTTTCAAATTTGATACAATACAAATTATTGTTAATCAATTCGTTATTTGAACTACTATAACAATACTACATTACTATAATACTACATTACTATAACAATACTACATTACTATAATGATACTACATTACTATAACAATATTACACTACTATAACAATAATACATTACTATAATACTACATTACTATAACAATACTACATTATTATAATAAAACTACATTACTATAACACTACTACATTACTATCAGTGACGTAACTACCGCTATAGCAACCGTAGTGGCTGCTACGGGGCCCGCGGCATGAGGGGGCTGTGTCGCCCGCCGGCACGGGCCGCCACCATGGCCAGAGGCTCCGCTAACAGCCGCTATGGCTGCTACAGCGGGACGCCACTGAACACTACGGCAGAGCAGGGAGGTATCTCCCCGCTCTGCCATTAAACAAAAGACATGTATCCCCTATCCACAGGATAGGGGATACATGTGTGATCGCTGGCAGCGATAGGGAGAATGGGGGACTGAAAGTACCCTGAAGTTCTCCATCACAAACCTCAGACTTCCGGGGTCTGTGTCGGCAGCTTCGTAGAAATGAATGGAGCACCAGTCGCGCTTGTGCGCATGCGTGAACAGAGCTCCTTTCATTTTTATTGAGCTGCGCAGACGCCGGAAGTCAGAGGTTAGTCATGGAGAACTTCAGGGGACTTTCGGTCCCCCGTTCTCCCTATCGCTGCCAGCAATCACACATGTATCCCCTTTACTGTGGATAGCGGATACATGTCTTTTGTCTTTTCACACTGTAGGTCAAATTTTTGGGGGGGGGGTTGGGGACGCTGTATGGCGTTCCCTACAGGGGGGGCTGTATGGCGTTCCCTACAGGGGGGGCTGTATGGCGTTCCCTACAGGGGGCTGTATGGCGTTCCCTACAGGGGGGCTGTATGGCGTTCCCTACAGGGGGGCTGTATGGCGTTCCCTACAGGGGGGGCTGTATGGCGTTCCCTACAGGGGGGGCTGTGTGGCATTCCCTACAGGGGGGGCTGTATGACTTTCCCTACAGGGGGGGCTGTATGGCGTTCCCTACAGACCCCCCTGTAGGGAACGCCATACAGACCACCTGTAGATAACGCCATACAAACCCCCTGTAGATAACGCCATACAGTCCCCCTGTAGATAACGCCATACAGTCCCCCCTGTAGATAACGCCATACAGTCCCCCCTGTAGATAACGCCATACAGCCCCCTCTGTAGAGAACGCCATACAGCCCCCTCTGTAGAGAACGCCATACAGCCCCCCTGTAGATAGCGCCATACAGCCCCCCTGTGGATAGCGCCATACAGCCCCCCTGTAGATAGCGCCATACAGCCCCCTCTGAAGATAACGCGATACAGCCCCCTCTGTAGATAACGCCACACAGCCCCCTCTGTAGATGGCGCCATACAGCCCCCCCTGTAGATAACGCCATACAGCCCCCTTTGTATATATCTACAGAGGGGGCTGTATGGCGTTATCTACAGGTGGGACTGTATGGTGCTATCTACAGAGGGGGCTGTATGGCGTTATCTACAGGGGGGGCTGTAAAAAAGGTGGGGGGGTTGTGTGACACCCAGGGGAGGGGGGCCCCAGTCAAAAGTTTGCTATGGGTCCCAGTCTTTCCTAGTTACGCCCCTGATTACTATAATAATACTACTGTCACGATGCAGGGTGTGGACCCACTGGGCCGTACCGCGTAGCGGGAAGGCAGCTGGCCAACCAGGTACAATACAATGTCTATAGTCGAGAAAGGGTACCTGAGGCAATGTAGACAGTAGTGATGATTCAGGCTTAAGATGAGACACAACTTGACTTCAACTCTAGACGGCACAGAGGCAAGGTAGCACGGGATACAGGGTACAGGCATACTACATTACTATAACAATACTACATTACTATAATAATACTACATTACTATAACAATACTACATTACTATAATAATACTACATTACTATAACAATACTACATTACTATAATAATACTACATTACTATAACAATACTACATTACTATAATAATACTACATTACTATAACAATACTACATTACTATAATAATATTACATTACTATAACAATACTACATTACTATAATAATACTACATTACTATAACAATACTACATTACTATAAAAACTGCATTACTATAATAATACTACATTACTATAATAATACTACATTACTATAATAATACTACATTACTATAACAATACTACATTACTATAAAAACTGCATTACTATAATAATACTACATTACTATAATAATAATACTACATTACTATAACAATACTACATTACTATAATAATAGTACATTACTATAACAATACTACATTATTATAATAATACTACATTACTATAACAATACTATATTACTATAACACTACTACATTACTATAATAATACTACTTTCACGATGCGGGTGTGGACCCACTGGGCCGTAACGCGTAGCGGGAAGGCAGCTGGCCAACCAGGTACAATACAATGTCTATAGTCCAGAAAGTGTACCTGAGGCAATGTAGACAGTAGTGGTGATTCAGGCTTAAGATGAGGCTCTGGCAGCAGACAGACACCCGGCGGGTGTGACACAGTAGATGCAGCGGAAGACATAACTCGACTTCAACTCTAAACGGCACAGAGTCAAGGTAGCACGGGATACAGGGTACAGGAAGCAGGAACGGGTAACACTGGGAACTGAAAAACACTAGGAGACCATTTGCAAGACAAACTTTAGGTAATACAACAATGCTCAGGCAATGATCAAGAGGGAAGAGCCCTTTTCACAGTCCAGAAGCATTCTGGGCTAATTGAAGATTCACTGCAACTGGACGCGTACTGGCCCTTTAAGGCCGAGCACGCCCGGGCACGCGCGCCATGCAGGAGACAGTCTCTGAACCAGGAAGTGAGTGCCGGCGTCTCTCAGGAGGGAGATGCCACCGAGAACTCACACGTCCATGGCCGCGGCCCTCAGAGGGTAAGTCAGAACGACGGTCCGTGGCCATAGATGTTACAGTATCCCCCCTCTTACGCCCCCTCTTCTTGGGACCAGAGCGGGAGAGAAACTTCTTCATGAGGACAGGGGCATTGATCTTCTCCTCTGGCTCCCAAGACCTCTCTTCTGGACCAAATCCCCTCCAATCCACCAATTAAAACATCCTTCCTCTCACTTTCTTGGTCGCCAGGATCTCCCTCACTTCGAAAGTCCCTGATGAGCCACCAGGAGCCACTGCAGAACTAGGAGTCCTGGAGTAGCGGTTCAGGACCACGTGCTTCAGCACAGAGACATGGAAGGAGTTAGGGATCTTTAAGGGGTAGGAGGAAGCCGAAGCTTGTAAAACACAGGATTAATTTGCAGCAGAATCTCGAAGGGTCCGAAGAACCTGGGGGCAAATTTGCGTCAGCTGCAGGCACCTGGGACATAGTAGATATAGGAAGAGGTATTCGAGGATGCTGGCCGTAGACAATGAAGAACGGACTGGAGGTGGTGGACTCACTAGTATGGTTATTATAGGAGAACTCAGCCCACCGGAGCAGGTGCACCCAGTCATCATGCCGCCTGGAGACAAAGTGCCGCAGATAGTTTTCCATAATCTCGTTAACCCTTTTGACTTGACCATTGCACTGCGGATGGTAGGCCGAGGAGAAGTCCAACTTACACCGAAGAGACCGCAGAGTGCTCTCCAGAACTTCGAGGTGAACGGGGCCCCTCGATCCAAGACAAAATGCAGAGGCAAGCCGTGCAGACGGAAAATTTGTTGAACGAAGAGATTGGCCAGTCGAGCAGCAGAAGGTAGACCAGTCAGAGAAACAAAATGAGCCATTTTAGAAAATCGATCCACCACCACCCAGACCACACTGCATCCAGCAGAGAGAGGCAGATCTGTGACAAAGTCCATTTGTCATTAACAAATACACAGTAAACACTGAGGTCCAAGTTCTTATCAAACCTCTGTCCCTACCTACTTGTACGGCCCGACCTAAACGACGGCGCACAACTGGGCGGCATTCCCTATACTGGTACAAGTGAAACTGACAAACAAATAAGACAGAGACAGTACGAAATAACAAAGGGTAACCTGGGAAGTACACGGAGGGAGAGGCAGGGAAATTGCGCCGCGGACAAGTCCGGGCGCAAAAGGCAGAGTCAGGCAGGCAGGGTCAAACCGCGAGAGAGCGGAAAAAACAAAAGTCAGAAGGCAAAGATAAGTCCAGCCGAGGTCAGGTCACAAGAAGTGAAAAAGCAAGTCACTCAGGGGAGTCTGAAACAAGGGAAAGCACCAGGCAAGGAAACTCTAATTACAGACAAAGGCCAACTATCCCAGGCTGAACTAAATAAGGAGAGGGCGGGAGATCAGGAACATCAGCCAGGCTTTGATTGGCCTGACGCTCCTGAGCTCCTATTGGCTACAGACTGCCTCAGTCTGCCAGGCCGGGCAGAGCGGGAAGGCAGCTGGCCAACCAGGTACAATACATTGTCTATAGTCCAGAAAGGGTACCTGAGGCAATGTAGACAGTAGCGGTGATTCAGGCTTAAGATGAGGCTCCGGCAGCAGACAGACACCCGGCGGGTGTGACACAGTAGATGCAGTGGAAGACACAACTCGACTTCAACTCTAACTCTAGACGGCACAGAGGCAAGGTAGCACGGGATACAGGGTACAGGCAGCAGGAACGGGTAACACTGGGAACTGGAAAACACTAGGAGACCATTTGCAAGACAAACTTTAGGTAACACAACAACGCTCAGGCAATTGTCAAGAGGGCAGAGCCCTTTCTATAGTCCAGAAGCATTCTGGGCTAATTGCAGATTCACTGCAACTGGACGCCTACTGGCCCTTTAAGGCCGTGCACTCGCGGGCACACGCGCCCTGCGGGAGAAAGTCTCTGAACCAGGAAGGGATTGCCGGCGTCTCTCAAGAGGAAGATGCCGCCAAGAACTCACACGTCCATGGCCGCGGCCGTCAGAGGGTAAGTCAAAACGACGGTCCGTGGCCATATACGTTACAACTACATTACTATAACACTACTATATTTCTATAACAATACTAAATTACTATTATAATACTACATTACCATAACAATACTACATTACTATAATAATACTACATTACTACAAAAATACTACATTACTATAATAATACCGCTAGGTTTAAACTTAACGGAAATTTGCGAGTTTACTCCACGTGCTTATTTTAACAATCCAGTTTTCCAGTTTAAGTGTCACTAAATACAGTCTGGATGCTCAATTGGCAGCGTTTGGCAGATACAAGAATGTCAAGATTGGGCAAACCCTTTTCAGATAGTACCACAGTGCCCTCTATAGATAATGCCACAGTGTACTCTATAGATAGTGCAACAGTGCCCTTTGTAGATAATGCCACAGTGCCCTCTGTATATATTGCCACAGTGCCTTTTGTAGATATTGCCACAGTACCCGCTGTAGATATTCCCACAGTGCCCTCTGTAGATATTGCCACAGTGCCCTCTGTAGATATTGCCACACCCCCATAGATAATGCCACAGTTTCCTCTGTAGATAGTGCCACAACCCCCCTAGATAATGCCACAGTGCCCTCTGTAGATAATGCCACAGTGCCCTCTAGATAATCCCACAGTGCCCTCTGTAGATGGTGCCACAGTGCCCTCTGTAAGTAATGACAGTGCCCACTGTATATAGTGCCACAGTGCCCTTTGTAGATAATGCCACAGTGCCCCCTGTAGCTAATGCCACACAGCCCCCCATAGGTACTGCCACATAGCCCCCTCCCAGGTAGTGCCATACAGCCCCCTCCCTGGTAGTGCCACATAGCCCCCTCCCAGGTAGTGCCACCCACACCCCCTCCCATGTGGTACCAACCAGCCTCCCTCCCTGGTAGTGCCACAAAGCCCGCCTCCCTGGTTATGCCACACAGCCACCCTCCCTGGTAGTGCCATACAGCCACCCTCCCTGGTAGTGCCATACAGCCCTCCTACCTAGTTGTGCCACACAACCCACCTCCCTGGTATTGCCACACAGCCCCCTTCCTGGTAGTGCCACACAGTCCCCCTCCCTGTAGGTTGTGCCTTACCCATATATGAAAAGTGACGTCAGGGGCTTCTCCAGGAGTGGAATCCCAGGCCAGAGCGTCGGCAACGTTCTGGCTGGGGATTCCACTCCTAAAGGGAGCCCCAAAGGTGCTACCTACAGGGAGGGTGTTGGGTGGCACTACCAGGGAGGGGAGGCTATGTGGCACTACCAGGGAGGAGGATTCTGCTCCTAGACAGGGGCTCCCTAATTGTCAATGCTGATTCCACTCCTGAAGGAGCGATGACGGCAGCGTCCGCACCCGACAGCCGAATGAGCCCCCAAGGGTAGTGGGCCACGGCACTTGCCGGGGTTCGCCGAGTGCTTATGCTGGCCCATGAGGGGTGGCACTATCTACAGGGGGTGTGTGCAGCATTCTCTATAGGGGGGTGTGTGCGGTGCTCCTCCTTCGGCCTGCTCTCTGCTGTCCTGAGGATGTCTCGGGAGCTTCGGTGCACCGCGGGCCGCACATCACAGCCTCAGGGGCCGCATGCAGCCCATGGGCCGCACGTTTGAGACCCCTGGACTAAATATTAAAAGTTTCTCAACAAAGGTTAAAGCTAATAAGCATACAGTTCTCTGCTTCCTGACCCTAATTTCTCTTGCAAAGGGGACTAAAACTGGTCAAGTGTATGAGCTTTTAAGCATTTTTAGATTCTCACGCAGCCTTATATTTATGTAAGGAATCTCAATTGTTTATCAGTTATGAATACATTTTCTCCATTATATGATTTTATTTATTGGAAGTTCTCCAAAATGATGCATCTGTTTCTCACACATGTCTAAAAAGCAGAGACATCTACAGTCCTGGCCAAAAGTTTTGAGACTGACACAAATTTTGGTTTTCACAAAGTTTGCTGCTTTAGTTTTTATTGTGGCAATTTGCATTAACTCTAGATTGTTATAAAGAGCGATCAGATTAATTGCAATTAACTGCAAAGTCATTCCTTGCAATGAAAATTAACTTAATCACAAAAACTCAATTTCCACTACGTTTCAGCCTTGCCACGAAATTGACCTGCTAACATAATTTCAGTGATCTCGTTAGCTCAAGAGAAAGTGTGAACAAGGACAAGGCAGCTGATATCACTCTGTCATGCTGATTGAATTATAAGAGCAAACTGGTTGCTTTAAAAGTGGGATGGTGCTTGAAATCATTGTCTTGTGTTAACCACGTTTACCTCCAAGAAAACACATGCAGTCATTTTTGCTTTGCATCAAAAGGGCTTTACAGGCAAGGACATTGCTGCTTGTAAGATTGCCTCTGAATCAATAATTTGTCGGATCATCAAGAACTTCAAGGAGAGAGGTTCAATTGCTGTGAAGAAGGCTTCAGGGTATATATATATACAGTGAAGGAAATAAGTATTTGATCCCTTGCTGATTTTGTAAGTTTGCCCCCTATCAAAGACATGAACAGTCTAGAATTTTTAGGCTAGGTTAATTTTACCAGTGAGAGATAGATTATATAAAAAACAAAAAACAAAATCACATAGTCAAAATTATATATATTTATTTGCATTGTGCACAGAGAAATAAGTATTTGATCCCTTTGGAAAACAAGACTTAATATTTGGTGGCAAAACCCTTGTTGGCAAGCACAGCAGTCAGACGTCTTTTGTAGTCGATGATGAGGTTTGCACACATGTTAGATGGAATTTTGGCCCACTCCTCTTTGCAGATCATCTGTAAATCATTAAGATTTCGAGGCTGTCGCTTGGTAACTCGGATCTTCAGCTCCCTCCATAAGTTTTCGATAGGATTAAGGTCTGGAGACTGGCTAGGCCACTCCATGACCTTAATGTGCTCCTTTCTGAGCCACTCCTTTGTTGCCTTGTCTGTATGTTTCGGGTCATTGTCGTGCTGGAAGACCCAGCCACGAGCCATTTTTAATGTCCTGGTGGAGGGAAGGAGGTTGTCACTCAGGATTTGACGGTACATGGCTCCATCCATTCTCCCATTGATGCGGTGAAGTAGTCCTGTGCCCTTAGCAGAGAAACACCCCCAAAACATAATGTTTCCACCTCCATGCTTGACAGTGGGGACAGTGTTCTTTGGGTCATAGGCAGCATTTCTCTTCCTCCAAACACGGCGAGTTGAGTTAATGCCAAAGAGCTCAATTCTAGTCTCATCTGACCACAGCACCTTCTCCCAATCACTCTCAGAATCATCCAGATGTTCATTTGCAAACTTCAGACGGGCCTGTACATGTGCCTTCTTGAGCAGGGGGACGTTGCAGGCACTGCAGGATTTTAATCCATTACGGCGTAATGTGTTACCAATGGTTTTCTTGGTGACTGTGGTCCCAGCTGCCTTGAGATCATTAACAAGTTCCCCCCGTGTCGTTTTCGGCTGAGCTCTCACCTTCCTCAGGATCAAGGATACCCCACGAGGTGAGATTTTGCATGGAGCCCCAGATCAATGTCGATTGACAGTCATTTTGTACGTCTTCCATTTTCTTACTATTGCACCAACAGTTGTCTCTTTCTCACCCAGCGTCTTACTTATGGTTTTGTAGCCCATTCCAGCCTTGTGCAGGTCTATGATCTTGTCCCTGACATCCTTAGAAAGCTCTTTGGTCTTGCCCATGTTGTAGAGGTTAGAGTCAGACTGATTAATTGAGTCTGTGGACAAGAGTCTTTTATACAGGTGACCATTTAAGAAAGCTGTCTTTAATGCAGGCACCAAGTTGTTTTGGAGCGTGTAACTGGTCTGGAGGAGGCTGAACTCTTAATGGTTGGTAGGGGATCAAATACTTATTTCTCTGTGCACAATGCAAATAAATATATATAATTTTGACTATGTTTTCTTCTGGGTTTTTTTAAATATAATCTATCTCTCACTGGTAAAATAAACCTATCCTAAAAATTCTAGAATGTTCATGTCTTTGACAGTGGGCAAACTTACAAAATCAGCAAGGGATCAAATACTTATTTCCTTCACTGTATATATATATATATATATATATATATATATATATATATATATATATATATATATATATATATATATATATGTATGTATGTATGTGTATATATACTGTATATAGTATGTATGTGTATGTATAATACATATAATGTCTCATGAGCCAGGGCTGTTGAAACACAGCCCTGGTGATGAATACGGTGGTAAACAAAGCAGGACACTTAGCATTGCCCTGCTTTGTTTGGAAACCATGGAGACAGGAGATAGTTTTATCTCCTGTCTCTATTTCAAATCTCCCGCGCGCACGGACGGTCTCGCACGTGAGGTTACGCGCGGGGGGCGCTCATGAGTTGGCTGGTGATACATTATCACCATGCCGACCCATGCTAGCCGGGGGCGAGCGCCACTCGTCCCCCGATGCGAGCATACCGGCAGTGTTAAATAGCCCTGCATCGGTATGCTCAGCAGCTGAAAACCACTCCACCAACGAGGAGCAGCTGGGACCTGCCTACCTCCCACACCACCACGGACCGGCTCACCTCTCCTGTTCTGCCTCTCCTCCAACGACCTGCTCCTGTCTCCTGCTATGGCTCCTGTTCCTGCTACTCTCCTGCTTCTGTTCCACCAACGACACGCTAAGTATCAAGTGTAACAACAGCTACACTTAACCCTCTCCCTCCCTGTCTCCTCCTGCTGTCCCTGAAGTTAATCTTTGCTCTCCCTGAGTACTGTCCCTATTAGGAGGGAGTGGGAAAGAGATAGTGAGCATATGAGAATTACAAGTAACTTATGTGTATTGTGTTGTAACGTACAGTAACTTCTATGTATGTTTAGGTAAGTGGGTGGTGGTATAATTAGGATTGTGATACCGTGTTTATTCTGTACTGTGATTAGTTACTGTATTTTATATATAAGAGTGATTACTGTATGTTAATATCTTTATTTACTATACGGTCTTGTTCCCTTGAGTAGCAGCAAAAGCAATTAGATCAAGATTAGATTAAGGAAAAGGTAGGGGAACTAGGCATAACCCTAGTGACCCTGATTATAAAGGAGGTAGTAATAGTGGGTGACACTAACCAGTGAATCGTGCTATTACCCCACCCCCTTTAACATTGTCCCAAAACATTTATTATTTTATAAGTTATGAGCTTTTTTCAAAATATGTAAATGAGCCTATACTTGTCAAATGGGTGTCAACACCAGCGATTCTCCTGAGGTGGATCTAACTCACAGCCTCTGACACTGTCCTATCAGCATGAGCTGCTTAACACAGTGTGAGAAACTAAAGCGGGAGGGAAGGGTGATCACTTAAAATAGCCATATCTCAGGCTGTCGACCATATAGAACAGAGTTTCTGGTAGCATATTGTTACGTCTATGGCCGGGGGTCATCGTTCAGATTTACCCCTTGACGGCCCAGGCCATGGACATCTCTCTTCACGGCGCCTGCTCCCTCCAGGGAGACGGCGGCTCTCACTTCCGGGTCCTCGCACTGATTCCCGCAGGGCGCGTGCACCCGCACGTGCACTGCCTAAAAGGGCCAGTACGCGTCCAGCTGTCACCCATCATTATTAGCCCAAATGGCTGCTGGACTTTAAAAAGGGGCTCTGCCCACTGGTTCCTTGCCTGAGCGTTGTTTTATACCTAGGTTTGTCTTGCCAAACGTCTCCCAGTGTTTTCCAGTTCCCAGTGTTACCCGTTCCTGCTGCCTGTACCCTGTATCGTCTCTACAGTGAAAGTCAAGTTGAGTCTTCCGCTGCATCCATGGTGCCACCTGCTGTGAGAGTAAAGGGTTGAGTCTTCTGCTGCATCCACGGTGCCACCTGCTGTGAGAGTCAAGTCGTGTCTTCAGCTGCATCCACGGTGCCACCTGCTGTGAAAGTCAAGTCCTGCTTCCGCTACTGTCTACATTGCCTCAGGTACCCATTGCGAGCTATAGACATTGTTTTGTACCTTGTTGGCCAGCTGCTACCCCGCTATGTGGTATAGCCCAGTGGGTCCACACCCCGCGCCGTGACACATATGAAAGAAGACATTCTGACCAAGATCGTTCTAGCTTTGAAACACCTGGAGATATCACCAGTTGACCAAACAGTCCGGAATTGAAGCTGTATACTATATAATCACTCTGTGTTTCTGGGCGGGGAAGGGAGAGAAGCTGTATGTTGATTGGATAGCATCATACAGAAAATATTACACTACCCAGAGCGAAAAGAAAGAGTTAACTCCCATTGGGCAAGTATAGCAAAGTTAGAATATTTAGAAAAATGCTCATAACTTTGCAAATGATAAACGTTTTTGAAAAAAAAATGACACTGTAGTTATCAGCACTATAGCTCTTATTAGATTAGTTAAAATATATGGAATAAACTAGTGACAGATCATCTTTAAAGAGGATTCAGCTAGGGAATCGGTTCAACACCAGTGCAGAACTGGCTCAGAAATGGCAGCAGGCAGTTGTAAGCGGAAGCTAGCCTGGTGACAAGAAGAGCAGCAAAGAAGCCACTTCTCTCCAAGAAAAACATCAAGGACAGACTGACAATCTGCAGGAAGTACAGGAATTGGACTTCAGAAAACTGGGGTTAAGTTATTTTCTCTGATGAAGCCCCTTCAGACTGTTTGGGACATCTGGAAGAATGATTGTCTAGAGTAGAAACAGTGAGTGATACCATGAGTCCTGTGTCATGCCAACAGTAAAGCATCTCCTGAGACCATTCATGTGTGGGGTTGCATTTCATCCAAGGGAGTGGGCTCACTCCCAATTTTGCCTAAGAACACTTCCATGAATAATGAATGGTATCTAAACATCCTCCAGGAGAAACTTCTCCCAACAATCCAGGGGCAATTTGGTGATGAGCATGCTCTTTCCAGCAGGATAGAGCACCATGTCATAAGGCAAAAGTGATAATTAAGTGGCTCGGTGTACAAAATATTGACGTTTTGGGTCCATGGCCAGGAAGCTCCCAGATCTCAATCCCATTGGTCAATCCTCAAAAAGTGGGTGGACAAACAAAAACACAAAATTTGTGATAAATTCCAAGCACTGATTAGACAAGAATGGGTTGCCATCAGTCAGAATTAGGCTCAGAAGGTGATGTCCAGCATGCCAGGGACGAATTGCAGTAGTCTTGAAAAAGAAGGGTTAACACTGTAAATATTGAGTCTTTGCATAAACCTGATGTATTTGTCGATAAAAGTTTAAAAACGTATGAAATGCTTATAATTGTACGTCAGTATACCATAGAAACATCTGACTAAAAGATCTAAAAACTCTGAAGAAGCAAACTTTGTGAAAACCAAAATTTGTGTCAGTCTCAAAACTTTTGGCCAGGACTGTAGCATCTAACATGGTTCGTCTCTTAGTTACAATGTAGATGGAGACTAATTAACAATTTGATCTTTCTCCAGGAAGCAATATTTTTTCGCCATACTTGAATTATGGTGTCTACAGCTCACATTTCCAAAATAAAGTCAAGTAAAAATGTATTCTAATGGAGGGAGGTAGCACCATGTCAAAGGGAGTACACCAGTCCTTTGCAAACCATCACCCTTCAACCCTCTCACGTACTTGCCTATATATCCTAGCATTGATAAATGCTGAAGGAACTGTCGACTTTTTCACAATATGTTTAAGGACTACATTGGCATGGAAGATATCAAGAATATTAACATTAGGTATGAGTGAATTGTCCACTTCAATATAGGGCTAATCATACAATATTTGCTTCCAAATAGCTGCATGTATGAGTACATTTAGAGATTGGGCTTTCATTAAAGGTAGAATATTAAATGTGATTCTCAACTCACAATAGAAGTACTCCATATTAATGATATAATGGACAGATCTGTTACTATCATATATAGAAGGTAATAAAGAGCAGACCCAACTTACTCATTCTACTAGAATCATGAATGGTAATTAAGCATTTGCAGTAAAATACATCAGCTTTGTAAAGGAGAATTTGTTTTACAATGAAAAGCAGGCTTTCTCTTAAAGTTTGTATAGTAAATACTTAACTTATTCTCA
Source organism: Rhinoderma darwinii (assembly GCF_050947455.1). NCBI lineage: Eukaryota > Metazoa > Chordata > Amphibia > Anura > Rhinodermatidae > Rhinoderma > Rhinoderma darwinii. The sequence continues at coordinate 151,473,179 of NC_134687.1, read as the reverse complement.
GTAGACACATGATTTGAATTTTAAGCAGAACATGTAGGCACATTTTGACAGCCACTATTTTCAGTGAATCACCTAGCTAGAACATAGTGTTCTAAGAGCAGTGATTCACAGTACCACCACTTTACTCTAGCCAAGAACACATTCTTCCCTTGCATTTGGTTTTAAGTAGTTAACGCAGTAAATTATATTATATAGTCACAGTGACATTTAAGTCTAAAAACTCTATATCAGCAAAATAGATAAGAAAAAGACCCTATAGAAACTTATTACAAACCTATTATATTTGTTCATCGCTGCATCTGGCCTGTTTCTGGATGAAGAAAAGATTTGTATTAGACCTTTTTATTATTTGTAACTGACAAAAAGTAGCCAAGCAACAATACTGTGATAGCACTAGTTTATTTTATGTTTGTCAAAATAGACCAAAAAGCACAGTCCTCGCTTATAAAACTATTCTTTACCATTTGTATAGGGAATGTTAGCTGCTTGTGGGCTGCCCAATGTCTTTAAATATTGAGTTGGTGAAGACATGACGTTTATTACTGTCTTTGCTTTCCTGATCGTTCAATATATGCACTAAAGGAGTGCCGTATACATAATACTGTAAGTTGTAAGGCCACTTACTGTATTAGTGTCAGCGATAACTGGATATATTGTAGGGACTAAAGGTTTATTAAGGTACCGTAACATAAATTTCCGTGAGCATACAGTTGTTTCAATTTTTAACTTGACTTTTGAGGCATTAAATACACAGTGTCAAGAAACTTTAACTTGTCTTTTTCAATGACTTTTGTTGTGTAATATCACGCTGCAGCAAATTATCAGTCAAGACAAATGTGGCTACATCTGTACAGCACATACAGTCGTCTACCCATAACTAATTTAAGCTAATTTTGTGTTCTATGAGGAAGGATTATTCGCTATTACCAAACAAGATTTGCTGAATGTCATTGTAAGGGTGGTGATTGAACAGAAGCATAGCCTTACCGAACAACACAGACTGTTCTTCCTGTTCTTGAAATTAAAGGATTATTCCCATCTTGGCACATTTGTGGCATATCCACAGGATATAACGCAACACTTGATTTTGAAGGATATTTTCATATACATCTGGACAGATAAATGACACTTCACCAGCTTGCAGTCCAAATGATGAATCAGTGCTTGGCAGAGGTGAATAAGGGCACGGCCAAACGTGGTGGAATTCTCCAGTGGCCGTTTTTTACATTTGTTTCAATACATTTTTAGGCAAGTTAGTTCAGACGTTGCGGAAAACTCCGCTGTGGACCATAGGCTGCGGTGCGGAATTTTCCCTCCGCAGCATGCACTGATTGTTGCGGAGAAGAAGCGGAATTTCACTGCAGATAGCAGCCTTTGCAATGCAAAAACTGAAATCTGTGGCATGTCCGCTGTCTTTTCTGCAACGTCAGAATTACCTCTCAAATATGCAAATGCTGGTGCAGATTCTTTGTGTAATTGCCCCAAATCTGCACCGGAAAAACTCTGCCACGTCTGGCCGTGCCCTTACACTTCCATCATCAATAGTTAAAGGGGTTGTCCGGGAATACATTTTCTTTCAATTTTAACTTAACATATTTAATAACATTTCTAATATAGTGTCTATTTACCAGTGCCAGCGTTACCCTGTTCTGATTTGCGGTCACGTGACCGCACCCAGGGTAATTTTTTATTTCCTGTGAGGTACCGTGTCTTTGCTCAGCCAGCACTTTCGGCTGAGAAAGGCACGGCGCGTAATCAACTACATTTCCAGGCAGTGGGCCGGGCGGATGTTTCATGAGCTCTTCAGAGTTCCGCCTCCTTTGGTCCCACCGCCTGTAGATGTAGTTGATGACGCGCCGTGTCTTTACTCAGCAGGAAGTGCAGGCTGAGCAAAGACACGAAGCGTCACCAATCTTAGTACACGCCCCCTCCTCTTCCTGTCTCGTCGTCCACGCCTCTTCCTTCTTCACTCTTGGAGCTCCCGCACTGAAGTGTATGTGAGAAGGAGGAGGAGGAGGAGCGGACAGTGAAGTCAGGGACTGTTCCTAAAGCGGAATCCCCGGCCACAGCAGCTGACGATGTGGCCGGGGATTCCTCTCTAGGAGAAGTACCTGCCTTCACTGTCCATATATGGACACAGTGACGTCAGGGACTTCTGAAGAGGAATCCCCACCGCTGTGGTCGGGGATTCCGATCAAGGAGAATTCCCTCACTTCACTGTCCATATATGGACAGTGAAGTGAGGGACTTCTCCTGGAGCCGTCCCCTACAGGAAGGGTGGTGGATATGTACAAGGGGGCTGTGTGGCATTACCTACAGGGGGGGCTGTGTGGCATTACCTACAGGGGGGCCGAGCTGCATTACCTACAGGGGGGCCGAGCTGCATTACCTACAGGGGGGGCCATGTGGCATTACCTACAGGGGGGCCGTGTGGCATTACCTACAGGGGGGCCGTGTGGCATTACCTAAAGGAGGGCCATGCGGCATTGCCTACAGGGGTCCGTGCGGCATTGCTTACATGGGGGCCATACGGCATTGCTTACAGGGGCTGTGTGGCATTACCTACAGGGGGGGCCATGTAGCATTTCCTACAGGGGGCCATGTGTCATTACATACAGGGGGGCCGTGTGGCATTGCCAACAGGGGGCCGTGTGGCATTACCAACAGGGGGCCATGTAGCATTACCTACAGGGGGCTGTGTGGCATTACCTACATGGGGGCTGCGTGGCATTACCTACATGGGGGCTGTGTGGCATTGCTTACAGGGGGGCTGTGTGGCACTACCTAAAGGGGGGCTGTGTGGCACTATCTACAGGGGGACTGTGAGGCATTACCTACAGGGGGCTGTAGCAGTATCTATAGAAGGTAGGGTGTGGCATTATCTACAGAGGGCAGTGTGTGGCAGTATCTACAGAGGGCAGTGTGTGGCCGTATCTACAGAGGGCAGTGTGTGGCAGAAAATGTACAAATGAAATTGAAACGGATGCAAAACGACCCGGAAAAACTGACCAAAACTGCCGTTTTTATCTGCCGACACTCGGACCCTGTCATGTGAATAGAGCCTAAAGTTAGTGGATGACTCGCCGTGTCTCTACACAGTCGGAAAGGCTGTCTTAGCAAAGACATGGAGCGTCATACATATCAATAACAGGATGTGCTTATATTGCTTGATTTGTGTGTGTGTGTGTGTGTGTGTGTGTATATATATATATATATATATATATATATATATATATATATATATATATATATATACAGTGAAGGATATAAGTATTTGATCCCTTGCTGATTTTGTAAGTTTGCCCACTGTCAAAGACATGAACAGTCTATAGAATTGTTAGGATACGTTAATTTTACCAGTGAGAGATACATTATATAAAAAAAGACCAGAAAATCACATAGTCAAAATAATATATATTTATTTGCATTGTGCACAGAGAAATAAGTATTTGATCCCCTACCAACCATTAAGAGTTCAGACTCCTCCAGACCAGATACACGCTCCAAATCAACTTGGTGCCTGCATTAAAGACAGCTGTCTTACATGGTCACCTGTATAAAAGACTCTTGTCCACAGACTCAATTAATCAGTCTGACTCTAACCTCTACAACATGGGCAAGACCAAAGAGCTTTCTAAGGATGTCAGGGACAAGATCATAGACCTGCACAAGGCTAAAATGGGCTACAAAACCATAAGTAAGACGCTGGGTGAGAAGGAGACAACTGTTGGTGCAATAGTAAGAAAATGGAAGACATACAAAATGACTGTCAATCGACATCGATCTGGGGCTCCATGCAAAATCTCACCTCGTGGGGTATCCTTGATCCTGAGGAAGGTGCGAGCTCAGCCGAAAACTACACGGAGGGAACTTGTTAATGATCTCAAGACAGCTGGGACCACAGTCACCAAGAAAACCATTGGTAACACATTACGCCGTAATGGATTAAAATCCTGCAGTGCCCGCAAGTTCCCCCTGCTCAAGAAGGCACATGTACAGGCCCATCTGAAGTTTGCAAATGAACATCTGGATTATTCTGAGAGTGATTGGGAGAAGGTGCTGTGGTCAGATGAGACTAAAATTGAGCTCTTTGGCATTAACTCAACTCGCCGTGTTTAGAGGAAGAGAAATGCTGCCTATGACCCAAAGAACACCGTCCCCACTGTCAAGCATGGAGGTGGAAACATTATGTTTTGGGGGTGTTTCTCTGCTAAGGGCACAGGACTACTTCACCGCATCAATGGGAGAATGGATGGAGCCATGTACCGTCAAATCCTGAGTGACAGCCTCCTTCCCTCCACCAGGACATAAAAAATGGCTCGTGGCTGGGTCTTCCAGCACGACAATGACCCGAAACATACAGCCAAGGCAACAAAGGAGTGGCTCAAAAAGAAGAACATTAAGGTCATGGAGTGGCCTAGCTAGTCTCCAGACCTTAATCCCATCGAAAACTTATGGAGGGAGCTGAAGATCCGAGTTGCCAAGCGACAGCCTCGAAATCTTAATGATTTACAGATGATCTGCAAAGAGGAGTGGGCCAAAATTCCATCTAACATGTGTGCAAACCTCATCATCAACTACAAAAAAGGTCTGACTGCTGTGCTTGCCAACAAGGGGTTTGCCACCAAGTATTAAGTCTTGTTTGCCAAAGGGATCAAATACTTATTTCTCTGTGCACAATGCAAATAAATATATATAATTTTGACAATGTGATTTTCTTTTTTTTTTTTTTATATAATCTATCTCTCACTGGTAAAATTAACCTAGCCTAAAAATTCTAGACTGTTCATGTCTTTGACAGTGGGCAAACTTACAAAATCAGCAAGGGATCAAATACTTATTTCCTTCACTGTATATACACTACCATTCAAAAGTTTGGGGTCACCCAGACAATTTTGTGTTTTCCATGAAAACTCACACTTATATTTATCAAATGAGTTGCAGAATGACTAGAAAATATAGTCAAGACATTGACAAGGTGAGAAATAATAATTTTCTCCTTCAAACTTTGCTTTCGTCAAAGAATGCTCCATTTGCAGCAATTACAGCATGGCACTTCTTGCATACCATACGGTCAAGCTGCTCCCACAACAGCTCTATGGGGTTGAGATCTGGTGACTGCGCTGGCCACTCCATTACAGATAGAACACCAGCTGCCTGCTTCTTCCCTAAATCGTTCTTGCATAATTTGGAGGTGTGCTTTGGGTCATTGTCCTGTTGTAGGATGAAATTGTCTCCAATCAAGCGCTGTCCACAGGGTATGGCATGGCTTTGCAAAATGGAGTGATAGCCTTCCTTATTCAAAATCCCTTTTACCTTGTACAAATCTCCCACTTTACCAGCACCAAAGCAACCCCAGACCATCACATTACCTCCACCATGCTTGACAGATGGCGTCAGGCACTCTTCCAGAATCTTTTCAGTTGTTCTGCGTCTCACAAATGTTCTTCTGTGTGATCCAAACACCTCAAACTTCGATTTGTCTGTCCGTAACACTTCTTTCCAATCTTCCTCTGTCCAATGTCTGTGTGCCTTTGCCCATATTAATCTTTTCCTTTTATTAGCCAGTCTCAGATATGGCTTTTTCTTTGCCACTCTGCCCTGAAGGCCAGCATCCCGGAGTCGCCTCTTCACTGTAGACATTGACAGTGGTGTTTTGCGGGTACTATTTAATGAAGCTGCCAGTTGAGTACCTGTGAGGCGTCTATTTCTCAAACTAGAGACTCTAATGTACTTGTCTTGTTGCTCAGTTGTGCAGCGGGGCCTCCCACTTCTCTTTCTACTCTGGTTAGAGCCTGTTTGTGCTGTCCTCTTAAGGGAGTAGTACACACCGTTGTAGGAAATCTTCAGTTTCTTGGCAATTTCTCGCATGGAATAGCCTTCATTTCTAAGAACAAGAATAGACTGTCGAATTTCACATGAAAGCTCTCTTTTTCTAGCCATTTTGAGAGTTTAACCGAACCCACAAATGCAGTGGCGGATTAAGTGTACCATGGGCCCTGGGCTGTTGACACAACTTGGGCCCCCCCCTTCCCCCCTCACACGCAATCCAACCCCCCCAACCTGCTGACACTGTACCAGTCAGTGCCACTGACCTGACGGATACAGGTTTTTGCACTAGATACAGCTGCTCTGTATTCAGGATATAAAGCAGCTGTATCTCAAAAAGTAAAAATCATTTTTAATAAAAAGTATTTAGAAAGTTGCACCAGACACTGATACACTGTTTTATTAAAGAAAAAGTAATACATAATAACAATATTAATAATTAAAAAAAATTAACACCTCTCTTTAAAGTGTAACTAAACTTTTAAAAAACATTTGACATGTCATACTGATATGTCAGAATTTTTAATCGGATGGGGGTCCGAGCACTGAGAACCCCACCGATCGCTAAAGTGAAGCGGCAGAAGCGCACGATTGAATGCTGCGCCACTGATCGGCATTCCTAGGAGTGGTATACGTCTGTACACTGCTTGCTCGGCTTTCCGAGAAAAGCAGATTAGAAAGGAAGCGGCCCAGCAGTCATCTGAGCACTTCTGCGACTTTGTTTTAGCGATCCATGGGGGTTTCAGTGCTCGGACCCCCACCGATCAAAACTTCTGACATTATACTATGACCTGTCAGAAGTTTTTTTAGAAGTTTAGTTTCACTTTAAAGGGCTTTTCCCGGGGCGGAGCCTGACCGCTGAACGTGATGGAAGCATAAGACAGTGCTCCTCACAAGCCGGCTCAGATCCAGAACGAATAAGAGGCACATTTATACTAAAAATGGTGAAGACGGGAAAGGACAAACTCAGGGACACATTGAGCACCCCGGGAGCGCAAAAACAGCAAGCTGACCTGGATAAATTCCTGCAGAAACGGGATTTGCAAACGGCGGCTGGAGTTTCCAAAATGGCGCCGTATCCTGCATCTGAGGACTCAGATGCTGACAACATGTGCGGAGCTGCTGCAGCGATCTCAGACACAGGAGGAATAACTAAATCGTTCCTGAAGAAAACCCTACAACAAGCCATAATGCCGGTTATGAAGGAGATCACAGAATTCAGGTCAGATTTTAAGCGTATGGGGCACAGATTAGAAGTGTTTGAATCGGCATTATCAGACACAGTTAACCATGCGGACTCAGTGGGACACAAGCTGCAAGTTCAGGAGTCGCAAATGAACAGGGCACTGACTATGATTGAGGACATGGAGAATAGAAGCCGTAGGAAAAATATCAGGCTGAAAGGCCTGGCTGAATCGTACGCAGCTGAGGCATTACCTGCAATTGCGCGGCAAATATTTGCAGTCTTGCTGGGAGAAGAGAGGGCGGAAAAGGTGGTGATCGAACGGATCCATAGGGCCCTTAGACCTAAGCCTAAGCCGACAGAAACACCAAGAGATGTCATCTGTGGTCTGCTAAGCTACGTGGATACGGCAGCTATATTAACGGCTAACAGAGAACAGCAAAGGGTTACATTTGAAGGCTCTACACTACAGCTATATCAAGATATAGCGGCATCTACACTCGCAAAGAGGCGCATCATGAGACCATTGCTTGCGAAACTCCGGGAAATTAATTTACCTTACACATGGCTTTTTCCCTTCGGGTTGGCGATCATCAAGGAGGGGAAGAGGATCTTGATCCATACTCCGAACGATCTGGAAGAAGCATGGGAAAGATTGGGTATACGCCCGGTTCCGATACAGAACTGGTTACCAGCTCAGACCGACATCACGCTACCAGATCTGCCAAAGATGGAACCTTGGTCTGTGTACTCCAAACACAGAACGCCACGCGGAAAGAAGCAAAGGGCAGAAGTCATGGAGGAGGATGTACCTTGAACTGTCCAGTCTTGTTCGTGAGCTATGCTGTTTTTGTTTCAATTATTGATGTCTCTAACTGCTAATCTTAAAATTCTACTGTTTGGAATGTTTTATAGGGTACATTATTGTGACTAATAGATAATATGATAATTTGAGGTTTTTGGCTATGTGGATAGGGGCCTACATGTTTTACGGTACTAGATGATGTAAATCACATGGGTGAAGAGGATATGTAGACCTCTATATATATACTATGATAAGGAGCTACCCAGAATAACACCTTGAAGCAGCTAGGCCACCTGATACATACGATATGCAACTCCAGCTAGTGGAATATAGTTAGGTATGTGGTTTAGTACTTATGTTCTGAGATAATACTACTTGGACAAAAGAGCCAAGAATGTTAATGGTTAATATATCATCTCAGAAGTAATGTGGGTAGTGACCGGCAGTTATTCACATAAGACAGACATTCTATGATAAGTGCCTGCAAGGGAAGGTTATTTCCTTCCAATGCTATTGTTATAGATAATATGTTATTTTTTACTATTTGATCTCTCTTAAAGTGAGAATAAACTATGGATCTGAGCCTGGCCTCGGCTCAGGAATTTTTCCCTCCCCTATCCCCGTATGCAACGATGCTATGGTGATAGAAGTAGGTGGGTAGTGGGATTTCTACTACACCTATTAGGTGGTGTTTTGTATATGCAGCCCAGTTGGCCATATATGAGCGGAAGTTACATAGTGCCTGGACACTTATTGCTTGTTTGTATGTCTGTTTTGTGGTATGTCTTCCTCCCCCTCTTTCCTTTTGTCCTGCTCCTACCCTGTCGATTGTTTTTATCTACCCAAATATATGCCAAACAATACCTTAGCAAACTGAATAGCTTAATACATACTCTACAAAAATGGCGACAATAAAGCTAGCGACTTATAACACTAATGGGCTGAACTCGCCTCAGAAAAGGAACCAGATAATAACGCTGTTAAAAAGGGAGCAAGTATCTGTAGCCTTTATACAGGAAACACATTTTAAGGCTGAAAAAATACCTAAATTACCTACTAACTATTTTTCTTCGTGGTTCCATAGCTGCAGTTCGGGCTCTGCAGTTCGAGGAGTCTCCATAGCGCTACATAGAGACCTACCGTTTGTACTCCTGGCGAGGCACGATGCGAAGGATGGCAGAGCTTTATTTATCAAAGGTAAATTGGGGGCACTCACATGCACCTTAGCGAATGTGTATGTTCCCAACAAATCTCAGGTTCCATGGTTACTTCACACTTTGGAAGAATTGAGAGCTTTTGCAGAAGGCCCTATTATTATTGGGGGAGATCTAAATTTAACTATTAATCCAGAGCTAGACTCTTCAACACAAAAGTCAACCATTCCACAGATTGGTAGACGGAAGCTTTTAAATAAGTTACAAGAATTTAACTTACATGACTCATGGAGAATTCTGCATACTACACAAAAAGATTATACTTTTTTTTCTCACCCTCACCGTTCCCATCAGAGACTGGATTACCTGCTTATACATGCACATTTTATATCATCACTGGAGTCGGCCAGTATTGGACAGATTACGGTCTCAGATCATGCACCAACGTTTATTACGTTGAAGGTAGCTGAGCTGTCTCCTAGAGAGTGGACATGGAGGCTAAATGAAGCCCTATTGGATTTACCGGATTTGTCCAAGACATTGACCGAGCCATTACAAACCTACTTTGAAATTAATGCCACAGACGATGTGTCGGGCACTATAGTATGGGAAGCGCATAAGACATACATCAGGGGCATATTAATCTCACTAGGAACTAAGGTAAAGAGAGAGAGGGAGAAAGGAATATTATTGTTGCTATCGCAAATTGCAGAGACGGAAAAGATACACAAAAATACCCCAACCAAAAAGTTACAATTGGAATTGCAAATTCTTCGGAATAATTTAAAAGATTCCTTGAACAAAAAGCTGGCAGCTAATATGGTGCACTATCACCAGAAGTTATACGCGCACGGAGATAAGGGGGGAAAGTTAATGACGGCACTGATCAAAAAGAAAAAAGAAAAGGCCTTTATTCATAGGATTAAAACATCAGAAGGAAATACATACACGAATACTGAGGACATTGCAGGAGTTTTTAGTGAATACTACTCGAGTTTATACAATATCCCGGCCCCTTCCTTGAACTCAGATATCTCCAGATCTACGCAGATTGAAGATTTTTTGAGGCCATTAACACTACCTACAATCTCGGCCGCAGATGCGGAGGAACTTATGACTCCGGTTACTTTGGCGGAGGTGTCAAAAGTGTTATATTCATTTCCCTCAGGGAAGAGCCCAGGGCCAGACGGGCTAACTATCAAATATTATAAAAAATGTAAAGATATATTATTACCTCCTTTGGTCAAAGCTTATAATGAGTTGCTAAGAGGAAATAAATTAACGGCACAGTCACTTGAAGCGTATATCACGATACTGCCTAAGGAAGGAAAAGACCCCCTCTTATGTTCTAGCTATAGGCCTATATCTCTTTTAAACCTGGACCTTAAAATATGGGCTAAATTACTCTCCACGCGAGTAAGAAAGTTCCTAAATACTTTAGTGCATTTGGATCAGAAAGGTTTTGTGCCAGGTAGGGAGGGTAGACATAACTCCATTCGCCTGATGAATTGCATACAGAAAGCGCACGATTCAAAAACACCCCTGGTGCTCATAGGTACAGATGCAGAGAAGGCATTTGATAGAGTGGCATGGGACTTTATGACAGCTACACTAGCTAAATTTGGATTCCCAGAACCATTTATCGAAGCGATCTTTACGCTATATAGCAAGCCATCGGCGAAGATACGGGTGAATGGGGTTCTGTCTCCCTCCTTCTCAATTGGGAATGGCACAAGACAGGGATGCCCCCTCTCACCGTCTTTATTCATTCTGACTCTGGAGACTCTTTTGCAGGCCTTGAGGCAGGATACACGAATTGAGGGCTTAAATATAAACTCAAAAATGCACTTGGTTCACGCATTTGCTGATGATATGCTACTTACCATCACAAATCCAGAGAGCGCTATCCCAGTTATTTTGGAAACCTTTCACAGCTATGGAATGGTGTCTAATTTCAAGGTAAACTATACTAAGTCGGAAATTCTTAATGTAACCCTACCGCAGAGACAGGTGAGGGGATTGGCTTCAGCTTCTGAATTCCAATGGCCCTCGGAATCTGTGAAATACTTAGGTATTCAACTACCCGCAGATCTAAATGCATTATACAAATTAAATTATCAACCGCTCCTTCGGAAGATAAAAGAACTTCTTTCTGCCTATAATATTCCATACATATCGTGGATGGGCAGAAGGAATCTGCTACAGACCTATATCCTACCTGTGGTGCTTTACATTATGAATATGGTTCCAATTCTCTTACCAAGAACTTTCTTCAGGACAGTACAACAAATGTTTTCAAAATATTTGTGGAAACAAAGAAGGCCGCGGATATCATACCGCAATCTCACAAGGAGCAAACGTCAAGGAGGAATGGGACTTCCAGATATAGAGGGTTACTACAAAGCTATACATCTACAAAGATGGTTAGATCTGGCAGCAGAGTCGGAGGAGCAGGGAGGGCTATCTAGGGATGCAGTAGGCGGAGTAGATAATCCATTAGGAGTTCTTTGGGTGCCGAGCCAACAAGACATAGGAGCTATGAGGAATCCTTTAATGAAAGGCACTTTAGCGGTCTGGGCTAAGGTGGGCTTGACAGAGAAGGTGTTGCCTCAACCGTCACCAATACTTCCAGTAGCGGCATTACCTAAACTTCTTAAATTGGGGAACGGATATAGCTCAGACCTATGGAAATGTTTTGCAGGAATTCAGATTAGAGACTTTATGTTAGACAATAGAGTACCTACAGCAGAGGAGATCCAGTCTATGATGCATGGTGAGGCTTTGAAGCTTAATTTTCTTCAGATCCATCACATACAAATGGCATGTACTAAATTTTTAAAAGATCACAAGACAACTAGAGAGCTCACATGGTTTGAGAAGCTTCTAGCTACTCATAGAGGGAATAAACATAAAATGTCTAAGATCTATTACCAACTTTCAGCAATGGAGGGGAGGGATTTGCCATCCTTCATAGCATCGTGGGAAGCGGAGCTCGGACTGCGGCTGTCGGATCAGGAGAGGAATATGGTAATGTGCAACTCACATGGATTCTCTAGGTGTGTAAAACTACAGGAGAACCATTATAAATTGCTCACCAGATGGTACAAAACTCCGCAAAATCTTTATCGTATGGGTTTTGCCCCAAATGCTCTATGCTGGAGATGTAAGTCACAGGAGGGTTCTTTGTCACATATCTGGTGGACTTGCCTTCAGGTTAGATCCTTTTGGTCACAAATAGAAAGAAACATTAACTTGATATGTAATACAGATGTAGCTCTGTCGTTAGAGAACATAGCGTTGGGGCTCCCTTCAAATTCTATGACTATGTCCAAAAAGTACTTACATACGCATCTGTTAGCGGCAGCAAAAATGTTAATTCCTTTGTACTGGCTACAACCTACTGCTCCTTCTGTAAGTCAATGGATAGACAAAGTTAATCAAATATGTCGCATGGAAGAACTTTCTAACAGAGTGGAAGATACTTACGAGAAGTTTGTGAAAATATGGTCTCCTTGGTTGCAACATAGAGATGATCTAATGAGAACAATTTCCTAAGTTTCTGGTTTTTTTTATTTTATTTTTTTATTGTGAGGTATTGCTGTAATCCTATCCACATCCTTACCCATAACTATCCCCTTGTACTACCCTTCCCTACCGTTCCATTCTGTCTTTCCTCATGTTACCCAAAAATCATATGTTATGTGGTCTTAACCGAAATTACTGCAGTCGTATGGATTTATCACTAAAGATATGTGAAATGTGTTAATACATTGAGTAAATCGAAACACATCGTTGATGTTTTTTAGAAATTCATGTTAGCCATGTGTTAGATACAAGTGGATGCCATTGCTCACATTAGAAAAGTATTTTTTCTTTCTTCTTTTTATTTACCTATTCCTTTCGTCTAGCACATGTTAAATAAGTCCAACTGAATGACAATAATCCAATGTTTTTGTATGACACAGGTAACTGTAGTGTCAGTTTTGTATTGTAATTTGTACTTTTATACTAATAAAAACAGATTTGATAAAAAAATAAATAAAGGGGTTTTCCCGTGAGGGAAATTTATGACATATCCTGTGGATCCTGTCAAATAGATGTGAGTGCCACCTCTGGGACCCGCACCTATCTCTAGAACAGGGTTCCCTAAACCCTGTTTTACCTCTTTCTGCTATCGCTTCCTCCCAGCCACTTCCTGACTTCATGGACTTTCCGTAACTTTCATTCAGTTCTTTGGCACTAATGGAAACAGCGTAGCTCATGTGATATGCGGTTCGGACTGCCATGGGCCCCCTCGGAGCCTTGGGCCCCGGGCGGCCGCCCGAACCGCCCATATGATAATCCGCCACTGCACAAATGTAATGCTCCAGATTCTCAACTAGCTCAAAGGAAGGTCAGTTTTATAGCTCATCTAAACAGCAAAACTGTTTACAGCGGTGCTAACATAATTGCACAAGGGTTTTCAAGTGTTTTCTAAGGCCCCGTTCACACACAGTTTTTTTTAATTTTGAGGCAGATTTTGATCTGCCTGCACGTCGTTTGCCACGTTTTTCACAGCGTTTTTTGCCCACGGCCATTGAGCCCATGTCAATGGGAGATCAGAGGAGTAAACACCCGCAGATAGGGCATCTCACTTCTTTTTCCATCATTGACATCAATGGGAGGCAGAGAAAGCGGAAAAATGCGGCAAATGGCGTGCAGGCTGGTCTGAGGAAAATGTGCTGACTGGATTGTGTGTACCTAGATGTCTGACATAGGTGGAGTGGGCAGACTTACATTTATCAGGCTGTGAAAGTGGTGGGGGAGGGAGATAGGTGCCTGTACTTAGATCAGGGATAGATGGAGGCACAAAGGATAATGATGATTATTAGTGTGTAAGACCGTGTGCAGGGAGGGAGCTGCCTGTAATTAGAGCAGGGAAGGACCCTGTGGACATAGAGGGGCGTGGCTGTATGCAAATAGCTGAGATGCTTTGGAGGAAGGGGGGGTGCAACTGTCTCCTCAGATGCAGCAGGGGATCATGGGTATGGTGGGTTACAAGACAGGAAACAGACAGCAAGGGATGTAAACAGACAGCAAGGGATGTAAACAAACAGAAAGAGCAGCAGTGACGATGGAGATCAAACAGAAACTGGTTAGAAGTTTAATAAGGGGTATTAGGGAAGGCAAACAAAGGCTGTGGGACACTTTTTAGAAAAAAATAAATTCCTGGACAACCCCTTTAAGATTAGAGAATGAGGACTGGTCCTGCTTTTAATTATTTGGGCTGAGCTCCTTAGTTCTAGTAAAAGGAAATCTCAGTGCTGCAGCTTACAATAACATTTTTGAGGGCTGTGGGGTTGTGTGTTTCTTACTATTTGGGGAAGGCTGAAAGCAAGATCCATAATAAAGTGATTTGAAGACGATACAATATTACTAATACTCAATATTACTATATGGTCTTGTGGCTGAATGGACAAGATTCCAAATAGCTATAATCCATAACAGTATCTAGTTGAAAACCTCCATAGAAGGTTGGACCCTGTAATGGAAAAGGTCCATCTTCATAATAATGGCTATAGTTTTGGAATAACATGTTTACCAAGTAAATAAAAATTAGATTTTTGGGTGTGCACATCATTTTGGCTAAGTAATGTTTACTATTTCTTAAAGGGTATTGAATTTTGTACATTTTACTGTCTTTAAAAAGGGACTGCCTTAGGCTATGTTCACACACTTAATAAAAAAACTTCTGAAAATACGAAGCTGTTTTCAAGAAAAAACAGCCCCGGATTTTCAGCTGTTTTTTAAGCAACTAGCGTTTTGTGCGGCGTTTTTTACGGCCGTTTTTGGAGCTGTTTTCTATTGAGTCAATGAAAAACAGCACCAAAAACAACTCAAGAAGTGACATGCACTTCTTTTTACGGGGTTCTTTTTACGCATCGTTTTTTGAAAATGAGGTGTAAAAAACGCCCCGTCGGAACAAAACACCATATTTCCCATTGAAATCAATGGCCAGATGTTTCAGCCATTTTTCAGGATGTTTACAGCCCGAAAAATGGCTGAAAATGGACAGTGTGAACATACCCTTAAGGACACTAAATGTAGAAAATATACCAAAACTAAAAAAAACTCTCAGCAATTCCTCCCTTAACCCCTTAGTGACTGCCAATACGCCTTTAATAGTGCCATTAAAAAAATTTAACTCGTCCGCGAAAAACAAGCTCTCACACAGCTCAGTTGACGTAAAAAATAAAAATGTTATATTACGGCTACACAAAAACAAATGATTTAAAAAAAAACAACGTATTTTTACAGTGAAAAAGATAATAGAATAGAAGATAATATTATTTATACAGAATGCTGAAAGAGGTAAAAAAAATAATAAAAAGAAATGGCGAAATTGCTGTTTTTTTTTTTTTACCACCCCCCAAAAATGTTTATAAAAGTTAAACAATACATTAATGGTATTGCCAGTATTAAAAATTATTGTCAATCCACAGCATAAATGGTAATTGTATGATCACCGGCGGCCCCAGTGATCATACAAGTATTGGATCGCAAGAATTGGACTGCAAAACCCACAGATCCTTCTCACTGCACCTCCTGCAGTGAGGAGCAACTTAAATGGAGTGCTGGTCGAGCGTGCGCCCTCTGCTACATTCAATGTCTACGAGAATGATGTAAACAGCCAAGCGTTGTCATTCCCATAGACTCTGAATGGAGTGGTAGCGCGGATGCTTAACCATTCAATGTCCTCCTCACTCTGTTCACTGCAACTCATCATGCAAAAAATAACCACTCATACGGCTATGTCAATGGAAAAAGAAAAAAAATTAACCACTCTTGGCATGTGACAATGAAAAAATATAAAAAATAGCTTGGTCCTTAAGGGCCAACATACTCGGGTCACTGAAGGGCTAATATCCTCCTATCCTTCGATCCTATCCTGTATCAGTTCTTTGTGTTCCAGGAGGTTAGTCATTTTCCCCTCCTCACAAACTTGTGCCTGACTGTAAAGGCAAAAGGAGTCTTCCCCATGGCTGTGTGTGCAATAGAAGCAGGAACGCTAAGCCCCAACCCTTTGTCTAAGCAATGCCCCCACACCGTTTGTCAAGTTTTCTACAAGGAAATCTGCAGAAAATAAAAAAAATTCAAACTTGCAACCGTGACTTTTGGCGTTTTTACGCTGCCCTCACCACGTGGAAAAGGAGATGTGGCTTCCCAAAAGGAAATGGAGCCACAGCAGTCAAATTTATTATAATTTACTACACTGTTTGGAGTCAAGACCTTGTAGGAGCCACAGCATGCTGAGCGAGCATGAGCTGCCCTTGAGGGGAGAAGAGGAGCAGTGAGGTCAGAATATTAATTTTTTATTTTACAGTATGTCCAATAGGAAGGGAGGTATGGAAGACGCATGGCAGCGGGCGTTGCGCCACAATTGTAGCGCATGTTTGGCCGAAAGATGCATCACATTTATCAAGAAGAGTTTGCCTCTTAATAACTATGGTGCATTTTACTCCAACATTCCTTATATTAAGATTGGCATATGAAATGCTAGTGTTAAGAAATGTGTTCTTTTAAATAAAAAAGGAAAAATCTAAATTTGTTTTTAATGTGCGTAGCATATATTGTATATGTCTTGAAAATTCCATCTGGAATTAATAACAGAAAACAAAGAAATTAATTAAAGGATTTGGAAAAGCAATGTATAAACACAAAGTAATATTTCAACAAAATGATCCTATCCTTCAATTATCAGTCATAAGGGATTATGCTAATATATTGTAAGTGCAACAGCAACATCTAGAAAAACGAAGTTCAATAAGCTGTGCACCTTTATCCAATTTATTCTGTTTGTGATGCTCCTTTAGGCATACTTGCCAACAATATGATTTGTTTGATCATATACTGTATACCAGCACTAATTACCATCAAACCCAACAAAAGAGCTTACAAAAAGTAGCTGTTTGGCAGAAATAACAAAGATTTGTGCATTGCACATGATCTCATTGGTTCTTTCATGTAAAATGAACTGTTTCAGTACCAAATATTCCCAGAGAACATAATGTTCTTTTTTAATTCTTCAATTGATATCACTATAATAAGATTTAATAACACTCAGTTACAACCTAAAACATATCTTCATTTTTATTAAGGATTGTCACAATTGTCATATTAGTGGGAAAATCTACTGGACTGCTTTATATCATGTGAACCTTCCAACTTTCTAATTCTCTAGATTTATGGCGGGATCATAGATAGACAAAATTCAATATATTGTAGCTGATTGATAAATATGGCACAATGACCTGTGATAAATTTTATGACCCTCTTCTTCCAGGTTTTAACTTACAATGCATAAATATGCCTCTTTGTATGTTAAAATTTCAAACTTTAGTAGAATTCAGCCCTGGTAAGTGGTGGATCGGTGCTTGTAATCAGGGTCAGAACGAGAGTGGTCAGAGCCTCCTGGCAAAAGGTATCATGCCCCTTTTTCCCAACCTGAGACTAGGTATACTTTGGTTTTCTTTGCCGATTATTTCTCTTACTTCTCAACTACAGGAATTTGCCATTTTAAACTCTGTTCATATTAGCATAATGACAGATTTTGTTTTCTAATGGATCACAAAAAATCCTGCTGGATCTCATTGAGTTTTCCTTGCATTTCCATTTTTTTTTTACAGCAAAAATAACGCTGCAGACTATTGTAGCCATTAAGCAATAGAAACTCAAAGTAAGGGAACCTAAAAAAATAATAGTTAATCAATAAGTTATATGTACCCTAGAATGGTGCCATTAAAAAAAAAATACCCTCATACAAATATATCAACAAGAAAAATTATGGTTCCTGAAAACAATTTTATTTCCATGAAAAGGGCTTTTATTTTGCAAAAGTAGCACAACGTGCAAAAAAGCTATACATATTTGGAATCACTGACATTTTACCGCCCCATAGAACAAAGTCAACATGTTATTTATGTTGCATGTGAAGCGGCGTAAATAAAAAAAATGCTGTAATTATTGTTTTTTCCAATTCCCCCCCCCCCCAAAACAGTTAATAAAACTTAATTGTGATATATGCACCCTAAAATGGAGCTCAGAGCACACAAAACAAATCTTATATCCCAACAGGAGGAGCCCACCAGACATAATTTACAGAGTAGAGGGAAGCAGAAAGAACCAATATAAGCAGGTTAGATGGGGACCTCGTTTATTAACCATAATGCCAAATATCTTCACTGAGCAGAGAATGTAATTTTATTTCCCAAGGACTACGTTTTTTTTATTTTTCACTGAACAGTCATCATGAATGGAGATATTGTGTGGTTGAAACATAAACTTTGATGCTTCGTTGTAATGCAGCAAACAGGACTAACTAGCTATAACTGAACTGTCTGTTTATACCCTTAGAGCCCAATGTGCAGATAAATAAATCACCTCAAGGCTAATTACATCTGTGGGGCTAATAGGCTCCATAATAAAGAAATGATACAAACTAATCAATGCATACAGTCTGCATAAAATACCCTTAATACGATAGTGTCATTACAATGTGCGCAAGCACAAGATTTTCACGCATATATTTACATATTTTGTATCGTAAATTGTACCAGATTTACACTACCGTTCAAAAGTTTGGGGTCACCCAGACAATTTTGTGTTTTCCATCAAAACTCACACTTATATTTATCAAATGAGTTGCAAAATTACTAGAAAATATAGTCAAGACATTGACAAGGTTAGAAATAATTATTTTCATTTCAAATAATAATTTTCTCCTTCAAACTTTGCTTTCGTCAAAGTATGCTCCATTTGAAGCAATTACAACATTGCAGACCTTTGGCATTCTAGCTGTTAATTTGCTGAGGTAATCGGGAGAAATTTCACCCCATGCTTCCAGAAGCCCCTCCCACAAGTTGGATTGGCTTGATGGGCACTTCTTGCGTACCATACGGTCAAGCTGCTCCCACAACAGCTCTATGGGGTTGAGATCTGGTGACTGCGCTGGTCACTCCATTACAGATAGAATACCAGCTGCCTGCTTCTTCCCTATATAGTTCTTGCATAACTTGGAGGTGTGCTTTGGGTCATTGTCAATTGGTTATTAGCCAATCTCAGATATGGTTTTTTCTTTGCCACTCTGCCCTGAAGGCCAGCATCCCGGAGTCGCCTCTTCACTGTAGACGTTGACACTGGCGTTTTGCGGGTACTATTTAATGAAGCTGCCAGTTGAGGACCTGTGAGGCGTCTATTTCTCAAACTAGAGACTCTAATGTACTTGTCTTGTTGCTCAGTTGTGCAGTGGGGCCTTCCACTTCTCTTTCTACTCTGGTTAGAGCCTGTGTGTGCTGTCCTCTGAAGAGAGTAGTACACACCGTTGTAGGAAATCTTCAGTTTCTTGGCAATTTCTCGCATGGAATAGCCTTCATTTCTAAGAACAAGAATAGACTGTCGAGTTTCACATGAAAGCTCTCTTTTTCTAGCCATTTTGAGAGTTTAATCGAACCCACAAATGTAACGCTCCAGATTCTCAACTAGCTCAAAGAAAGGTCAGTTTTATAGCTCCTCTAAACAGCAAAACTGTTTACAGCGGTGCTAACATAATTGCACAAGGGTTTTCAAGTGTTTTCTAATCATCCATTAGCCTTCTAACACAGTTAGCAAACACAATGTGCCATTAGAACACTGGAGTGATGGTTGCTGGAAATGGGCCTCTATACACCTATGTAGATATTGCATTAAAAACCAGACGTTTGCAGCTAGAATAGTCATTTAGCACATTAACAATGTATAGAGTGTATTTCTGATTAATTTAATGTTATCTTCATTGAAAAAAACAGTGCTTTTCTTTCAAAAATAAGGACATTTCTAAGTGACCCTAAACTTTTGAACGGTAGTGTATATATACTTTAGAAAAAAAAAGCATTAGAGGTTATGTGTTAACCACACAATATCACGATGACCGTTCAGTGAAAAATAATGCCAAATATTACAACATTTTTTCCACATGATCCCCGGCGGTGGAGGTTGTGTTAAGAAGGGGTTGTCCCATCAGAAACTTGTTATCTTATTTACACACATTTTCTCCCTATTCCAGCTTTTTAGAATTTACTTTTTCAAAGTGACCTTTGCCTGATCATGTAGGGGTTAAATCCCTCAGATGACATAGTGGTTAATTTCTCATCTCAAATTGAAATAAAAGTTATTTTTATCACTGGAAACTCTACAGAAATCTGTGTTATTTCTAAGCTTTAAAAAAGTACAGCATAATTTGGTAGACATAAGCCAAATTTAGAAGTAATGTACTTAGTGAAAACAAAGCCAAAATTCCAATATAAGGAGCAACGCAGTTTCTTCCTTTGCTTCATGTTCTATCATTCTCCTGTCAAAAATAATAGGCAGAGTAATCACAATGGAAAACTGCCCTCTCGGGGGCCGAAATGACACATTACACACATAAACTACAGGCCACATTCACACGGCAGTATTTTGGTCAGTATTACTCTTCAGTATTTGTGAGCCAAAACTAGGAGTAGAACAAACTCAAAGAAATATAATGGGAAGATTTGTACCTCTGTTGAGTTTCTTACCCACTCCTGGTTTTGGCTTTTAATTACTGAAGCAAAATACTGACCGAACTACTGACATGTGAAAGCTGTGTGTAAAATGCATACTGCAACAATATAATAAAATCTGCAGGGACACTTAAAACTGCTATCAAATCTATGTAAAAATCTACAATTCATATGAGTATGTTGCAGATTTTCATAGGGGATTTCTATGTAGATTTTCTGCAAAGGGAGGGACTCCTAGAATCATAGATAACTAAAATGCTACGAGCCCCGCTCCCTGAACTGTGGTTGGTCCAGGAAATACGGCCGACATACAGTCCATATACTACGGAGCAAACACAGCCATGTGAATCTGGCCGAAGGCCCCAAGTAGTTACCCTGAGGTTGGGTTCCCACACAGCATAAACACTGCAGAATTTCCATTTCAAAATTCTTTGTAGAAATTCCGCAGTATTTACAGTAGCAGTAAAGTGAATGACATTTTACTAATTTCAGCAACACGCTACTAAAAAAAAGCAGAACATTTTCGTAAAAAGGGTTCTGCGATGCGACTTTGAAATCTGCGTCATGTACATTTGTGCTACGCCAAAAACATAAATGGGTTACAGATTTTGAAGTCTTATACGGATAATTAATTAAAAAATATCTGATATTTTATATATATTATATATACCGGATTCTAAGCAAAGGGCCATTTACCTCAATGGCCAATTGCTTAAAATTTTGTGTGTCCACTCTTAAATCAGTGCTGGTCTAAGATCATGCTTCTATGATCGATATATATTGCTCTTTGTTAAAAAAACAAAGTGTCAGGGGGCGGAGTTTGGCTGCTGAAGGGAATGGCCGCTTGATCTCGGGGCTCCTGCCACATCATACAAATATTGCAGCTCACAGCGTAACTAAGTACTTCTAAGTACTTCATTGCAAACTAACTACCTGCAGAATACCTCTGGGCACTTGTCGGGTGCGTACGGCGAGCAGAGCGGGGCCAGCTGCTGGAAGAGACAGCGTCTTGGAGCGGAGGCCGAACCAAGGGAGCGTTGGACCGGAGCTGCCACGTGGTGAGGAGGACGGCAGTGTGAGGACATCGCTATATGCAGCTGGGACACTGAGCGCGGTGCAGGGTAACTCCGATAACGGGGCAAGTGTGCCTGGAATGTGAGGAGAGTCTGGTTGCTGGAGGAGACGGTGTGTGGGAGATGGGACCGGAGTGAGAGTGTGCTGGACTGACCACGAGGAGAACAAGCTGGCAGCGTGAGGTACTTAATCATCAGCCATCGGCGGCTGGAACACTATTTCGCTGGATATCTCCCTCTGTGGAGCCTTAAAACACCCTTGGCTTCGTATAGTGTGGCCTCTTGACTGTCTTATTTGTGGTCACTTGCTCAGGACGGGGAAGGCCAGAGACGCCACGGCCTAAATTTGTGAAGCGGCTCAGGAGGTGTATGTCCTGCTTTTACCACACATAGTTGGCAACTCTTCTGCTGCTGGGCTGGTGTCTAGAGGCATCCCGTAGACAGAGAACTCTCCTGAGTAGGGGATCTGTCTAATCTAGTGTATAACACTGCTAAGTGGCCTATATTGCTTTGCATACTTACCTGCTGGTGTCTGGTACTTGTAGTTCACGTCATCATGACAAAAAGGAAAGGCAAGGCAGCTCCTAGAAAACTCACAGAATATTTTGGAAACCCTGCTTTGGGGCCTGCAGAAGATTTGGCTCCGCCGGCTCCTCTATTACAAGCACATGCATGCGCTCCTCCACCTCGGGGTTCCCCCCAGAGGGCAGAGGTCTTCTCAGAAGATAGAGTCTCTTCTTGCGACTCGGAGCTCTTGGGACTGGGTGCTTGAGAGGGCCTTCCTTATATCCTACAGCTTCGCCTGCACGTACAGGCACAGATCAGAGGGAAGGTTTGCAAGCGGATTGTCTGCCTGTCTCTCCAGTTGTGGTTGCTGCTCAATGTGATCTTCAGCAGTTTCCTTCTTCTACTGACCCTATTACAGTGGATACCCTGAAAAATATGCTTGTTATGCTCCAGAATGGCATTAATCAAAGCATCTCCTGTTATGGCCGGAAGAAGGGGAAGGGGAAAAGTGAGCCCTAATCTAGCCACCGCCCTGTCCCTGCCTACTTGCAACGACCCGCCCTAGGCGACGGGGTACAACTGGGCGGCGGTCCCTACACTGACTAAGTGCAAGGGAATACAAACAGGGAACAAGCAAGGGAAGGGGCAGTAGCCCACGGAACACCGTGAGGAAACCAGAGTGGTCAACGAGCCAGTCAGAATAGGATGTCACGAAGTATACGAACGCAGAGCAAGGAGCAGAAAGCAAGCCGGGGTCAGAGCGAAGCAGGATATGCGGAAGCTGTAGCAAGGCTGGAGCAAGGCAGTAGCAGGCTGGAGCAAGGCTGTAGCAAGGCCAGGAAACCAGGAAGAATCACAAGCAATGAGGGAGAGAAAACGGCAGGAGTAAATGGACAGGGGGCGGAGCTAACTCCGACTGACTAGGCCGCGATAGGCTCTCCAACTCCTGAGCCTGCCACCCTGATTGGTGGGAGCCGGAGTCAGTCTAAGAGGTCAGGCCTCAGGTGTCGATTGATTAATCCTGGGAGTATCCACAGAAGTAGTGCCTGGCAGATCCTTTACAGTACCCCCCCTTTTATGAGGGGCCACCGGACCCTTACTAAGAGGACCTGGTTTAGTGGGGAAGAGAAGGTGGAACCTCCTGACCAATGCCCCAGCGTGAACATCTCGAGCAGGTACCCAAGTCCTCTCCTCCGGCCCGTATCCTCTCCAATGGACCAGGTACTGGAGGGAGCCCTGGATCATCCTACTGTCCACAATCTTGGCCACCTCGAATTCCACCCCCTCAGGGGTGAGAATGGGAACAGGAGGTTTCCTCGAGGGGGACCAGGACGGGGAGCAGCATTTAAGGAGGGAGGCATGAAAGACGTCGTGTATGCGAAAGGATGGGGGCAGCTCCAGATGGAAGGATACAGGGTTGAGGACTTCAATGACCTTATAAGGCCCAATAAATCGGGGAGCAAATTTCTTGGAACGGACCTTAAGGCGCAAGTTCCTAGATGATAACCATACCAGATCCCCGACGATAAACCGGGGGTTAGCAGAACGTCTTCTATCAGCCTGAATTTTCTGTACGCTCTGGGACGCCTCTAGGTTCTTCTGAACCTGGGCCCAGACTGTGCACAGTTCCCGATGAACGACCTCTACCTCGGGATTATTGGAACTACCAGGAGAAACGGAGGAGAACCGTGGATTAAACCCAAAATTACAGAAAAACGGGGAGACCCCTGACGAGTTACTGACCCGGTTATTCAGGGAAAATTCGGCGAGGGGAATGAATGAGACCCAATCAAATTGACAGTCAGAGATGAAACACCTTAAATATTGTTCCAGGGATTGATTAGTCCTCTCCGTTTGGCAATTAGTTTCGGGATGGAAGGCGGAGGAGAAGGACAGATCAATCTCTAACTTTTTACAAAAGGCTCTCCAAAATAATGAAAAAAATTGTACCCCTCTGTCAGAAACGATATTGACTGGGACCCCATGGAGATGCAGAATGTGTTTAACAAACAAAGAAGCTAACGTCTTGGCGTTAGGTAGCTTCTTAAGGGGCACAAAGTGGCACATCTTGCTGAAGCGGTCTACTACCACCCACATCACCGACTTGCCTTGAGATGGAGGCAAATCGGTGATAAAATCCATGGAGATATGGGTCCAAGGTCTCTGGGGAATGGGCAAAGAACGTAGTAAGCCCGCAGGTCGGGACCTGGGGGTCTTAGACCTAACACAAACCTCTCAAGCGGCGACGTAGGCCCTAACATCTTTAGGCAACCCAGGCCACCAATAGTTTCTGGTAATGAGGTGTTTGGTACCCAGGATGCCAGGATGACCAGATAGTGCGGAGTCATGGTTTTCCCTAAGTACCCTTAGCCGGTATTGCAGGAGGACAAACAGCTTGTCCCCAGGGAGGTTCCTGGGAGCTGAACCTTGATCAGCCGCAATATCAGAGACTAAATCAGAATCAGTGGCAAAAACGATTATACGAGGGGGTAAAATACAAGCAGGATCCTTCTCCCAAGGAGGATTGGCCATGAAACTACGCGACAGTGCATCAGCCTTAATATTTTTGGACCCAGCCCTATAGATAACCAAAAAGTTAAATCTGGTAAAAAATAGCGCCCATCGAGATTGTCTCGGATTAAGCCTCCGGGCAGATTCTAGGAAAACCAGATTCTTGTGGTCAGTAAGGACCATTACCTGGTGTCTGGCCCCTTCCAGGAAGTGACGCCACTCTTCAAAAGCCCATTTAATGGCTAAAAGTTTGCGGTTGCCAATATCATAGTTACTCTCCGTGGGCGAAAACTTCCTGGAGAAGTAAGCACAGGGGCGGAGATGGGTGAGGGACCTGGTACCCTGGGACAAGACCGCCCCCACTCCCACCTCGGACGCATCAACCTCCACGATAAATGGCTCCCTTTGGTTGGGCTGAACCAGCACCGGGGCCGAGATAAAGCACTTCTTGAGGGTCTCAAAAGCCTGGACGGCCTCAGGAGGCCAGTGGAGGACATCAGCACCCTTGCGAGTGAGGTCCGTAAGAGGCTTAGCGACGACCGAGAAGTTGGCAATAAATCTCCTGTTAGCGAACCCCAAAAAACACTGTAGCGCCTTCAGGGAGGCAGGTTGGACCCATTCCGCCACAGCCTGAACCTTGGCAGGGTGCATGCGGAATTCATGAGGAGTGAGGATTTGACCCAAAAATGGTATCTCCTGTACCCCAAACACACATTTTTCGGTTTTCGCAAACAGATTATTTTCCCGGAGGACCTGGAGCACCTTCCTGACATGCTCCACGAGGGAGGACCAGTCCTTGGAAAACACCAGTATGTCATCAAGGTACACTACAAGAAAAATTCCCAGGTAATCTCTCAGAATTTCATTAATAAAATTCTGGAAGACAGCAGGGGCATTACACAACCCAAAGGGCATGACCAGGTATTCGAAATGACCTTCGGGCGTGTTGAATGCAGTCTTCCACTCATCCCCCTCTTTGATGCGGATAAGGTTATATGCCCCCCGTAGATCAAACTTAGAGAACCATTGGGCCCCCTGAACCTGATTAAAAAGATCCGGAATCAAAGGAAGGGGATACTGGTTCCTTACAGTGACCTTATTCAAGTTACGATAGTCAATGCACGGCCTAAGACCACCATCCTTCTTCCCCACAAAGAAGAAGCCAGCACCTACAGGAGAAGTAGAGGGGCGAATGTAACCCTTGGCCAGGCATTCTTGGATATATTCCCTCATGGCTTCACGTTCAGGACATGAAAGATTAAATATCCTACCCTTAGGAAGTTTAGCACCTGGTACCAAATCGATAGCGCAATCGTAATCTCTATGAGGGGGCAAAACCTCGGAGGCCTCCTTAGAGAAAACATCAGCGAAGTCCTGAACAAACTCAGGTAGCGTGTTTACCTGCTCACGGGGAGAAATAGAGTTAACCGAAAGACATGACGTCAGGCATTCACTACCCCATTTGGTGAGATCCCCAGTATTCCAACCAAACGTGGGATTATGCAACTGCAACCAGGGAAGACCTAATACCAGATCGGACGATAATCCCTGCATCAACAGTACAGAGCACTGCTCCAAATGCATGGAGCCAACACGGAGTTCAAAAACAGGAGTATGCTGAGTAAAATAACCATTAGCAAGAGGAGTGGAGTCGATTCCCACTACCGGGACAGGATTAGGCAAATCAATAAAAGGCATTTTTAGAGACATAGCAAATTCCACAGACATGATATTAGCAGATGACCCTGAATCCACGAAGGCACTGCCGGTGGCAGACCGACCACCAAACGAGACCTGAAAGGGAAGCAAAATTTTATTGTGTTTCATATTAACGGGAAATACCTGTGCCCCAAGTGACCTCCCCGATGATCACTTAGGCGCGGAAGTTTTCCGGCTGCTTATTCTTGCGCCTGGGACAGGTGTTCAGTTGATGCTTGTCATCCCCACAATAGAAGCAGAGACCATTCTTCCTGCGGAACTCTCTACGTTGTCGGGGGGACACGGAGGCCCCGAGTTGCATAGGTACCTCCGAGTCTTTCGTGCAAGAGCGAGGAGACGGGACCTCGGGGGGAATCGCAGGGAAGTCGGAGGGGAAAACACTGAAATGTTCAAGCTGTCGTTCCCTGAGACGTCGGTCAAGTCGTACTGCTAAGGCCATAACCTGGTCTAGGGAGTCAGAAGAGGGGTAGCTAACAAGCAGATCCTTCAGGGCGTTAGATAAGCCTAACCTAAACTGGCACCTTAGGGCAGGGTCATTCCACCGAGAAGCTACGCACCACTTTCTAAAGTCAGAACAGTATTCCTCAACAGGTCTCCTACCCTGACGTAAGGTCACCAGCTGACCCTCGGCCAAGGCAGTCCTGTCAGTCTCGTCGTAAATAAGTCCGAGGGCAGAGAAAAAACGATCAACAGAGGAAAGTTCAGGGGCGTCAGGAGCCAAGGAGAAGGCCCACTCTTGGGGCCCTTCCTGGAGTCGGGATATAATGATTCCCACCCGCTGGTTCTCGGAACCTGAGGAGTGAGGTTTTAGACGGAAGTAAAGTCTGCAACTCTCCCGAAAGGAGAGAAAGGTCTTACGGTCCCCTGAGAACCGGTCAGGTAACTTGAGGTCAGGTTCTAGAGGTGAGGCGAGGGGTACTCCTATGGCAGCGTCAGGCTGGTTGACCCTCTGAGCCAAGGCCTGGACCTGTAGGGAGAGGCCCTGCATCTGCTGGGTCAGGGTCTCAAGGGGGTCCATGATAGAGAAAGAGAAAGGGTAGACTAGGTATAGGCTTGTTATTATGTTATGGCCGGAAGAAGGGGAAGGGGAAAAGTGAGCCCTAATCTACCCACCGCCCTGTCCCTGCCTACTTGCAACGACCCGCCCTAGGTGACGGGGTACAACTGGGTGGCGGTCCCTACGCTGACTAAGTGCAAGGGAATACAAACAGGGAACAAGCAAGGGAAGGGGCAGTAGCCCACGGAACTCCGTGAGGAAACCAGAGTGGTCAACGAGCCAGTCAGAATAGGATGTCACGAAGTATACGAACGCAGAGCAAGGAGCAGAAAGCAAGCCGGGGTCAGAGCGAAGCAGGATATGCGGAAGCTGTAGCAAGGCTGGAACAAGGCGGTAGCAGGCTGGAGCAAGGCTGTAGCAAGGCCAGGAAACCAGGAAGAATCACAAGCAATGAGGGAGCGAAAACGGCAGGAGTAAATGGACAGGGGGCGGAGCTAACTCCGACTGACCAGGCCGCGATAGGCTCTCCCACTCCTGAGCCTGCCACCCTGATTGGTGGGAGCCGGAGTCAGTCTAAGAGGTCCGGCCTCAGGTGTCGATTGATTAATCCTGGGAGTATCCACAGAAGTAGTGCCTGGCAGATTCTTTACATCTCCTCTTTGGTCTGGAAGCTTCAATCTAATGTAAATGCCTTGGGAGATCGCACTGACCATCTTGAGCGCAAAATGGAAGATGTCACTACAGAACACAATGAATTAGTGGATGCTCACACGGCATTGGAAGAAGAGGTTAAATGGCTCAAAACCAAGGCTACAGATGCTGAGGATAGGTCCAGACGGATATTAAAATCAGAGGTATTCCAGAGGATGTGGCTTCGGCCGATATCCAACCTTTCCTCAAGCTTCTCTTTCTCACTGTTGTACCTTCTCTCTCGGAACTAGATCTTACTATAGATCGGGCTCATAGGGTGCCCAAATCTAAAGCTGCTCCTGAAAAGGCGCCAAGAGATACGCTGGCCAGGATTCACTTCTACCATGTCAAGGAATGTATAATGTCCCAATCCAGAAAGCTTAAGGTGCTGCCTGCGCCATATTCCTCTATCTCCTTGTTTCCGGATCTCTCAGCAGCTACTCTGCAGGCACGCAGAGAGTTTTTCCCAGTGACAAAGCTGTTAAGGGATCACAACATCAAGTATAAATGGGGATTTCCAATCAAGCTTCTGATTAACCATAATGGTACCTCGACTACAGTGTCTTTGGTGGAAGAAGGATTGCGGTGGCTGCAGAAGTGGAACATCGGCTCTGCTGGTTCTACGGGTCTGGCTGACAAACGCAGATCTCCGTCGCACGTTACTAAGGAGTGGGACACTGTGAGATCTAAAAATAACTGAACTGTTTATTTCCCTGTAAGCTCTTCTCTATACGACCCGAGTATCTAATCTAATTTGACATGCAAACTTAGTTATACGCTAATATGGTATTATATTCTTATTGAGTATTGTATGATGTGTTCTCTCCCCTGTTTAAAACGGACAGGCATCTGCTAGGTCATGCCTCCGGCATGATCTAGCAGGCATTCCCCACAGGCAGATCTGGCGGCCTTTATTAGGCCCCCGGCTGCCATTAGAGACACAGACACTCGGCGATCGTATCGCCGGGTGTCGGTGGGAGAGAGAGGGAGCTCCCTCCCTCTCTCCAAAACCACTCAGATGCGGTGCACGCTATTGTGCACCGAATCGGAGGGGTTAAACGGGTGAGATCGATACTAATATCGATCTCACACGGCAGAGCAGGGACGCTCCCAGCCCTCAGCTGCCTCTGGCAGCTGAGAGCAGGGAGATTTGACGCTCCCTGCTCTGTTTACTTTATCCTGATGCAGTGCTGTAAAAAGGCATATGCATCAGAATAAAGCCTGTTAGTGGCCGCCGTTAAAAGGCGTATTGGCGGTCACTAACGGGTTAAATGTGTGGGTGCCTTGCAAATGGGGACGGGAGCTCAACCCTGTTTTTGTCTGAATTTAATCGGTTTTCGGAATCTCTGATATATGTGAATCTGTCTGTATGGAATTGTGACTTGGAATACTGTTTGGTTGTTAGGTTGCAATTTTCTTCTGATCGTATATCAACAGTGTAATGCATAATATTTTGTGACTTCTATGTACGGCCATGTTGGCCGCATTGTTTGCAATGTTTTCTTTGATTTACAAAAATTTGAATAAAGATAGAAATTTAAAAAAAAACAAAAAAAAAACAAAGTGTCAGTAACATACTTTAAATAATTTGGGATTACTTTTTATTTCAAATTATAATCGAAAGGGTAAAAAAGGTTATAGTCTTCTTTTACACTGTTCAGGAGGTATCCCATTTATCTCCACCTTCTTCTCCCCAGCCCTCATCTTAGATTATGAAAACATATTAGGTTTCGGAAAAAGGGTGAGGCTCAGGATGAGTTGTCTTTGGGAGGTAGTGAAAACCAACCCTTATGATGCCCCTTTCTATGCCCATTTCTATGCCCATTTATCTCCACCTTCTTCTCCTCAGCCCTCATCTTAGATTATGAAAACATATTAGGTTTCGGAAAAAGGGTGAGGCTCAGGATGAGTTGTCTTTGGGAGGTAGTGAAAACCAACCCTTATGATGCCCCTTTCTAAACACGTCTGCTAAGACATGGAGACAAAGATGTTGTTGTACTACATATGTACTGATTTCTACAAATGTTTGTTTCTGGAGTTTACAGATGCCATTGCAGACTGACTGACAAATAGGCAAGAGCTTGCTTTATGCATGTTACATACACTACATGGACAAAAGTATTGGAACACCTACATTTTAAACCTATAGGACCTTTTAAGGGGTTTCTCCCCTTTTGACGTTAAAACAGTATCCACTCTTCTGGGAAGGTTTCTACAAGATTTTGGGGTGTGTTTGCAGGATTTTTTGCCCATTCATCCAGAATAGCATTCGAGAGGTCAGACACTGATGTTAGATGAGAGGGCCTGGCTCACAATCTCTGTTCTAGTTCATCCCAAAGGTGTTGGATGGGGTTGAGGTCAGGGCTCTGTACGGGCGAGTCATGTTCTTCCACACCAAACTCACCCCACCATGTCTTTATTGACCCTGCTTTGTGAACTGGGGCAGAGTCATGCTGGAACAGGAAAGAACCTTCCCTAAACTGTTCCCACAAAGTTGGAAGCTACAATTGTCCAAAATGTCTTGGTATGAGCTCTTTAGAACGACCCATTCTTTCACAAATGTTTGTAAAGGCAGACTGTATGGCTAGGTGCTGGATTTTATACACCTGTGGCAATGGGATGTATGGATATATATATATATATATATATATATATATATATATATATATACATTTATTTTATTTATTTTTTTCTTATCTTTTTCAGTATTAAAGGTGGATTATAGATATTTAAGTACACCAATTTCCATGAACATTGCACTACTAGTGTACTTATAAAATGTATGCCCCGGAATGAATTTTTCATCTAGGTTTAACAAAAAGATTTTTTAGAACCAGTCGGGTAACAGAAGATTGAGTCTCATTTTAAATAATTTTTTTAAAACTTTTAATTATCTTTGATGATTAGATACCTAAAAGTGCATTAAAAAAACATAATTAATTAATACTTACAAACTTAGATGTTACAAAGAAATCAACAAGAGATATATGCCAGGCTGGTGCCAGTAAGTTCATTCATTTCAGGTTCAACCAAACTAGGAATAGACTCATTAAAGAATTCTGAAGAATTTAATGGTGTGACCTCAGTTTCCATATTTCTAGAAAACTATCATTAAACCTAGTAAAGAGAGACTATATAGTTGGCCAATGACAACAAGGTGTACGTGAACTGCCTTCTATTTTATTTTACAGACCTTGAATTCCCCCACCCTCTATTAAACATGAGTTTATCTAAATCAGACTTATTGGGTAACTTTAATAACTGTCTGTTATTTTACACTGACTCTATTAATGTCCAATACATGAGCAGAGTATAAAAAGTTATGTGTATATATATATATATATATATATATATATATATTATGACGTGTATTTCCGAGAACACTAAACTCTTGAAATGGAAATTATGAAAATGTGGTGGAAGATAAATGCTTATTGTGTGAGAGCTAAAGCAAAGTAGAACAGTGAAAATGTGCTCCAATAACTTGGGCTATAGTCGACTCATAAAACACTTATATGTATATATTTAGACAGTATTAGGTACACACCCAAAACATATATAACATTAATGCTTTGACACTTTTAAACAGCCCGTGGTGGGAATAGAAAAAACATCAATTAACCACAAAAACTTTTCATCCTGTACTTTGCTTATATTGTGTAATCTTGATGATGGTTTATACCTTTTCTACATGTTTATATAGCGCACCATATTCAATCCTACTTTGTATCCGTTATCAAGACATATTGCTTCTGTTTTGCCTGAAGAACTTCTGTAACTATGGATGGTTTCAAAAGCTACTTATCTGCATGCAAAGAAGAAAGAGATGCAAACAACGTAAGAAATTCTCAAGTAAAGCATTTTGTATTATAATTAAAATACATATATAAAAGCACATCCCACCACAGCCATTTGTTGGTTTTTAATTTTTGCTTTATTCTCCCCGTTTTCCAAAAGCCATAACTTTTTTCTTTTTATGTCGATATAGCCATAGGAAGAATTCTTTTTGGTTGTACTTTTTTCACTGCATTTATTGTACATTATAATTTACTGGGAAACTGGGAAAATATTATTTGTGGGGTGGAATTTTACATTTTTTGGGGGATTTTGTTTTTACAGCATTCCATGTGCAGTAAAAACAACATATTAGCTTTATTATGCGGGTCAATACAATTATGACGATACGACATTTATATTGTATATAGTTTCTTTTATGATTACTACTTTTACAAAGAAAAAAACGAATTGTTAAAAAAAATTAGTTTTGTGTCGTAAATGTTCTGAGATCCATAACTTTTTTATGAATTTGTGGATGGACCTGTGTGAGGGCTTGATTTTTGCGGGATGAGCTGTAGTTTTATTGATACTATATTGGGGTACATGCAACTTTTGAAATACATGACCAAAAACCACAATTTTTTTGGGCAGTTTACGTTTTTATTTACGGCGTTTAGACTTTTACGATATAATATTATTCATTTAGACTTTTACGGACATGTTAATACCAATTATGTTAGTTGATACTATTTTATGTTAAAATAGGAAAATGGTACTGATTTTAACTTTTTTTTTTTTACTAGTCTTTCTAAGGATTGTGTATTATGTCGGCTTCGTTAGGTCCCCAGACTGACATGATGCCCATTGGCACCCCCCTCTTTTTAACAACTTAGATGCCGCGGTCGCTATTTACAGAGGCAAGTAAGGGGTTAAATGCCTGGGATAAGAGTTATCTCCTATCTCAACCTTTGCACTGAGGTGTCGACTGTAACATATAGCCGGCACACGCTGGATTTAAAGCAGACACAGCCTTTGCGCCAGCTCCATACTTTCCCTTCCCGGCTATGGCGTAACTGTACGTTAAATGTCGAAAAGAGGTTAATTATAGTGTTTACCCTATGACAAGATTTGTAATAACGCCCCCCCCCCTCCAAAAATGATGAGAGTTCTTTGATGCAATGCAGCTACATATATATTAAGTTGAACAATCGTGAACTAACAAAAAACTAGAAATACACAAATTTTCGAAGAGTTTATTCACATGTTGGGGGTCATATTGTGTTTTTTGTTGCTATTTTAGTAAAATTGTGACAAAACAGCTGCATTTTGCCAGGAATGCCGTGTTCCGCATTCAGCTACAAAAAAAATTAAAAATGAACACTTTTTAACCCTGACTAACTCATGGGAAACGCCTTACTATAGAAAACTATTCCCCGGCTTCCCAGCTCTTCCAGTACATAATCCTTTCCACACTTTGATGGTGTATTTTTTTTATTTTCATAAGTAGAGTGTTCTTATGTCTTTTTATGAAACCCTAAAGTCAACAGCTTTATATTTTATTTCCCATATGGGATATTTATAGGGTAATCAATTTATCGCCTAAATGGGTTAACAAATCACGACAGCCCCTATTCATATGCCCTATTGAGCCATAGTGGGAAGCTTGCTAACTCAGGACCCCACTATATGAGTCATAGATAAAAACCACGGCACAGAGCAGCTCCTAATCTGGCAGACTCAATGCAACTTTCTGTAATACTACAGAACTTTTCCCATACAGAGGCTGCTGCCTCTTTTTTTTAATACATTTACCCCTATTAGTGTTCACACATATCTCTATTCCCCTTAGTTGAAATTCTAAGCTCTGACAATTTCCTTTATGTGATATGATTCCCAAAACTAAATAGCAAATTCAAGTCATATTGAAGATAATACCTTATTCATGTAGAGGCAAGATTATGTGTCCTTTATGTTTACGTTCTTATAATTTACCTAGGTTCTGTCCATGGGCAAGGGATAGATGAGAGCACTACATGGCCAGAAATATGTGGATTCGCACATATCCTTTCTAGAATATCTAATTTCCTGACCATGAACATTAATATGGAGTTGGCTGCTTTAAAGCACACCAGCAATTTCGTTTGTTTGCCTTTATAGTGCAGTATAGACTATTATTAAATAATAATGTAGAGGCTCTTGTGTATGCCTTGTGTATACCTGCTAGAGTTAATTTATGGGTTGTCTGTCATGTTGGTTCCCTCTTCAGCTCTCAAGGCGCCTGTAGTACACGGTAGCAGCCACCATCTTAAGCCCTTGTATCAAGAAAGGGTGACCTTGGCCTTGTGTCTGAAGGGCTTTACAACAAGCCAGCCATCTTGTCAGCCTTGGTTGTAACTATTTCTGTGCCTCTCAGAAGTAGGGCTGCCAACTTTTTCACCCAAAAATACCGGTCATGGTAAAAAGAGGCGTGGCTTAACGTAGAGTCTGATTTTACACTTCAATCTGGGAATTATTGTTTGTCAAGACCGTTTACAATTACTTTACATTTGATAACAGCAGTGGCGGATTGAGTAGGCCATGGGCCTTGGACTGTTCCACAAACTTGGGGATAGAGATGAGCGAACCGGGACAACCGAACCCAGTTTCGGTCCGAACATCGGGAAAAGTTCGGTTCGCAGCGAATCCGAACTTCACAGGGTTCGGCTCAAGCCTGCAATAAAAGTCTATACACGGAGCTCAGCGGCCATTTTACAGACAGGAGCTGTAGGGATAGCATCTCTGTGCAGTTAGGGAAAGCTTTAGGAATCTAAAAGCCAGGAATCCAGCAATAGAAGGGGCTCATCCACTACAGCGGGAGTCTACTCTCAACATCCAAATTGCAATACAAATTCTCCATTTGCCAAGCCAGTGTGTGAATAAGCTTTTAGAAGGGGCTCATTCCCAGCCGTTAACCTAACAATCCAACTTGCAATATAGGCAGCCTTTGTAGTACTACAATGCCCAGCATTCCCTGAGTGCACAGTGGCTGATAGAAATTCTCATTCATTGCCATTTGTCAAGCCAGTGTGTGAATAAGCTTTTAGAAGGGGCTCATCCCTGTTGCATCCAACTTGCAATACAGGCAGCTGAGGCAGCCTTTGTAGTACTACAACGCCAAGCATTCCCTGAGTCAGTGCAGTGGCTGATAGAAATTCTCATTCATTGCCATTTGCCAAGCCAGTGTGTGAATACTCTTTTAGAAGGGGCTCATCCCCGTTGCATCCAACTTGCAATACAGGCAGCTTAGGCAGCCTTTGTAGTACTACAACGGCCAGGGCCAGCATTCCCTGAGTCAGTGCACAGTGGCTGATAGAAATTCTCATTCATTGCCATTTGCCAAGCCAGTGTGTGAATACGCTTTTAGAAGGGGCTCATCCCCGTTGCATCCAACTTGCAATACAGGCAGCTGAGGCAGCCTTTGTAGTACTACAACGCCCAGCATTCCCTGAGTCAGTGCAGTGGCTGATAGAAATTCTCATTCATTTCCATTTGCCAAGCCACTGTGTGAATACGCTTTTAGAAGGGGCTCATCCCCGTTGCATCCAACTTGCAATACAGGCAGCTTAGGCAGCCTTTGTAGTACTACAACGCCCAGGGCCAGCATTCCCTGAGTCAGTGCACAGTGGCTGATAGAAATTCTCATTCATTGCCATTTGCCAAGCCAGTGTGTGAATACGCTTTTAGAAGGGGCTCATCCCCGTTGCATCCAACTTGCAATAAAGGCAGCTGAGGCAGCCTTTGTAGTACTACAACGCCCAGGGCCAGCATTCCCTGAGTCAGTGCACAGTGGCTGATAGAAATTCTCATTCATTGCCATTTGCCAAGCCAGTGTGTGAATAAGCTTTTAGAAGGGGCTCATCCCCGGGGTTTTGATTCAACTTGCTGCACTCCAGCAGTGAAATGTCTGGTAAAAAAAAGGTTGTGAAAGGACCGGGTATAGGAAAAAACACCCATGCCGTGTCCTCTTCCAGTCCAAATGTTGGATCTGTTAGTGCCAGACCCAGTACCAGCATTTGTGGCACAAGACATGTGCCCAGTTCCACTAGTGGCAGCAGCCATGTGCCTGCTGGTAGTAGTAGCAGTATCAGCAAGCCAGACTTGTCCATCTTCTCCGGTGGGCGGGTTACTTTAGACAATACGGCCATTGTGGACTGGTTGGCTGGCTTGCGGTCATCTCAGCAGGAAGACTCTGACGATCTGGCTTCAAGCCAGGTTTCGTTGGATTCCAGATCCTCTACAGTTCCTTGGCACAGTGACAGTAGTAATATGGGTATTTCTAGCGTTTCCATTCCATCATCTATGTCTTCACTCCCCCTTCCTAGCGGGAAGCCATCTTTCCTGAGAGTCCTAAGAGACATCTCCTCGGGTGCGAAGGAAGATACTGAACAACATAGTGATGATGATTTGTTTTCCGCGAGTCAGCCAACGGAGTGTGTTGCGGTGGTGGTGGAGGTGGAAGCGGTGTCCGAGACGCATAGCTGTGGTAGTGGGGGTGTTGGTGGTAGCCGTGGTGGCAGACGCAGTAATGAGGGGGGCATGGAGCCCGCCATGATGTCACATCACATTCACAACACAGTGACAGAAGTGGCGGGGATGATGAGGAGGGCTATGATGATGTTGTTTTAGACAGGACGTGGGAACCAGGTGATGAGGTGATGACGGCGTCAGAGGAGGAGGGTAGTAGTGGCGGCACTGGCAGTGATAAACAGCCAAGCCGAGGTAGGGGCAGAAGTCAATCTGCAAAACGTTGCAGCGGTAGAGTCAGCTCAGGAGCCGGTGACGGCGACACTGATGCTACTGGTGTAGGCTCCCGAAAAAAGCCTGCCAGACAAGGGGCAAGCTCGGGTGGTGGTGGTGGTGGTGGCGGTGGACGTGGTACTACCTCTTTACGGTACTCTGCCATGTGGCAATTTTTCTGTACCTTCCCGGAGGACGAAAACATGGCACAGTGCCGTATCTGCAAGTAGAAAGTAAGGCGTGGGCAGGGCAGCAATGTAGGAACTACTGCTCTACATAAACACATGGAGCGGCATCACAAGGCCATGTGGGACAATCGACATGCCCCACCATCATCTTGTACATCTAATGAAGACCCCTCTGCCGCTGCTGCTCCGAGTCCCTGTCATCTAAGTAGTAGCCAGGCCTTATCCACCATGTCGTTGTCATCATCATCATCACTGTCATCTAGTGCTCCTCCTACGTCCCGTCAGTTATCCATTACGGAATCGTTGTCCAATAAGCAACAATATATACCCAGTCATCCACTTGACGTGCGGCTTAATTCACACCTGGCTAAGTTGTTGGTGGTGCAGTCACTGCCGTACCACCTGGTCGACTCCGCCGGCTTCAAGCAATTGATGGCGTGCGCTCAGCCTGGGTGACGAATACCTAGCCGACATTACTTCTCCAAAACAGCTGTCCCTGCCTTGCACAAGCATGTGGAGGAGAAGGTGGGCCAGTCCTTGCAATTATCCGTGTGCAGCAGGGTACATGCCACCGTCGACACGTGGAGCAGCAACTATGGGCAGGGACAGTACATGTCTTTCACGGCCCACTGGGTCAATATTTTGTAGTCCGATGCACCACCGCAGCAATGCCAGGCATTACCACCTCCACGCTTGTATCTTTCTGGTTTAACTCCGGACAACAGGCGCCTACCATCCTCCTCCTCCTACTCCTCCTCCTCCTCCTTGCCCTCCTCAATGGAGGTCTTCCCTTCCCCGACATGACACAGCGTATCTTCCAGTCCTCCTCCATCCTCTTTTCATAGGTGCAAGGTGAAGCGCCACAACGCTGTCTTACACCTGCTGAGCCTGGGCGAGAAAAGCCTACACAGGGCAGGAGCTGCTGCTGTGCATCAAGGAGGAAATCGCACGCTGGCTGTCTCCTCTGAAACTCACACTGGGCAATGTTGTCTCTGATAACGGGAAGAACATTGTGGCTGCACTGCGTATAGGTCACCTGACACACGCTCCTTGCATGGCACATGTGATCAATCTGGTCATAACATGCTTCTTAAAGTCATATGTTGGTTTGAAGGGTGTGCTTGCCATGTCCAGGAGGGTTTGCGTTCGCTTTAGACGTTCGTATGCATTTAAGCAATCTTCCAGAACACAGCCTGATTTGCGACGTTCCAACACGCTGGAGTTCCACCCTGCACATGTTGGACCGGCTGTACGAACAGCGGAAAGACGTGAATGATTTCCTGATGCAGCAGACGGGCAGCGTTTGGAGCCAGTGTAATTTCGAGCTCAGGCACTGGCAGCTGGTTAGAGACGCATGTCGCGTTTTGAAGCCCTTTGAAGAGGCCACACGATTTGTGAACCGTGACGCTAGCGGAATGAACTATGTCATGCCGCTGATATTCATTATGGAGCAAACGCTCACAGCGATGATTCAGCAAAGGATGGAGGAAGGATCACATCTGGCTATGGATGTTGAGGAGGAGGAGGAGGAGGAGGATGTGGAAACAGGACCTGAAGAGGAGCTGGATTTGGAGATAGAATCACAGGAAGGGATAGGGGACGAGGCAGCCGCACAACATGACAGTGATGGTGATGACGAGTCTGACGATGACCTTGATGATGGACAACCATGGCAGTATGGGGCGGAGATGGAACCAACCGGGCCCTCTGAAACGCTGGCCAGGATGGCGAGCTGTATGCTTCGTTACTTGCGCGCTGACTGTCGTATTGTTAGCATGAAGCAAAGAGATGAGTACTGGATAGCCACACTTTTAGACCCTCGGTATAAAGCCAGAATGGGGGAGTTTTTTGCGCCTTCCGAGAGGGAGGCAAAATTGGCTTATTATCGAGAGAAGCTATGCAGCCAGCTTGTCACGGCTTTCAAATGGCAAACACCTGCTGCAAGCATGTCTGACCGGGGGGCCACTCTCCGCTCCCCACTGTCTCATCGTTCCATCGCCTCTGGCAGAGCTACCTCTGTAATAGGCGGCAGCAGCAGCAGCAGCCAATTCAGTTTGGAAAATATGATGACAACATTTTTACATCCAATACCCCGACCTGACACACATCGTAGTCACCAAAGGGATGTTCACCATCACCAGGTCCAGCACCTAAACAACCAGGTTCACTCGTACCTGGACTGTGCCCTTTCTCCGTCAGAAATCCTGATCCCAGACCCCATGGACTTCTGGGTCAGCAGATTGGATCATTGGCAAGAACTGGCCCAGTTTGCCATGGGTGTACTGTCTTGTCCACCCTCCAGTGTAGCGTCAGAGAGGGTATTCAGCGCGGCAGGGGGCTTCGTCACCCCTAAGTGTACAAGATTGTCCGCCAACAGCTTGGAAAATCTCACGTTTCTGAAAATGAATCAAGCGTGGATCGGTGAGGATTTTAAAACCCCTGTGCCTGATGCCACTGATTACATCTGACATTGCTGCTGCCGCTGCCGCCTACTACTGCCGCCTGCTACTACGGGATTCTGTCCTGTTCACTCTTTTTTTAATGTGCCGCTGTTGGTGCTGCTACTACTTCTACCACCAATCCACCCCCAGTGCCGTCTGCTACAAGCAGGCCTGCCCCACCACAGGGCTTTGTCCTGTGACTGTCCAGTGTCTTTTAATGTGCTGCTACTACTACTACTACTACTACCACCACCACCCGTGCTGTCCGTTGGCTACCTCTACTACCACCAATACACCTCCACTGCCGTCTGCTACAAGCAGGCCTGAGGCCTGCCCCACCACAGGGCTTTGTCCTGTGACTGTCCAGTCTCTTTTAATGTGCTGCTACTACTACTACTACTACCACCACCCTTGCTGTCTGTTAGCTACCTCTACTACCACCAATACACCTCCACTGCCGTCTGCTACAAGCAGGCCTGCCCCACCACAGTCTTTTTTTAATGTCCTCTTTTTATCTTGGGGATTGTAAAATTCTGCCACAGTTTATTTTCCACATCTTTTGTTCCAAAGGAAGCCTTGGCTTGATATTCCATGTTGTCTGTGTCTGCTTAGTAACCGACGCCGGTCCTCATACATAGCAGTGACAGCACCATCCGCTGTACCTCTGACAAGTCTCAGAAAAACAACAACAGGGCTTTGTCCTGTCCACTCTTTTTTAATGTGCTGCTGTGCTGTTGATGCAGCTACTACTACTATCACCACCACCCGTGCTGTCAGTAGTCCACCACCACCACTACTACCAGTCAACCACCACCAATCC
Source organism: Rhinoderma darwinii (assembly GCF_050947455.1). Taxonomy (NCBI): domain Eukaryota; kingdom Metazoa; phylum Chordata; class Amphibia; order Anura; family Rhinodermatidae; genus Rhinoderma; species Rhinoderma darwinii. The sequence goes on along the minus strand of NC_134687.1, from coordinate 151,433,151 downwards.
ACCCACAGTGCCGTCTGCTACAAGCAGGCCTGCCCCACCACAGGGCTTTGTCCTGTGAGTTGTGACTGTCCAGTCTCTTTTAATGTGCTGCTACTACTACTACCACCAATACACCTCCACTGCCGTCTGTTACAAGCAGGCCTGAGGCCAGCCCCACCACAGGGCTTTGTCCTGTGAGTTGTGACTGTCCAGTGTCTTTTAATGTGCTGCTACTACTACTACCACCCTTGCTGTCTGTTGGCTACCTCTACTACCACCAATACACCTCCACTGCCATCTGCTACAAGCAGGCCTGAGGCCAGCCCCACCACAGGGCTTTGTCCTGTGGCTGTCCAGTGTCTTTTAACGTGCTGCTACTACTACTACTACTACCACCACCCTTGCTGTCCGTTGGCTACCTCTACTACCACCAATCCACCCCCAGTGCCGTCTGCTACAAGCAGGCCTGCCCCACCACAGGGCTTTATTCTGTGACTGTCCAGTGTCTTTTAGTGTGCTGCTAGTACTACTACTACCACAACCCTTGCTGTCCATTGGCTTCCTCTACTACCACCAATACACCTCCACTGCCGTCTGCTACAAGCAGGCCTGGAGGGTTTGTGAAAAGCCATTGCTTGTTGCTTTTACATCTATGTATGGATGAACCCCGGCAGGCATCTGCCAATAAAAAGGGTATATTTTTGGAGGGCTTGTGAAAAGCCATTGCTTGTTGCTTTTACATTACATCCATGTATGGATGAACCCCAGCAGGCATCTGCCAATAAAAAGGGTATATTTTTGGAGGGCTTGTCAAAAGCCATTGCTTGTTGCTTTTACATTACATCCATGTATGGATGAACCCCGGCAGGCATCTGCCAATAAAAAGGGTATATTTTTGGAGGGCTTGTGAAAAGCCATTGCTTGTTGCTTTTACATTACATCCATGTATGGATGAACCCCGGCAGGCATCTGCCAATAAAAAGGGTATATTTTTGGAGGGCTTGTGAAAAGCCATTGCTTGTTGCTTTTACATCCATGTATGGATGAACCCCGGCAGGCATCTGCCAATAAAAAGAGTATATTTTTGGAGGGCTTGCGAAAAACCATTGCTTGTTGCTTTTACATCCATGTATGGATGAACCCCGGCAGGCATCTGCCAATAAAAAGGGTACATTTTTGGAGGGCTTGTGAAAAGCCATTGCTTGTTGCTTTTACATCCATGTATGGATGAACCCCGGCAGGCATCTGCCACCATAAAGGGTAAATTTTTTGAGGGCTTGTCAAAAGCCATTGCTTCTTCTTTTACCACCTTATATGTATGAACCCTGGCAGGCATCTGCTGCCAAAAATCGTTAATTTTTGTACCTTTTTTAACAATGCATTAAGCATACAACATGCACAAGTGCAGTGGTTTCTGTTAGTTATCACCGTGTCCCATCCGTTTTTCTATAGCCATACATGTTGGCGTAACTTTGACACTAACTTTGCCTTAAAGACAGCTCAAAAGTACTTGGATACACTCATGGGTGACCTAAGAGTGTTATACAGGGCTTCTAGGGCTTTTAAACAGTGTTATACACGATTTTTAGGGGCTTTCTTGAATTACAGTTTCGGTCAGAACTAGTTCGGTCCGAATCGAACTTTTCTGTGAAATTCGGCGAACCAGCCGAACCGAACTTTTCATAAGTTCGCTCATCTCTACTTGGGGATCTCCCTTCCCCACAGCCGCCCTTCAACGTCATGTCTATAATGACACCACATTTCTCCCTACATATTGACAGTGTGCAATCTTATCTAACAGTATCAGTGAGCCCAACATTCTCGGAGTAGCCGGTCCGGAGCTAACTGGTCTCGAATAGAGATGAGCGAACTTATGAAAAGTTCGGTTCGGCTAGTTCGCCGAATTTCACGAAAAAGTTCGATTCGGACCGAACTAGTTCTGACCGAACCTGTAATTTCCGTGCGCCGAGCATGGTACTGTCCAGGGTGCTGAAAGAGTTAATGGGCTGCACTAACTCTTTCAGCAAATTTGAATGTAATAAAAAAATAAATAAATACGTTCATACTTACATTCCTCCTGTCCGGCCTCCAGCGATGACGTTTCATCCATGTCGCCGCTGCAGCCAATCACAGGCTGTAGTGGCGGTCACGCACGTCAGGATGACGTCAGAAGGCCGGCCTCCAGTGATGACGCTTCATCCCACGTGACCGCCTCTGCAGCCAATCACAGGCTGCAGCGGCCTCTGCAGCCAATCACAGGCTGCAGCGGCCTCTGCAGCCAATCACAGGCTGTAGTGGCGGTCACGCACGTCAGGATGACGTTAGAAGGCCGGCCTCCAGGGATGACGCTTCATCCCACGTGACCGCCTCTGCAGCCAATCACAGGCTGCCGCGTCAGGAAAGAAGGTCGGACTGGAGGAAGAAGAGGGACTCGTCACCAAGACAACGACCGGGTACGTATGAAATGCTTTTTATTTTATTTTTAATCAGCAGCCTCTTTTCTCTATCATTTATTGATAGAGACAAGTGGCTGCCGATTAGTATAATATTTTTGTAATGTTTTTTCTGCCGCCCGGGTTCGATCAAAACGTGTTCGGCCGAACCCGGTGAAGTTCGGATTCGCTGCGAACCGAACTTTTCGCGATGTTCGGATCGAAACCGGGTTCGGATGTCCCGGTTCGCTCATCTCTAGTCTCGAAGAACTGTCTGCAGATATGTACATATGATCACCTGCAACTCAATTCACTCAGTTTTCTACCTTCATAGCCGGGCCATGCGCCTGATTGGCTCCCACTAGTGTGAAAAGAAGAGTTATGATGTGATGTCCCGATCCAGCTAAAAGAGGGGAAGGAGGAGTCTAGCTCCTGTTCCTCCTCTCCCGTTGTGTATGCTTAAACTTATTATAGAAAAATTACCAGTCATTAATATTGCCGATACAAATTAACTACCGGTGCGGGCCTCCTAGTTCTCATCTTGGCCTGAGAACCTGGGAACTGAAAAAAAAACGGACTCCTATGAGGTCGGTAAAAAAAAAAAAAAAAAAGACTGGCACCGGTCTGACAATAAAAATATTGTAAATACACCGACAGTTGTGCCTCCCAAAGTGGGAAGAACTGTGTATATTGTATGTAACCATGTACAACATGAGGACTAGTTTAATTTGTATATATTTAACAGTGCAAGTAAAGTTTTCAAGTACGGCACTCTATGTCCTGCATCCTTTCATCATTCTCAGCGACATCCATGCAGGGTATTCCCCGCATCTATGCCCCACTCTCCACACCTTACATGCAGGAACACGGGTCAGGGAGTGTTATTATTGTGACACAGACACAGATGTATTGCAAACACCAAGAATCTTGAATCGTCATCTTTTTAAGAAATTTTTAGAGGTTTATATATATATATATATATAAGTTCTATATATAAGTTATGAGTTCTAATTCAAATATTTCATATATAATTATAAGAGTAATATATGTAAAATAAAGACACAGTACAAAGTAGGCATCGGCTAAGTATGTTACTAACTAATTTCACAAACCCTAGGCTTTGTTTTAAATGTTACCTATCAGTCAGGTGCTGCATCTGTATTTCATTTCTATGGAAGAGCATTTCAAGGCAAAACAATCAATTCCAGTTACAAAAGTAAGATTCCTGTAGATGACCACTTCACTTCTGTGCAACATTCAATGTGAATCGTTAAAACATTCATTGAGGCTACAGCATTCATAGAGACACATACTTCTTACACTGTATTGTGAAGTGTACCTGCATTGCGAAGCATACCTGTATTGGCAAGCATACCTGCATTGTGAAGTGTACCTGCATTGCGAAGCATACCTGTATTGGGAAGCGTAGCTGCATGGGGAAGCGTAGCTGCATGGGGAAGCGTACCTGCATGGGGAAGCATACCTGTGTTGTGAAGTGTACCTGCATTGTGAATACATACCTGCATTGTGAAGTGTACCTGCATTGTGAAGTGTACCTGCCTTGTGAAGCGTACCTGCATTGGGAAGCGTACCTGCATTGTGAATACATATCTGCATTGTGAATCATACCTGCATTGTAAATACATATCTGCATTATGAAGCAAACCTGCATTGTGAATACATATCTGCATTGTGAAGCATACCTGCATTGTTAAGCGTACCTGCATTGTAAATACATATCCGCATTGTGAAGCATACCTGCATTGTTAAGCGTACCTGCATTGTGGAGCGTACCTGCATTGTGAAATTAAACTACATTATAAAATGCATCTTAAAATATGATACAAGGCAAGCTTTTGTGGCAACTAGATCAGTGGTTTTAAGTAGAACTGTAGGTAAACCTTCCCCACAGGTGCATGTACAAGTAGCAGAGAGTAATTTCCTGAATAGGTTCTCGGACCACTCATAATAGCCGCTGCTCAGGACCTGAACATGCAGCCATGGAGATAGGTTAGTCTAAATGAAGATGCGCATGGATCATTGGAATGGTGGTGACCATGTAAGTATAACTTTGGGGGTGGGGAAGGCGCCAAATTCAACTGTTTCCCAGAGGGTCAGTTTAAGGATAGTAAAAAAAATACAATAAATTTTTTTTGGTTCTTCAGTTACTCCAGAAGGAAATGCTACAAAGTGAATGTTATTTTTATTAAATCCAAATGTGGCACAACACTAACCAACTGAACTGGAGAGTATACAGTGAGTTATTGTGTATTGAAACGTTTTTGTAGATTAATCCAGATACTGGAAATTGCAATTCTTGAATCCACCTTTCTCAATCGTCGGGCCCCATAACTCTGCATATGGATTAGCAATGCAATATAAATGGCACTATTGTTTAAACCGGCTGCAATGTCCATGGAATTAGAAAGGTGTTGTTGCCTACCTTAGTTTTTCTAGCAATTCCAGTTGGCAATTCACTGTTGAACAGTCAGTATGAATACTGTATGTGGAAGGGTGTTAGCCACATTATGTCAGTGTATTTATATCAAAGGAGATGAATGCATACTTTCCTGCAATCCCTATGTGAGCCATTTAATGTTTCTGGCAATATAACTCGCATAAGTGTTTAATATAATTTGACGGTATGCAGGCCAGGATATATTTCGAGATATCACTTATTACCAATACTGAGTGATTTACCATAGGTTGTGTTAATGATAGGAGGACAGAATATACTTTGCAGTTATATCGTCCATCAAGGGAGAATATGGAATTAGAGATATAGAATCGTGGTTTCCATCTACAATATTTAAGCTGGCTGGAACAATGCCCTGTTTTCATAGAGGGTGTAGCACCATGACTTTATAAACGTGCAAATGAAACATTTGATTTTCTGTCCCCGATTTTTTTAGTTCACAAAAAAGATAGACTTATTAAATGGAATAATATTTTCTTACTTTCTGCGCTCTCAAATAGTCCTATTGTCCAGTTTTCTGCTGTATTGGGAATGCTAACGCCTATAGCCACTCTTTTTGGCCCACCATGTATTACATGGACAGCTGGAGTCCGCGAGAGCCTCTGTTTGTTAGTGGTTCTCCCCTTTGGCTCATAGAGAGGGGTCCCGAGTGTGTCAAATAGTTCTAATATGGCATATGGACGGGAGATGTTATCATAAGACAACCTCTTTAAGAATTATATACTGAAGGCAAGATTTCTAAAAAAAATAGTGCAAGTCAAACAGAATATAATTTTTTTTTATTTTTAAACCAATCTTAGAAAATGAACACCTGTAAGGCTTAGTTCACACCTGCATCGGTGTGTTTCGTTGTTCTTCTCCGTCAGTGGAGCAGAACAAGGGAATAATGGAAGTATTGGTTCCGTTGCACAACAGACACCGCCGGCGGCCGACAGAACCCATTGACTTTAAAAGGCTTCCATCGGCTTTCAGTCGGGGTAGCCATGATTTTACCGGGGACAATAGTGGAGCATGCTGCGCTACTGTCTCCAGCAATCTCCGGTAATCTCGGCCTGATTTGCAACAGAGGACCTTAACGGAGCCTCCAACGCAGATGTGAACGAGGCCTCTATAAGCAACAGTCTTTCTTTATTAAGGCCTCATGCACACAACCGTAGATTTTATCCGTTCGTAAATACTGTCTGTAAATACGGATCCATAGTCATTTATAGTTATCCGTAAATCATCTCTTAATACGGTCCGTAGTGCATCCGTATTTACAGATCCGGAAAAAAAGAGGGAGGATGCAAATTATGTCACAAACATATCCCAACATATTGCAAAGGTCACATGATAGTTCACTGGTATTTTTGCTTTGTGAGAGCTCGGTTGGATTCCTCTGCTGATTTAGCTTTAGTTTTTAGTGTTCCTTTCATTGTAAGGATGTCCTACACACCATGGGATGAAACGTCATCCCAAGAAGCCAGGATGCCGGACGTCAGAGGGAGGCGTCGCCATGACAACGGGTAAATATGGGGGGGGGGGGGTTTACAAATTTTAAAAAAAAAGACAAAGTGTGCTCACCTGGTATGTATTTGTGGTAACTGTAGTTCTTCGCTGTAGTGCAATGGAGAGGAGGCTTGCAGACTAGCAAGAAGGATCCATAAAGAGGAAAACAAAAACTAATTTCTCAAGCACATCCATAAAAAAAATATAAAGTTTTATTCTTACATCCGGTTAAAATTCAGAGAGAGCATAAGTTATGTAATGGAATCACTAGTTGAGCAATTCCCCAAAGTGCAAGTTTTTGGAATTGCTCTGTAAGCGATTCCCCAAAGGCAGCTGGAGACTGTATGGATAAAGTGTGCAGGTAATTCGCTATCTCAAGTCCATCACTACTCTGATCAGCAGAGTCTTAGGCTACTCTATGTTCTTCATCAGAGCTCACCGCAAGGCAGGTTAGAATTGGCTGCATAGAACCCAGTTTGCATTGACAGAATACAGTGTTGGACAGAAGGTGCAATACCAGACCAGAAACCAGACAGACAGAGGGTAAACAGCAAACAAAGTACACAACCAGGAGAAACTGTAAGTCCAAATCAGTAAGCAGAAGAATACCTGGAGTTGCAGAGGTCAAAACCAGCTGAGAGCAGAATGTCCAAATCAGAGAGCAAAAGGGTTAATCTAAAGACAAAGCCGAGGTCCAGTTCTAAGAATCAAAATAGACAGGTGATACAGGGTGTGGCCAAGAGCTTGATCACATACTTGCATACACAAAGAAATTCACAAGCAACAATAAAAGAACTGACCAGACTTAAGTACTCCAACCTAGAATCTGATTGGAAGAAGACAGAGAAATGAGATTGGCTCTGCAACTCAAACCAGACAGCTCATTGTTCGGTACTCGTTTGCTCCTTTAACAAGGAGCTCTGTATAGGGATGAGCGAACGTTACTACGATCGCTCATCTTCATACATTTCTGTCATGTTGGCAGCACGTCTACCTGTTTTCTTAGGGAGGTGTGCTACCAACAAAGATAATATTTTCGGCTACATAAATGATACAATCAACCGATGAATGAGCGTTAGTTGATCATTTACACATAGCAATGATCGAGAATGCTCGTTTGCCAGATAATTGGCCCATGTAAAAGGGCCTTTAGAGTCTGTTCATACTAGAGTAATGGCTTCTGTTTATAGCCGGATCTTTTTTTTCAAATGGATATAAGTGAATCCTGACAGACCACATTAACGCAAGTGTGAAAAGAGCCTGACTTAAAAACAATAGTGCATACACTATATTGAGAAGTCGCCCAGTGTAAACAACTAGTTTCCTGTTTTTACTTAACTTGGCAATTGAATTCTGATTGTTACTATGGGCACATATTCCAGTTTTATTTTTCATAAGGAATCCTTGCTGTTTCCAAACCCATATTATGTTTGGATTTCCTGTCATTTTTCACCATAAGTATGTCTTTGTGCCTTATATCTACTTACAGTAGCAGCTGGTGACATTGGCAAGTAAAGCTAGACAGCTTCTGGCTGCCACCCAATGAGGTACTTAATTCAGACCCTGGACAGCATAAACATCACAGCAATGAAACTCAGAAATTAAACCAAAATGTTGATGAATGAATATACGCGAGATGTGAAGGACTTGCCAGTTTGTGTCATTGCCAGAAAAACCATCAAAGCATTGTGTTTAAAAATACAGAGGTTTAATTTTGTGTCTTCTAGTTCTTTTTGGTTAAATGAAATAACATCAAGTGCATTAATATGCTCTAACGCCTCAGGGGGTATTCCCCCCGACAGCTCTACAACAGATGGCCTAAATTCCTTCATTGATTTCACAGTATTTGTCCATAACTTAAAAGAGGGAAATCTGTGTGACCACCGTCTGCATTCCACTGCCATTTGTCAAAGAATCAAGCAGACAGAATAATTTGGTGATGAGTGGAAAATAATTCTAATGTAGCAGGTGGCAGAATTTGATTGCATAAGCTGACTCAGCACTTGGAAAATTCGGCTTACAGGCACAGCGATACATTAACATAGGCTGTCCTCATATAACATTGTTCTTTCCAGTACCAATTGTCATTATGTATAGTCATTGGTTTAAAGCACTCATTCAAATACAAAAGCAGTCAGATTTAGATGTAACAGTAGTTAATATTTTTCACACTATTGTATATGTATACAGTATTATGACCATTATTATTAAAGGCTATGTACACCTTCGAAAGTGATTTTTATTTTTAAATAAAAATGTCAGTGTGTTTGGTGCAACGTTCAATTTTTGTTTTTATTAAAAATCCTTTACTTTTTGAGATACAGCTGCTTTGTATCCTGTATACAGAGCAGCTGTATCGTTCACTAAGACCTGAATGTGTTAGTCTCGCGGACCTGACAGGTTCAGTGTCAGTGGATCCTGCGTGTCTCTGACACGCAGGATCCATCTATAATATGTCACATCTAAGTTATGAACTTAGATGTGATGGATAACAGGTGGATCCTGTGTGTCAGAGTCACGCAGGACACGCTGTCACTGAACCCGTCAGGTCCGCGAGACTGACGGGTACAGGATTCAGTGAACCATACAGATGAGCTGTATACAGAATAAAAAACTAATTTGAAAGTTGCACCAAACACACTGACAATTTAAAAAAAAAAATCACTTTCAAAACTTTACATAGCCTTTAAAGCACTTAGATAACAAGTAGTATTGTATTGTGCTACTGCCAATAGGTAGTCCACTAAATCTTCCTAACTCAATGTATGGATTCACAAATAAAAAAGATAACGCAAATGAAGGCTTTCATATCATCATTGAAGGGTCCTGGCACTATTCTATATAATTATTTCACCCTTCAGATGCTAGGTACTGTTTTAGCTTAATTGGTAACATCTAGCATCAAAGATTAGATGTGAGTTGTTAGATGTTACTAATTATTATCTGTTCATCGATTCCGGTACCCCACTTTGGAAATACCATCTGGAATCCGTCAGTGCTTGCTATTAGAGACTATACTGGAGACGCAATAATTTTCTTGGTTTAGCTCTAGGCCAAATTTAATAGTGATTTAATAATCCAAGCTCCTGTCCAGAGACCTGACCATGACAATTGGGATCACTGTGAGTACTGTTTGAGCATATGTAGGCAAAGAACAACTATCTCTGGAAACTTACACTATCTGGGAAAAGTATGACACTCTCTGGGCACATTATTGCACTCTTAGGACAGTTTATGATACTATGTAGGCACAGTATGGCACTATGTGGGCACTGTGACACTCTTTAATTCAGTGTTTACCAACCAAGGTTCTCTGGAACCCTTGAGTTCCTTACAACCTGGTGAGGGGTACCCCAGAATACAGCAGTAAGTCCTGTTACTTTTACAGCAAAGATAGCAAACTGAATTTGGCCTGCTTAAAGGGATCCTGTCATCAACATCTTACCTGTTAAACTCGCCTGACCCCTCAATGGCCGCAGCTGTCCAGAGTTCGTTCCCCTTGTCTTCTTTCCTGAAGTCCTCCTCTGTCTGTAAATATCGTCGTTTAAACTCTTCCCGCCTTTTATGGTAATTATTTTTCCCTCTGGGATGCAGCTTCTTAACCCCGCCCACCGTTGCCACCTGTCTGGCCCTGACTGGCTAAGGAGCTGTCAATCAAAAAGAAGGAGGTGGAGTCCACTCTGAGACGCTGGAGGAATGAAAATCTGACTCTTTTCAGATGAAGATTTGACTCTTTTCTGCTCATTTGCATACGGCGTGGGACCACTGAAAAACGGAATACTAAAGCTACAGAGCTTACTTAGAACATATTTATAGCTTAGATGACAATGATTTTTCACCCACTTTCACCAGGTATTGCTGGCTTTATAGCTAAAATGCTGGTGACAGGTTCCCTTTAAAGATGTGTGGCAAAACAGTCAAAATATCTAAACCAAAATTTACTTATAGGCAAAAATAAGAGCAAGCTTTACTCGCCTCTACACCAAGTTTCTTTAAGGCAGGAATAACTATAAGGGTTCCCGAGGAGTGAAAAAAATTGTTCAGGGGTTTCCCGTAGTAATAAGATTGGAATCAATTCTCTAAGTACTTTTTAACATGTTGGTACTCTATAATTTTATGGGGCACAGTACACTCTTCAACATTCTGGGGGTCCCCACAGGTGAGGAGCTGTGGCAAAAACATCATAATATTGGAAATTCTAAATATCACAGCATTTCAGTATTGCAGCATTACTAACATACCAGTATGCCCCCTAAATCAAGAATCCTCCAAATCCTCCAAAATTTAATACCTATCTTTCCTATGTCTTTGGGGTACATTAATTTCTTTAACACAACCGTGCAACAAATATAAAAAATATATATTTCTGATCTACCATAATGCATAAATAATTCTGTATGTCCTAATAAATGCAGGAACATACTTCATATGTCTATAGAGAATAAAAAAAAGATGTTTTCCATCCTTGCATTGGCGATCAGGAGTTAAACTGTCAAGAAGAGCAGCTTTTACAACTAATTTCTGCAGTGTTTCCTAAGTTCAAAGTATCATAGATATTTATCAACCTTGATCCCAGAGGAGCATCAATAACTTACATGCATCAATGGAAAATAACCTTTAACACCAGGAATAGATATTATGAGTATCAAAGATTTGCCCTTTACCTTTGTAATGACACCATCAACTTCCAGGATTTTCCTAATGACATTTTCAGACATTTATTGGGCATTGTACCCAACTGCTTATTATACCGATGATGTATATCAGACTTTGTACGCATATTTAGTTTATTCATTTGGCTGTGTATCTCCAGTCACATTCTTCAATATGCTAAATTATATTAATATGTACTAAGGTTCTACAGGTTATATCATAGGAAAATGATCTTGCGAACGTAAATTCAAGTTTGAACTAAAAATGACCCAGAAACTTCTATAGAGGATTCTGGCTTGCTACTGGTATTCTACATTTTTAAGACATTTCCATTGTTGATCACTGATTTATTTAAAAAGATAATATGGTAGATCTGAAATTTCTGGTTCAAAATTGACATAAAACAAACTGGAAAAAAGATTAAATGATTTAATGTGAGAATATTCGATCATGTAATGTAAATCAATTAGTTGACAGAAGCATATCAGTGCTCCATTCCTGCCTTTGAAAGCATTTTGAGTGCCAAAACTAGTGCTTTTTAAGTGTGAAAATAGTTCTGGCAAGATATGTTACATAGTTTCATAGAAACATGTCCATCAAATTCAACTTTTTTAAGAGAAAAAAAAAACCGAAGAGAAATGAAAAAACCCTAGAGAGACTTTGACCGTAAAATTCCTCCCTGACCCCACTAGTGTAGTCTGACAACTTCCGTACATAATGTTAACTTCATACTTCCTTCACATTACTTATAAGGCGTATTATGCCTCGTTTTACGTCTGAAAATAGGGCTCCAATACGTCGGCAAACATTTGCCCATTCATTTGAATGGGTTTGCCAACGTACTGTGCCGACAAACTGTCATTTACGCGTCGTCGTTTGACAGCTGTCAAACGACGACGCGTAAATTGACTACCTCGGCAAAGAAGTGCAGGACACTTCTTTGCAACGTAATTTGAGCCGTTCTTCATTGAAGTCAATGAAGAGCAGCTCAAGATTACAGGTGTCAAAGATGCCTCGCATAATGGGAGGAGGAGCTTTTACGTCTGAAACGACGCATCTGTTTTCTCCTGAAAACAGTCTGTCTTTTCAAACGTAAAAGACAGTTCTCGTGTGCACATACCCTAACACTTGATACCATTAGACATAAAATAAATGCCTCCACCAATATTACCTCATGTGTTAGGGCATTGCAATCATTTTCTAATATGAAGAACTTCTTTCTATACTAATGATAGGAATGTCTGTTCCTTCACACATAAATTTTGTTACCTATTCCGTTGCAATTTATTTTTATTTTTGTTTTATTATATAAAATATCTAAAACAATGACATTACACACCATGTATAAACCTCCCCAGAGTCTAACCCCTCCCCCCCTCCTCTGGAGCAAAAAAAATAAAAATGTAAAAATAAAATAAATAAATAATAGATAAAAAAAAAACATCCTAGTGTCTCACTTTTTCAGGCATCTACATAAACACATTCATCTCCCATTCAGGGAGTCTTTCCCATGCAATTTAGTGCCTCATCCAAAAATTTAGACAACCATCGTTCCCACATCTGTTTATATTTCCATTTCCCTCTACTACCCGGCAAAGAGTTTCCCTCATACCTTGATACTTTCCAGATAGTTCTCTTCCAGGCTATCCGCTCTGGACCAACCCTTGCCATCCAATTATTTGCTTTTATTAAACATGCCCAAAAAAATAATTTAGCTACTTTAGATGGAGCTTGAATGAGATCACAAATACCCAACAACGTATTGCTGGGGAATTTGGGATTACTAACTCAAGAACGGATTCCGTATGGCTAATCACCTCGGACCAGAAATTTTTCACTTGAGAGCACCAATAATATAAATTCATAAATCCAGCCTCTGCCCTTTTACATCTCGGCCACTTAGTGTCTCCATTTATGCTAAAATTCCCATTTCTTAGGGGTATAATACAATCTGTTGACTATAAAGAAATCTGTGTGATCTTGTGATTACTATTTTGGGATAGTCTTATGTATCTCTTAGCTACTTCTTCCCACTCTTTCTTTTAAATTGGCCCCAACTCCTTGTCCCACTTTTTCTATTAACCTGTGTGATTACTTTATCCCTATATGCCCTAAATATTTTATATAACCTTGATAGGCCTGTGCAGGAGATCGGACCAGCAGGAAGCTGAGCTCAGCATTACACACGTGTACCTCTGTGAACATGATTTCCCGTCTTAGATAAAGTCCCAGCTGGGATGAAACGCGTAAGACGTATGCACGGTGGTGAGAGACGTCATCACACCATTTTCCTCAGGCGTGGTTGCTTGTAACTCCATGCCTCAAACCACGCTTGGTTTGTTATCTACTACGCTGGCTGGTATTCTATTACCTTGTCCCTGGAATTGAGAGACCTAACTTCTACTACTTACGAGGTATGGGACTTAATACCTAAAGGAAACTTGAAGCAAGTACTTTGTATGCACGCCATAACAGCCTTTAACCTACATGTACCTGGGAATTAACCCATCCCGTCACGGACGAGAAAGCAAGGGAGAAACCCATTCCATGTACAATTAGGAGTCTCTTTGCTGGAAGGAATCCAGGTGACCAAGAAAAAGAATCTAAGGTCAGACGCATGTGGTTATTAATTTGCAATGAAAATTTGAGCGCGATCAAGACCATCTATGGATTGATGTGTACGCAACAGATGAGTATGCTGAAAACCACTGTGGATTTTATATATTCTCATTGCTCATTCTACTCTACCGTCTCTATCTTGGCTCCTGGAGGTGCTTAATAATCTTGCCGTCCCGGCAGGCTTGAACTTATTGTTTCCTCTTGGCTGTATTTGGTTACATGTATTTTGCCAATATATCCTTTTGTATCTTATTTAGCATATTTATGCATATATAGATATATACTTAAAATTATTCCTGGCCAGGTAGTTTTTAAATTGTATTCTATTACTGTATAAGGACTTTTGTGGGAATTGGTCTGCAATATTTCCTTTCTTTTTTCTACAAATAAATCAATTTTTTATATACTACAATATTTATAAACAAATTTATTTATTATATATTTATATATATTTATTTTGTTTGCGGCGTTCACTGTGCGGAAATAATAACATTATAGTTTCATTGTTTGGATCTTTACGAACACCGTGATACCAAATATGTGTACTTTTTTTAACGTCTTAAGTTTTTTCCTAAAATAAATTACTTATTATAGGAAAACAAAAACTTTTATTTTTACACATTTACAAAACATTTTTATTAACTTTTTTATTAACTTTTTACACTTTATTGTTTTTACCTGCAGCTCTGATCACTGCTAGAATACATTACACTACCAACGTCACAGTCGCTCTGACAGTAAGTCTACGAGGACCAGCCAGAGGCTGGTCCTCATAGGCTTCCATACATGGCAGACCTGGAGGATGTTGCCTAGCCTCCAGACGCCATCACAAGCATCAGCAAGCCCCATAATTGCATGGGGGCTGCTGATGTGCTACAAACCCCCTAAATGCGGCAATCGCAATCGAGCGCCGCATTTATCGGGTTAATTGCCGAAATCAGTGGCGATGAGCCGCTGATCGGCAACACTGGAGTGTCAGCTGTCGGGGACAGCTGACCTCCCAGTTCCCGATGCACACCTTGTGGCCGACAGTGTGCATCGGGAACGACACAGTGACTTCCTGTCACTCTGACAGGAAGTCTATCAGGACCAGCCGGAGGTTGGTCCTGGTGGGCTTCCGTCCATGGCAGACATGGAGGCCATTGTTTGGCTTCCGTTTGCAATGCTAACTATCGGCAAACCCCGCGATTTCGGACCGGGCTCTGCCGATATGCTAGAAACCCCTAAAATGCAGCGATTGCAACCGATCGCCGCATTTAAGGGGTTAATTCGCCTAAATCAGCGGCAAAGGACCGCTGGCCGGCAAGAGTGGAGTGTCAGCTGTTAGCGAACCCGAAACAACTCAGTAACTATACGTCCTCGTGCGGGAAGTAACCTCCCGCGACGACATATAGTTACTTACTCATGCGGATAGGGGTTAAAGAGGCTCTGTCACCAAATTATAAGTGCCATGTCTCCTACATAATCTGATCGGCGCTGTAATGTAGATAACAACAGTGGTTTTTATTTTGAAAAATTATCATTTTTGAGCAAGTTATGACCTATTTTAGATTTATGCTAATTAGTTCTTAAAAGACAACTGGGCGTGTTTTTACTTTTTACCAGCTGAGCGTTGTACAGAGGTGTATGACGCTGACCAATCAGTGACCAATCAGTGTCATACACTTCTCATTGTTGCAGCCCAGCTTATTTCACTGCACAATCACACTGTGCTGTGGATCATGCTGGGCTGGAACAATGAGAAGTGTATGACGCTGATTGGTCAGCGCCATACACTCCTCTGTACAATGCCCAGTTGGTAAAAAGTAAAAACACGCCCAGTTATCTATTAAGAAACTAATTAACATAAATCTAAAATTGTGCATAACTTGCTCAAAAATTATCGTTTTTCAAAATTAAAAACACTGTTGTTGTCTACATTACAGCGCCGATCAGATTATGTAGAAGATAGGGCTCTTATAATCTGGTGACAGAGCCTCTTTAAGAAGGCCCATCTCCAGGTCCCTCACATAGATTAACAAATTCCCTCCCACTTTCTTCCACTACCATCATTAAATGAGAACATTTCTTCCATCGAGCTACAAACCATAGTTGACCCACCAAATAATAAGCCCCAAATCTGGAATGGACAGCACCCCTTATTATTCATCTATCATAAGCAGATTCAGTTTAGCCCTTGCTCTTCTCCCTCGCCAGACCAAGTCCCTAACCAGACTCTCTATAATCTTGAACCATTTTTTCACACACCCAAATTGGACAGTTATTCAGAACGTAGTGGTAGAACAAACATTTTCAGTATTTCAATTCTATCCGCCATGGAAATTGGGAGCCTTATCCAAGTTTTAATATTTCTTCTCAATTTATTTAGCAATGGAACTAAATTAAATTCAACATATCTTGTAGTTTCTTGTGTTACCAAAATTCTCAAGTATTTGAATGATTCCCCTTACTTAAAACCTTTAGTTTTTCATGACCAATCTCCTCATCCAGTATAGACTTCTGCCAGTTAATCTGAAGCCCGGATACTTTTCCAAATTCTTCATTCAGCCGTATTACATCTTCCAATCCCTCCTTTGAGTTGTCCAAATACAGCAGGACATCATCGGCGTACAAAGAGTCCAAATCCCCTCTCACTCCACATCCAAAGCCACATAAACCCTCTTCCCCTCTAATCCTAGCTGCCAGAGGCTCTATAAATAAAGCAAAAATGGGAGAGGAAAGGGCTCATTCAGCGTGATAGGAAAAAGGCTTCAGTGGGAAGTCCATTCCCCAATACCCTTGCCAAAGGATCCCTGTACAAAGCTCTTATTTAATTCATATATATATATATATATATATATATATATATATATATATATATACACACGTCAAAAATCCATATCTATCCAGTAGTTTCCAAAGGAAAAGGCCACTCCACCCTGTCAAATGCCTTAACATCATCTAATGATAGGATGGAGCACCATCCCCCTTTCCCCCACTCTACATTACCGAACATTTGGCGAATATTGGTCGCAGTTGACTCCCCTGGCATAAAGCCACATTGATCCTCCACAATTAAAAGTGAAATAACCCTTGCCAGTCGAAGTGCCATTATTTTTGCAAAGATCTTAGTGTCCGAATTCAGAAGAGAGATCGGACGGTAAGATCCAGGATCTAACCTGTCTTTCTCTGCCTTTAATTACAAACTATAAGAGCCTCCCTCATAGATGCAAGGTGAGCACTATTATAGGATTCTGTTGCTAATTTCTTGGAACAATTGTTCATGTGCCAATTTTTTTGTATTTACCTTGCATATATCTAAGTATGGTTGTATGATTACTTTTTGCCACTTTTCTTTCCAGCATTTTATTTTTTTTTGTTACAATTACATGACTGTGTTTTTAGGGGAGAACACCACAATAATGTCATGCTCTGAAATATTGAAAAAAAAATCTCAGTGATTTTGTGTAAATCTGTGAGTAATGGGCTCATAAAAGGTAATGAGTGCAGTTTTATGGAGATGTACAATATGTGAAACCTAAAGTTACCAGATCTGTAACTGGAACTAAGAATGATATCTACTGTCTTTGAGGGAATTTTGGGTAACAACATTAAAACACTATTGAAACATATTTAAGATGCAAGTTTTTTTTTTAGTTTAGTTATTTCTGGCTCTATTCACATAGGCATCAGGTTTTTCCATTGTTCTGCTCCATCTTAGGAACAGAACAACGAAAAACCAGAAGCTCTGGATCCGTCACACGATGGACACCAATGGCGTCTGACTGAACCCATTGACTTTAATGAGGTCCATCGTGTTTCTGTCATGTTGTTCATCATTTCACCAGATAAAATAGCGCAGCATGCCTAACAGAGCCTCAGACACAAATGTGGACAGAGCCTTACATACAGCTAAGAAAGAAAAAATTCTGATTGTAGATGAAACAAATTTTATCGTGTCAACATCTAATTAAAAAACAACTAGAGATCCAGCAATCACTGGTGGACTTATTTTTACACAACAAAATAGATTTTCTCTCTTATGTAAGTTGAAAGGGAAATTGTGACCACTATATAGTCCACAGATATTTGCTGTATAAATCACATAATAATGTAAAACAGCATTAGGACACAGAGTGAGGATTTAGGAAATTTAAAAGGAAATACATTAGATAGAAGGAAATTTTATTGGAAGAAACAATACCTAGAAAAAAAACATCCTGGCTGTTTCAATTAGTGACCTACAGGATTGTGAAAGGAGTATCAGACAAAATTACAGGCTGTTACTCAGGATCAGCATAAATTATAAAGGGCAAACAGGATTTTATGGAGGGTCCAAATTCTTGATTTTGAAACAAAGAAAAAAAGCTCTACAATAACATTGTCCAAATAATGTCACAGTACCCAGATAAGCAATACACTTCTATACAATGGCAAAATGAGTGTGCAGAAAATATTACACCACCCAGGTGATGCCATGCAGTATTCCGAAAAATAGTGCCACACTATGTTCGGACAGTGCCAAACAATGTATAAAAATACAGGGCATATGGCTCATAAATTACATACAGCGTTCCAGTTTTACCCCACAGTGCCTCTTAAGCATTATATAGTGTTTTTTGTCACAAACAGTATCCCTTTCAGCCATACAGTGTATCTATACTGCCATAGAGTGCCCCATGGTGGACAATGCTGTCATCACTGTTGAGCGGCACTACATTGTTCTTGGGGAATCTGTTGTGGCTACTAAAATAGAAAGGGGGGAGCAATACAACTGTACAACTTGGGGAAGAAAGCAGACACTGCTGTGGTAACTGTTTAGAGAACTCAGCTGCTCCAACTGTTAGGGTATGTTCACACGCAAACTGAAAAACGTCTGAGAATATGGAGCTGTCTTCAAGGAAAAACTCCTGATTTTCAGACGTTTTTTAAGCCACATGCAATTTTTGCTGCGTTTTTCGCGGCGTTCTTTACGGACATTTTTTTAGCTTTTTTCAATAGAGTCTATGAAAAACGGCTCCAAAAACGTCCCAAGAAGTGATGTGCACTTCTTTTTCACGGCAGATGTTTGGAGGCGTTCTGCTTCCGATTTAGGCCGAAAATAGGCCGTGTGAACATACCCTCAGGGCTTGTCCACACGTAATTGAATTCCTGCAGAAAATTTCTGCAGCAATTCTGCACAAACCAGCAGGATTTTCGCTGCGGAAAAACCGCACCATTTCCTGCATTTTTTACTGCAGAAAATGGTGCGGATTTTGCTGCGTTTCTCTAAATGTTGGGTGATGGTGACATCTTGTCTGAAAAACGCAGCAATTCAGTCCACTTTCTGCAGCAGGAATTGACATGCTGTAGCACGAAAAATATGCACCGCAGCTGAATTTCTGGTCGGAAATTTTACGAAGTGTGTGGATGACATTTGTTAAATCTCACCCACTTTGCTGCTACTGTATTCTGCTGCATATTTTAGCTCCGCAATTCCGGATGGAAAATACGCAGCAATTCCGCTACATGTGGACAAGCCCTTATGGAGCAGGACAGCTGTGCTATGTTTACTGTGTGTCCCAGAGGAGAAGGTTCTACAAGTGACCAGGTTGCAGGGTTTTTTTCTTGGTTTTTTTCTTTTAAGAAACAGATCTATGGAATATTTATAGAACTGTTTAATATTGAAAACTACATATGCACTACTCCATTTAAAAACGGCAAGATTTTTTGTAAGTAGGGTGTGTACTAAGGCATCAACATCCTGTATCCATAGACATGTAAATTTGGTACTGATGTTTTCTGTGTTCAAAAATAGCAAAAACAAATGAAGCTTGTATAATGCAAGAAACAATGAACAAATACAACAGGGTATAGGCACTGAGACGCTAAAGAGCCACCTGATGGACAGTTGCTGTGAACCTTATGTGTCATGTCAACAGTGCATGTGTTAATGGCAGCGAAGACTTAGAGCTATGAAATAGGGCAATGTTATACACATCATTAAAGAATCCATGGTGTGCCTGAAAGTGTGTTGTCTCGACATATGGACAAATATCCAGATATATTTCTGTCACTTATCTCCATTGTATAATAAGGTCAAATGTGTACTTTAAAGTCTGACCCTAAAATTTACACACTGCTTACTTTAAGAAGGAATGGAATTCTTGTTTTCATTGCAAACATCAATCACAGCTATGTGTAAAGTAATTGTTAACTTGAGATTTCCTACTAAAGAGAATATTAGTATAGAAATGTATTTGTATGGCATATGCATTTTATATCTTTACTGTACAAGGTTGTCTCTAATGGTTTAAGCAGCTCACACCATGTTCTCAAGATCAAGTAAAGGTGGAACTAGACCTGAAAGTAACAATTTGGAAGACATTGTTTTGTTACAAGGAGTAGTTCTCACCACCTCCTAATATATAAAACGTATTTGAAGTCTGCAATAACTCAGCTTTGTAGGGAGCTACTTAAGTTTTGCTGCAGCAAAAGAAAGGTCAA
The DNA here is from genome assembly GCF_050947455.1 of Rhinoderma darwinii. Classification (NCBI taxonomy): domain Eukaryota; kingdom Metazoa; phylum Chordata; class Amphibia; order Anura; family Rhinodermatidae; genus Rhinoderma; species Rhinoderma darwinii. Next base: position 151,413,039 of record NC_134687.1, on the reverse strand, counting down.
TGATCGAAGGAACCTCCCTGACATGTATAAAAATACAGTATATGATGGCTATAAAATAATGCTCTCCAGGCGGAACAAAATGGTAATTTACAGATTTGCTGCAGTAAACAGTCTGACGAAAAAATACAGAGGGATATTGTAAGCCTTGTGTCTGGGCTGCAGTCCCTAATTGAACCCATACTCATGTATTTTATCAGCTGCACCAGAACATAGCTGCCACATCTGGCAACCGAAAGAGATAAAGGGCAAACATCCATACTTTGATCCCATAGTAATGCTTTATCAGGGCTTTTATAACATTACAACAGTGTTTGATGAAAAGACCAAATATTTTTTAGGTGAGTAATTTTTCATGCTTTTCCTGCCTGCTTCATAATGTCTTGCACAGCACATTAGTTCCTTCTTGCATCACATAGCATGTCCATCGCAGAAGTACTGTGCTTAGTTGTCTTCAGTCCAGCTGTACATCTATTGTACTTTTCATTACTGAATGTTGAACTAACTCTGGAGTATATACATACATTATATGTGTACACATGCTTTAATGCAGAGGCCATAAAGCAGTCCTTCAGGCTGTAGGGCTTATAAGCAGGTCACAGTTTTGTTGCTTTTTTTACCGTGACTTTCAGAAAAACCGCAGCACAAATGCTGAAGTTTAACAAAACTGCTATGTTTTGGTCACAATTTTGCAAAAATTGCAACCAAAAATAAGGTTAAAGAAGGTGCTGGGTGCAGGAAGCGAAGGGACATTTTGCTCAGTTGACAGGGCAGGAGTTCTGGGTGCCCCAACACTTCATGGGCCCCCTAGTAGCTGCCTGGTACGCTTAAATTGCAGGTACACTGTAACGTCTGCGGTCGCTGACCACAAACTCCTCTCATCCTGCCGTTGCATTTCTCTCCAGAGATGCCAGCACATGCGGCCGTCCTATCCAGCAGTGACCAATAAGGTGCGCGCATGAGCTCAGTCCAGTCTCAAAGAGCCAGAGCGCACACATGTGTGAGATTGAGCTGATTGCTCCCAGATCACCCCTTCCTTCATTGCCTGAGCGTTGTTTGTACCTACCCGTGTTAGTCTTTGCTAAAGGTCTCGAGTGTTTTCTAGTTCCCAGTGTTCCCATTTCTACTAGCTGTATTCTGTATCTCGTGCTATTATGTTCCTGTGCTGTTCAGAGTTGTGTTGCCTACTACACCCGCTGTGTTTCACCGCACCTGTTGTCTGCATGCTGCCTGAGTTTTATCCGAGCCTAAACCATCGCTACCATCTGTATTGCCACAGGTACCATTATCTGAACTATAGACTGTCACGGTGCGGGGTGTGGACCCACTGGACCGTACCGCGTAGCGGGATGGCAGCTGGCCAAACACATATAATGCAATGTCTATACAGTAGTTCTGAAAGGGTATCTGAGGCAATGTAGACAGTAGCGGTGGTTTCAGGCTAAGATGAGGCTCAGACAGTAGACAGACACCCGGCAGGGTGCGACACAATACATGCAGCAGAGGGCACAACACGACTCCAACTCTTGAAGGCACAGAGTCACGGTTGCACGGGATACAGGGTACAAGCAGTAGGAACAGGAAACACTGGGAACTGGAAAACACTAGGAGACCATTTGCAAGGACAAACTTAAGGTAACACAACAACGCTCAGGCAATGATCGAGAGGGCAGAGCCCCTTTTATAGCCCACTGGCATTCTGGGCTAATTGCAGCTATTCTGCAAATGTGTTCGCATACTGGCCATTTAAGGCTGTGCACGCGCGGTCGTGCGCACCCTGTGGGAGACAGTGTCCGGACCAGGAAGTGAGTGCCGGTATCTCCCAGGAGGGAGATGCCACCGGGAACTCTCCTGTCCATGGCCGCAGCCGTCAGAGAGTAAATCAGGACGAAGGTCCGCGGCCATAGACATTACAGTATGCCCCCACTTACGCCCCCTCTTCTTTGGAACAGAGCAGGAGAGAAACTTCTTCACGAGGAAAGTAGCATTGATGTTCTCCTCTGGCTCCTAGGACCTCTCCTCTGGGCCAAATCCCCCCAAATACACTAAATAAAACGTTCTTCCTCCTACTCTCTTGGTGTCCAAGATCTCCCTCACCTCGAATGTCCCTGATGAGCCGCTGGGAGCCACTGCGGAACTAGGAGTCTTGGAGTAGCGTTTCAGGAAGACAGGCTTCAGCAGAGACATGAAAGGAGTTTGGGAGGCAGCCGAAGCTTGTAAGAGACAGGATTTATCTGCAGCAGAATCTCGAAGGGTCCAAGGAACCTGGGAGCAAACTTACAGGATGGCACCCTCAGCCAGACCTTAGTGCCTTGAAGAAACTGGGGAGGCTCTCGTCTTCTTGTGTCTGCCTTTCTGTTCATGCGGTTGACCGCCAGCAGAAAAGAAGGTCGGGTCTGCTGCCATATCTGCAGAAAGTCCCTGAAAGTAGAGTAAGCTGCAGGCACCGGGGACATAGTGGAAACAGGAAGAGGTATTCGTGGATGTTGGCCATAGATAAAGAAGAATGGGCTGGAGATGGTGGACTAACTAGTATGGTTGTTATAAGAGAACTCAGCCCAAGGAAGCAGCTACACCCAGTCATCATGCTGCCTGGAGATAAAGTGCCGCAGATAGTTCTCCATAATCTGATTAACCCTCTCGACTTGACCATTGGACTGGGGATGGTAGGCCGAGAAATAGTCCAACTTCACACGGAGGAGACCGCAGAGGGCTCTCCAGAACTTTGAGGTGAACTGAACCCCTCGATCCGAGACAATAAGCAGAGGCAAGCCGTGCAGACGGAAGATGTGTTGATTGAAGAGGCCGGCCAGTCGGGAAGCAGAAGACAGACCAGTCAGTGGACCAAAATGAGCCATTTTGGAAAATCGATCCACCACCACCCAGACCGTACTGCATCCAGCAGAGAGAGGCAGGTCCGTGACAAAGTCCATAGCAATATGTCGCCAAGGGACATCGGGCGCAGGCAGTGGCTGGAGCAGACCAGCTGGTCTGGAGTGGGCAACTTTATTTGCTGCGCACACCGTGCAGGAGGAGACAAAATCCGTGACGTCTTTGGGTAGCATGGGCCACCAGAACTGACGGGCAATTAGGTCTCGGGTCTTACGGGCACCCGCGTGACCTGCCAGCTTGGAACTGTCCCCAGCGAAGTATTCTTCCTCTGTCTGCCAGACGCACAAAGGTCCTCCCCGGGGGAATGTCTCTAACTTGCAGAGGGTTGAAAGATATAATGCAGGAAGTGTCAATAATATTCTGTGGGGACTCCACAGTGTCTTCTGTCTCGAACGACCTAGACAAGGCATCGGCCCTCACATTCTTGTCGGCCGGGACGGTAGTGGAGCTCAAACTGGAACCGAGTGAAGAACAGCGACCACTTGGCCTGATGAAGGTTCAGCCGTTGGGCCGTCTGGAGATAGGTGAGGTTCTTGTGGTCCGTGAAGATCAGGATTGGATGAGCTACGCCCACTAGTAGGTGTCTCCACTCCTGCAGAGCCAGCTTGATGGCCAGTAACTCCCGATCCCCAATCGAGTAGTTGCGCTCTGCGGGAGAAAAAAGCTTAGAGTAGTAGCCACATACCACAGTCTTGCCTTTGGAGCCTCTCTGGATCAGAAGTGCGCCAGCACCAACAGAGGAGGCGTCCACCTCCAATGAAAACTGTAGGGACACATCAGGATGATGAAGGATTGAGGCTGACGTGAAAGCCTTCTTTAAGCTCTTGAACGCGGCCTCTGCTTCTGGAGTCCACACCTTGGCGTTCATGGCGTTTTTGGTGAGGGTAGAGATGGGAGCTGTCAGTGAGGAGAAGTTGGGGATAAACAGCCGGTAGAAGTTGGCAAATCTCAGGAGGCGCTGCATGGCCCTTAAGCCTTGAGGGCGTGGCCATTCCAAGACAGCCTTTAACTTTTCAGGATCCATTTTGAGGCCCTGATCGGAGATGATGTAGCCCAGAGGGTAGAGACTTTCTCTCGAACACGCACTTCTCCAGCTTGGCATATAGGTAATTCTCCCTTAATCGAAGCAAAATTGGCGGACATGTCTCTGATAAGTCACTGGATCTGGGGAAAAAAATCAAAATGTAATCGAGATATAACACAGACATAGAGGAGATCACAGAAGATGTCATTGACGAACTCTTGAAAGACTGTGGGAGCGTTACATAGTTACATAGTTACATAGTTTGTACGGTTGAAAAAAAACACATGTCCATCAAGTTCAACCAAGGGATGGGAAAGGGGAAGTGGGATGGGAAAGGGAAAGTAAAAAATTTCTACACATAGGAGCTAATATTTTTTGCACAGGCCGAAGGGCATAACGAGGTATTCGTAGTGCCCATCACGTGTATTAAATGCCGTTTTCCATTCATCGCCCTGATGAATCCGGATTAGATTGTAGGCCCCTGGCAGGTCTAGATTGGAAAAAAATTTGCTCCCCATATGCGATCAAATAGTTCAGAGATTAAAGGCAATGGGTATCTGTTCTTTACCGTGATCTGCTTGAGAACCTGGTAGTCAATGAAGGGTCGGAGGGATCCGTCTTTCTTTTTAACAAATAAAAAACCCGGCCACGGCCGGGGATGAGGATTTGCGTATGAAGCCCCTCTGTAATGACGGGGTAGGGAGACAGTCAGGTGAGCCCTAATCTACCCACCACTCAGTCCCTGCCTACTTGCACGGCCCGTCCTAGGCGACGGCGTACAACTGGGCGACGGTCCCTACGCTCAATATGTGCACGACAGACAAACAGACAAGGGTACACAGAAGCTAAGGGAAATGGGGCAGTTGCCCACGGCAACACAGTGAGCAACAAGAGTAGTGAACAAGCCGAGTCAAACCAGGAGTGTACGAGGTACCAAACTCAGAGCAGGAGAGTAGTCAGTAAAGCCAGGGTCAATATGAAGCAGAGGTCAATAGTACAAGCAGCAGCAGAGCCAGGAAACAGGCAGAATCACAGGCAAAGGAGGAGCAGGAAATGAAGGTATAAATAGACAGAGGGCGGGAGCTAGCTTCGTCTGGCCAGGCTGTGATAGGCTCTTCCACTTCTCAGCCTCCCAGCCCGAGTGGTAGATGATCGAGTCACTCTATCAGACTTAGGAGCAGGTGCAGACTGATTAACCACGGGTGTCGACACAGAAGCTGTGTCTGGCAGATCCTTTACAGTACCCCCCCCTTTTATGAGGGGCCACTGGACCCTTTCTAGGTGGACCTGGCTTATTGGGGAACCGAAGATGGAACCTCCTGAGCAATACCCCAGCGTGAACATCCCGGGCGGGTACCCAAGTCCTCTCCTCAGGCCCGTATCCTCTCCAATGGACCAGGTACTGGAGGGAGCCTTGGACCATCCTGCTGTCCACAATCTTGGCCACCTCGAATTCTACCCCTTCAGGGGTGAGAACAGGGACCGGAGGTTTCCTCGAGGTAGCCAAGGACGGGGAGCAGCGTTTCAGGAGGGAGGCATGAAACACGTTGTGTATTCGAAAAGACGGGGGTAACTCCAGTCAGAAGGAGACAGGGTTAAGGACTTCAATGACCTTGTATGGCCCTATATACCGGGGAGCAAATTTTTTCGACGGGACTCTAAGGCGCAAATTTTTTTAAGACAGCCACACCAGATCCCCGACCACAAACAAGCGGTTAGCAGAACGTCTTCTATCTGCCTGAGTCTTTTGTATGCTCTGGGACGCCTCTAGGTTCTTCTGAACCTTGGCCCAGACTGTGCACAGTTCCCGATGAACGACATCTACCTCTGGATTGTTGGAATCACCAGGTGAAACGGAGGAGAACCGTGGATTAAACCCAAAATTACAGGAAAAGTGGAGACCCCTGACGAGTTGCTGACCCGGTTATTATGGGAAAATTCGGTGAGGGAGATGAAGGAGACCCAATCATATTGACAGTCAGAGATAAAACACCTTAAATATTGTTCTAGAGACTGATTAGTCCTCTCGGTTTGGCCATTAGTTTTCAGGATGGAAGGCAGAGGAGAAGGACAGATCAATCTCCAACTTTTTACAGAAAGCTCTCCAAAACAATGAAACAAATTGTACCCCTCTGTCAGAAATTATATTGACAGGAACCCCATGGAGATGCAGGATGTGTTTGACAAACAAGGTAGCTAATGTCTTAGCATTGGGTAGTTTCTTGAGGGGCACAAAGTGGCACATCTTACTGAAGCGGTCTACTACAACCCACACCACTGACTTGCCTTGAGATGGAGGCAGATCGGTGATAAAATCCATGGAGATATGGGTCCAAGGTCTCTGAGGAATGGGCAAAGAACATAGTAAGCCCGCTGGTCGGGACCTGGGAGTCTTGGACCTAGCACAAACTTCACAAGCGGCGACGTAGGCATTAACGTCTCTAGGCAACTTGAGGTGGGGTTCAAGAGGTGAGGTGGGGGGCACTACCAGGGTAGCGACTTGCTGGTCGTCCCTCTGAGCCAGGGCTTGCACCTGTAGGGAGAGGCCCTGCATTTGCTGAGCCAGGGTCTCAAGGGGGTCCATAGTAGTGTCAGGGACCAGGGTAGAAAAGGTATATGGGCCTGTGATTATGTAATGACGGGGTAGGGAGACAGTCAGGTGAGCCCTAATCTACCCGCCACTCAATCCCTGCCTACTTGCACGGCCCGTCCTAGGCGACGGCGTACAACTGGGCGACGGTCCCTACGCTCAATATGTGCACGACAGACAAACAGACAAGGGTACACAGAAGCTAAGGGAAATGGGGCAGTTGCCCATGGCAACACAGTGAGCAACAAGAGTAGTGAACAAGCCGAGTCAAACCAGGAGTGTACGAGGTACCAAACGCAGAGCAGGAGAGTAGTCAGTAAAGCCAGGGTCAATATGAAGCAGAGGTCAATAGTACAAGCAGCAGCAGCAGAGCCAGGAAACAGGCAGAATCACAGGCAAAGGAGGAGCAGGAAATTAAGGTATAAATAGACAGAGGGCGGGAGCTAGCTTCGTCTGGCCAGGCTGTGATAGGCTCTTCCACTTCTCAGCCAACCAGCCCGAGTGGTAGATGATCGAGTCACTCTATCAGACTTAGGAGCAGGTGCAGACTGATTAACCACGGGCGTCGACACAGAAGCTGTGTCTGGCAGATCCTTTACACCTCTCTAAATTCTCCTTGATATAGGCAGACATCGACTGTCTGAAGTGGATAGATATGCCCCAGACAACAGTTGTGGCACTTGGGACCCCACTGGAGAACCTCTCCGGAGTTCCAATCCAGGACTGAGGCGTGTAGACGGAGCCAAGGAAAAGCCAGCAGCACGGGCTTGATGGCCTTGGGTAAAACAAAAAAGGAGATGAGCTCAGAATGAAGGGCTCCCACTTGAAGCGGTTTGGTCACAGACAATATTGGGTCGGGCAGCGCCAGTCCATCTACTGAGGCAATGATCAACGGCTTTTCCAGAAGGGTAGTGGGCAAGTGATCAAGATCCACAAGGTCTCCACGTACAAGGTCTCCACGTATAGGCGGAGGCCAGGTGGGACCTCTCGCCAGCGACAATAGTCACAGAGATGGACAGCTTGGAGGAGAGTTATCTGTCAAATGCTGTGTCGCTCAGGGTTGTCTCACCAACCAATCCTAGGCGTTGGAGTTTTTAGGCTTCTGGGGACACAGATGCACAACATGGCCAGCGAGGCTGCAATATAGAAAAAGTCTAGAAGTGCGGGTTGCTGGAAGTTGGGAGCCAACCTAGGAAGCCTTCTCTCTCGACTGACCTCTTGGGATCTTTCTCTGAGCCTCATGTCAACCCGGGTGGAAAGTAAAATTAGGTCGTCAAAGGTAGGTGGTAGATTACGAGAAGCCAGTTCGTCCTTGATCTCGGATAACAGACCATACCAGAAGGAAGCTACTAACGCCTCGTTGTTCCAGGACAGCTCTCCTGCCAGGGTCCAGTACTGGATGGTGTACTCGCCCACGGAGGTGTCCTCCTTTCGAAGGTTCAGTAGAGAGGTAGCTGTCGACGAAACACGTCCAGGCTCCTCGAACACAGTGCAGAATAACAGCAGGAACCCCTGGAAGTCTCGGGTCCCTGTCGTTCCCAGATTGGGTTCGCCCACGCCAGGGCTTTGCCGGCAAGCAGAGAAACAATGAACGTGATCCTGGCGCCGTCCGAGGGAAATGCTCTGGCGTGCAGGGTGAAGTGAATATGACACTGGTTGAGAAATCCCCTCCACGAGCTTGCCCCTCCGTAAAAACGAGGCGGTAGTGGCAGCGAGAACCGAGGATCAGAAGTGGTGCTGAATGGAGGTGTAGCAGGAGGATCAGATGGAGAAGCTGGAACAGGAGCAGAGGAGGAAGCAGCTAGCGCCCCTAGCTGTAGTGCCATGGAGTTTACTGCCACAAGTTGATCTTGTCGTGTTCGCACGTCCTGTAGGTCCGCTTGCATGGCTTGAGAAGGTGACGGGCCCTTGAATTGACCATCAAGGTCCATGGCCTGAGCGTACTGTCACGGCGCGGGGTGCGGACCCACTGGGCCGTACCACGTAGCGGGATGGCAGCTGGCCAAACAGGTATAATGCAATGTCTATAGTTCTGAAAGGGTACCTGAGGAAATGTAGACAGTAGCGGTGGTTTCAGGCTAAGATGAAGCTCCGAAAGTAGACAGACACCCGGCGGGGTGTGACACAATAGATGCAGCGGAGGGCACAACACAACTCCAACTCTTGAAGGCACAGAGGCACGGTAGCACGGGATGCAGGGTACATGCAGCAGGAACGGGAAACTCTGGGAACTGGAAAACACTAGGAGACCATTTGCAAGGACAAACTTAAGGTAACACAACAATGCTCAGGCAATGATCGAGAGGGTAGAGCCCCTTTTATAGCCCAGAGGCATTCTGGGCTAATTGCAGCTATTCTGCAAATGTGCGCGTACTGGCCCTTTAAGGCAGTGCACGCGCGGGCGCGCGCACCCTGCAGAAGACAGTGTCTGAACCGGGAAATGAGTGCCGGCGTCTCCCATGAGGGAGATGCCGCCGGGAATTCACCTGTCCATGGCCGCGGCCGTCAGAGGGTAAGTCAGGACGACGGTCCGCGGCCATAGACGTTACTTAGACATTGACTTTGTACCCTGTTTGGCCAGCTACGGCGGTATGGCCCAGTGGGTCCAAATACCCACAGATCGTGACATACGCTACTTAAGGCTGGGCCAATGTTCATTCATCCGCCGATCTGCTCATTTAGGGAGTATTAAATATTATCCTTGTCGGCAGCACATCTCCCTGTGTAAACAGAGAGATGTGCTGCCGACATGATGCAAATGTATGGGGACGAACGATCGTAGTAACGATCCCTCGTCCTCATACATAACCAAGGATTACGCCTTGTGAAAGGAGAAACGAGCGACGATCAATGAGCTGTCTCGTTCATCGGCGCTCATTTTTAAGGCCCATATTGGGCTACGTAATAAGACCTTTACTCTATCTTAATCACTGATTGAGAATAAATATGAAAGCTACAGTATATGAGAATAAAGTGGTTCTGTAGCTGCTGGGGAGTATATTATGGGCAACTGGGGCAATGTACTTTATAATACACATAATACACATTTTGGCTAATGTAGAACCTCTTTAAGTAGAGAAGGGTAAATCTCGTGTACATAAGTCAGGTACAGGCATGAATCTCTCTTTTTTGAAAATATCAAGTGACATGTGACTGCTCCATAGAGTAAAGAGCAAACTGGGCTTGGCAGGAGGTAGGCAAATTGGAACAGGGAGTGAAGAGGAAGAGGAGCAGCCATGAAAGAGGAAGAAATTACCAGCGAATACAGTAGATGAGGCATGAAGGTAAAGGGATAAAGTCACTCTAGTGACCACTGAGAGAAATGGGAAATAACGCACTAACCTGTCGAATAGCACACCTATATTGTACCCATTATAAGAGCACTACTAGAAAATTTGTATAAAACACCACACTTACTTTTCATGTGTGTTACAGGCCTATAGTCTAAAGATTATGTACTTCTATGTCCCCACTAAAAAAAACTTCTTGCCTGGTCTGTAGCCGTGTCTAGCCTTGTAATTGGGATATTTTCAAGATCCAAAATCACCATCAACATTCATGTTTACATCCTTAGTGGCTTGAATAGTGGAAGGAATGTGAGTATATACTGTAAGTGAACATTCATATGAATGGCGATTTGGATCCACACAACTACAGTATGTTTAAGACAATATATATCATACATATCATCAATATATATCATCACATAGTGAATTTTAGCACATAACATGGTGCTCTTATTATGTTTTTCATAAGCAGTATAGGAAATGCAACCACATTGTTGCTATCTAATATAAAATTGACTGCCTGAATTAGAACGATTAAAATATTGTTTAATGGGTAATTCATTAAAATGAGCTATCCTAGCCCTAAATACAGTACAACAGGCTCAGACAGGGCAGTCAGTAATGAAGAGAGATATACTCATGTGGTAATATTGTTCCAACCGCCAAGCACAATCTCTCCCCTTTATAGTATATTTTACTGACACCCCTCGCTGACTACAGACAATCCAACGCGTTTCAGTGTGACAAGTGAAAGTGACACATCATCAGGGATTATCGATTATTTCAAAGCAATTATTATTTCACTGTTTCTGCCGGTTAGCACAATTGTGTGCTGGTTAGACCTCACGGCGCGTGTACGACTCTAATGCTGCGTGTCCGTTTTGCGCGCAAAAAAGCTGCGTTTTGCGCGCGCAAAAGATCCGTGTGTCATCAGCATATGGTTACTAGATGTAGAACGGGTGAATGATGGTTCCTTTTTGACATTCCTACTTAGTGCACATCCAAGGTATAGGTATGCGCCTGGATTAGAATTTCCTATGATAGTTGTTTGTGTGGTGGTTCAGCAATAGAGTCAATATCTGATTTGATCAATGTGTCTGTAAGATTTTTGGTACGTTTCTGGGCCACAATGGGCTTGTTCTGAAAAATATCAGGATGCTGGTTGGTTAGAATCTGTGATTTATTTTGTGAGTTCGGATGCTTTCTTGTAGTAGTGTAAGGAATATTTTCTGATTTTCTTCTATCTCCCTTTTTGTTTAGGCATCAGTAAACTCCTGAAAATATTTAGGGGACTGGGGTCTGATATTAATATAGTGGTCTGGTCTAGGGTCTCATATTAATATAGGGGGTCTAAATATATATTTATCAACACCACTCAAAAGGCTACTCCCATTTTCCAGTGACCCACTGCTCAAGTATCACTCTGTGAAGGGCTCTCCCAGGTTGCCAATCATGCAGGTATTATTAACATATACATAAATAGAAATTGTATGAATCAATAATGCACCTATGTACTCTCCATGGATACATTTTAGTAGTAATAGAATGGGTAATACTGGACCCAGCATATGATGCCTTCTTCCAGCTCATTTTGGAAGATATCTGCCCTGCTATAGCTGCCCCAGGCAACTGTAAATGCAGTAAAGTGAAACTGTAAGAGCAGTAAAATTCAACTGTAAATGTGGCAAAAAGCAAATGAGAACTGGCAAAATCTAGACGCAACATCTGCTAAGTTCGAAAACAACTACCTATACAAGCTCTACACCAGCACCAGAACTGTCAAATCTTCATTGGTTGAATCTCCATGTCCTAGAAGTTGAGCACAAGATTGAGCAGACAATGTGTAATGGTGATCATTGGCTGGAGAGGTGTAAAGCAGGAGTGCTGAGCGGTTCCACAACTCTGGAGACACAGGCAAGCATCTCTGGTACAGATGATATGGTACACTGCAGGACTTACATGTGTATGTACTAGCAGGAGCTCACATGCATCTTCCTGGTCCTGAATGACCATGGTGCTCTACACCTCAGAGGAGCAGTGCAGAAGAAAGGATAGGCAAGTATTAATAGGTAGCACTCTGGCTGGCTGTATAATAGGGGGGCACTGTGGCTGATGGCAATAATTGGGGGCACGTTAGCTTGAACTTATTACGGGCATTCTGTCTGTCACTGCTATGGGGGCACTATGGCTGTCACTGTTGTGGGAGTATTGTGGCTATCACTGCTATGGGAGGTACTGCGGCTGTCACTGTGGCTTTTGATATCGCTGTTAAGGGGGCACTCCATATATCACTTATGGGAGGAGTGTCATTGCTATAGGGGCACTGTAGCTGAAATTAATGAGGGGAACTGTGTCTGGCACTAATCAGGAGGGACTATGGCTGACACTAACAGGGGGCACCATGGCTGTTAGTATTCTGGGGACACTGTGGCTGTTACTATTTTGGAGGACAATGTGGCTCTCACTGTTTTAGAGGACAATGTGGCTGTCACTGTTTTGAGGGGCACTGTGGCTGTCACTGCTATCGGTGGGTATTATGTCGGTTTATATCTATTTTAAGCTTTAAGCTTAAAGAAGCACTCTGGGAAAATCTGATATACTGTGTTTTTCATAGTGCAGAACCTGAGGTGGTGCATGACATAGAAATTCTTTCTTTGGTGCTCTTTGAATCCTTTTTGTCTTGCACAGGCTCTGCAGGATATGAACTAGGCATAAAACAGTGTATCAGTTTTACCTTAAGTTACCTTTAAGGTTTTTTTGCGGCCCTTGGAAGTAGTATAATCAGAAATATGGCCTTTGGACGAGAAATGTTTCAGTAGACATGTTCTTTAGTCTTTAAACTATGTTAATATGTAGCAGTCTGACACATAAATCTGAGTTTGGCAGCTCACAGGAGATGGTTGAATGGGCCGCACCAACTTAGGCCTCGTTCACATCAGCATTGGTTTCCGTTCACGGGTTCCGTCACAGCTTTCAGTCGAAGGAACCCATGAACGGAAAGGCAAACGGAACATTACCATTGATTTCAATGGTAATGTTTCCGTTTCAAATGATTTTCGTTTGTCTCTGTTCCGTAAGGTTTTAGTTTTTTTACCATCGTCGACTACGATATTGTTTCCGCTTAAAAGACGGAAACTTTACTAAACGGAGACAAATGGAAACCATTAGCAACAGAAGTATTACTATTGAAATCAATGGTAATGCAAACGGAAGCTATGGTGTTTATTTGCCTTCCTGTTCATGGGTTCCTCCGACGGAAAGCTGCAATGGAACCCATGAACGGAAACAGAAACCAACGCTGATGTGAACACAGCCTTAAGTTTGGTAGAGGAGAAATACAGTAAGTGTTAAATCATGAAAACATGTCCAAAACATTAATTCCAGTGAAGAGAACTCATAAGCATGAGAATTATGTGCTTCCAACTTTCTGGCACTCTTATTTGTTTCAGCTGACAGTGCCCCCCATGTAGAAAGTGAGGACCTTAGAAAAAGGATTTGGCGTTCAAGAACTGGGCTGGAATGTACAGAGCCCTAACTCAAAGGCTGTTATAGCAAACTAATGCCCAAAGTTTTGGAATGAGGTTCCTGGTTAACACATATGGTTGTACAGTTTGGGTGTACACATACGTTTGGCCTTGTAGTGTATAAAAAAACAGCATTATCTTTTTTTTTTAATGTTATCTAATTTTGAGACACATTTACAGTATTTTCCATTTACCCTAAACATCTGCAGAGACATGAGTTTGGCAGTAGAATTAGAATCTTCCAAAGCAGGCTGACTTCAGTAAACATGAAATGTCTCTTAATGACTTCGAAAAATTCTGTTACTTGCGCTATATGACCTATGAATCTTTTAGTTCCCTACATTTAAGGCTCTGTTCACCTTAGAATATTGCTGTTCCGTCAGGGTTCCAGTATTTTTGACAGGAAGAATACCATAGTCTACTGTGCTATTCTTGCAGAAAAAAACACCTCATTATAAATCAAGGTTATCAGGGAGGATTTACTGGGATATGCTTGAAAACAGATCTGTCATAGCTGTCTTAGTTGTATTAAGAAAGCATGCCAATGAAGAAGTGTGGACAGGGTCTATTTCCAAATAGTTAAATCATTTTAGTAAAAAAAATGTTGTGTTCTATAATATACTACAGTCAAGAAAAAAATAACTTAAAGCTCTTAGGCCACAAAACAAAAAAATATGTGAAATGCTCCAGCCTTACTATGGGCCACTTAAAACACTGGTGTTTTCTTATGTGGCAGAGCGGCCTTTAGGCCCCCTCAGGTACCAGGGACAAGGTGCCACTGCTACTTCTACACCTTTAGACCCCAGTCAAAATCCCTACTTTAATTCAGACCCAAGATCAGACCCCTAAAATAATACAGACCTCAGACTAGACCACTAAATTAATTTACACCCCAGACCAGACACCTCCAAAAAATTCAGACCCCAGACCAAACCCCCTATGTACTTACTGCTCCCAGGTCTTCTTGTCTCTACTTCCGTTCGGGTGCCTCTTCTCCTCTGGGGGCCCTGATATATAATTTCTCGACATCAGTACATTGTGTGCGGTATTGCATAAGACGCGTCAGGACATTGTATGTGCCACCGCACACACAACGCCCCGACGCTGGCCAGCGTCAGCATCTTGGAAAGTGGTTCCCCAGCAATAGTGAGTTTGAAGAGTAGAATAGGCCATGAAATATAATGGGGCCATTCCTTTCTCTAAACTAAATACCACTGGGGATAGTTTTGATGGGCGGAGGCATGCAGAAGATGGCATGCTGTAGCCGGGCAGCTTTTTTTATTCTCGTGTCCGGGCCCCATATGGCAGTACCACTGGTACTGCTCTGATGCGACCCTGAACTCATAGGCGGACATACCATTGCTCCACAGTAGGTAAGGAGGCCCACTACCACGTTATAAGCAGTGGCAGCTTCCTACTGTCTATAGCTTGCAACAACTGGTGGATTCTTAGAGAGACGTAAGGAAGATGCTCTATGAAAAGTGGCCTCACTCACACAGGCGCATTTAGGTCAGTATTTTGCACCAGTATGTAAACAAAAAGCAGGAGGGAACATAAACAGGAATAGATTTGCTCCTCTTTCTTGTTTTGGACCCACTCCTGGTTTAGGCTTATAAATACTGATGCAAAATACTGACTTTGTGAGTGAGATCTTAGAGAGCAAGAGGTCCATTTACTGTTTTTGTACATGGGCTCTCTGCTGTCTGTTTCCGCCCCTGCTTTAATGGATATATAGTGGTCTTATTTCTTTTCCCCTGAGGTAATTCTCAATAACACATTGTGGTGTAAGAGAAGAATTCGGTAGTATGATACCAAAATGATACATTATTATTGACAGAATGAGTAGATAAGTGGTATTACTATTTGGGATGGCAATATATAGAGTAATAAATTACAGAACATACAGAAAATTCCTCCATAGTAATTGTATCATTTTATTTAACCCTGATTTCCCATCTATTTATTTATGGTCTCCTCATCATTTCCAACAAAGAGATACATATGCAGGAATTTATTTGTTTTAGAGATTTTAACCAAGTGACCGAGAGTTTGGCAGCTACAATCAAACAACTATGAGTAGATTTGGCTTAGAGAAAAAAAAAATACAGGATTTTTGTTTGCAGGACTTGGGGGATGGTTGTCTAGATTTACAATGTGCTTTATTCTATACACTATTAGTTCAGTGTTTTCCACGGTTGTTTCTCACATTAATCACCTCGGAGACTTTGCTTACATTTACAGTTTGTTTGCCGTTGAAGGTTTCAGTCAGAAAATTTGTGCTTACTTAGCATCCAAATAATCATCCGATACGATGATGTCAAGTATTTTGGAAATTAGATTTGTCAACAAGGATGATGTTTTGGGCTCTTCAGTGACAGGAAAACTTGTTTTGGTTTTTCCACAAAAAGCTTAATGTCTAACATATGAGTTCATACTAAAATGATGAAAGCACACTGTAGAATATTGTGCACGGAAGACATTTAGCTTCACTAATGAGAATGTACAACATAAGTTATCTGGCAAACTGTGTGATCCACCCCATGCCTTAATGAAAGACTTCAGTTCAGTGTCTGATGCACTGAATGTCTCATTTCTTCAACTCTTCAGGCCAGGACTGATGTAGAACATACTGTAAGTGACATGACAGTTATCCGTGCAATTCAGGATCTAGGGAACACATCGTTTCAAGTTCATATGGGTGACTATATTGCATGACTAACCCTTCTTGACTAGTAGTATTTTATATGTAGATAACAAAGAAATTCTTTTACTTTTAAAAATAGAATGTTTAATAGCTCGGCACTTCTGACCTTGAAAGACCATATCTCCTTATGTGGTTTAGGGTGAAGAAAAGGTTACTTTAGAATTTGTTTCCCAGTTTCAATCCTACTGAGATAAAATGGTCTACATTGAGGTATGTGATATTATTCTACTTTACTTTTCTCGTCTTATACTGCTTCTTAAATATATTTTCGTATATTTTTGTTAAAATGCTAAATTCAAAACTCTGCTGGATTCCTGTTACCAGAGATCAGTGCATTGCGGGAGCTTAGAAAATAGTTACACTGTTAAAGTCTATTTACTCATCATAGTTTTCTAAACCACAGATGAATGATTCAAACAGATGAATCACCACAACCCAAAGGTGGTCATTTACATTATTTCAGGTGCAAGGACATTTGTAAACGCAAATTCAATAATGCTAGCGATCTATAGGAAAGATGACACAATGATCATTTACAAGACAAAGGATTGCAACACAATACGTTTATCATTGATTGCTTAGTGCATTTACACTTGAAAGAGTACGAAAAAATCCATTATTGTTACATCTAAATGGGTCATTGGGGTTAAAGGGGATCTGTCACTAGTTTAGTAACACCCAATCTCCTAGCTAATCTAATAGGCACTGTCACAGTGATAATGCTAGTGAAAATTGTGTCCCAAAACTTTTATTATTTTAAAAGTTACTAGTTTTTATTTCTAAATTTGAGAATGAGCGTATACTAGACAAGTGGACGTCAACAGCAGCGATTCTCCTGAGGTGGAGCTACCTCACAGTCTCTGATGCTGTCCTATCAGCATGAAGCTGTATGCTGATTGGACAGCGTCACACAGAAAACATTACACCGCCTAGAGTGAAATGGAAGAAGGACCTCTTATTTGGCTATTAGAGCCAAATTAGCATATTTCGAAAAATGTTCATAACTTTGCAAATAATAAATGTTTTTGAAAAAAATCACACTGTAGTTATCAGCATCAAGGCACCTATTAGATTAGTTAGGAGATAGAGAATGAATAAACTAGTGACAGAGTCTCTTTAAGCTGTTTAGCCTGATTAATGTATGAGGAGTGCAAAATAAAAACATACAGATTGGAAGGAAGAACCAGCAAAACGTCAAAATGACAGGTGGCGCTCCCTCCACAGCTGAGTTTCTCCTCTCTACATGCAGCTTCCAGTCCCCCTCTCTTGTAGCCCAGCCCTGGTTAAACCTGCCTGCGAAGAGAGATATTGGCCACAGCTTTGTTTCACTCGAACCCCTCCACTGCCTGAGGTGTAAACAGAGTATAGTTGCTGAACTCTGCTTTCCCAATGGACAGCTGCGACGATGAGTGCTGTTTCAGAGTCGGAAAGCCTACAGACCATATGCTGGCAAGAAACTTCTGTTCATTTAGCAGACTGTAGTTCCATTCTTTCTCTATATAAAGTTCAAGCTTAGCTAAAACGCTTTAAGGGCGTTGCCCCAATTTTTCAGTTTTTTCACCCAGTATGTCCTTACAACTAAAAAAGGAGGTCCTTCAAACACTTTCTACTACTCCCCAAGTGAATATTAATTTTCATTATTAAGGGGAATTTTCTCAATTTCTCCCAACCATAAATACCTGCCAAAGACTCTGTCCCAGTAAAAGCATGGCTCTCATTTTTTAGCTGGTCTGTCAGTAACTAGTATTTACTATTTAAGAGGCGCAATCTGGGATCAAATCTAATGTACAGTTAATCCGGTACTATGTGCTAGCCTGAGCCCAACGTATAATCTTCAGCTTTCATAAGCACAACAAAATGGTCAAGATTGGAGTCAAGATGGTCCGCGACAGCTTTGTTAAAAAAAAAATCAAGCTGCACTAAAAGATTCAGATTCAGATCACTTCATTAGGAAAGACAGTGGCGCTAATTTAACCAGAGAATCCAAAATGGGATTTACCTCACAGGTTGTGGTAGAAAAAATAGAAACACCAGTGGCAATCTCAGATCAAGACACTGAGGCTGAGGAATGCTTGTCCTAGGGAGAACTACCCTCTCATGATCATTTGTCCTTTCGTAGGTGGCAAGGAATAAAATAAGAACAATTAGGCGCTACATAGGGTCTAGGATAACACTATTGGAAGCAATGTGTTTAGCTGATCTTCATGAAAGATATAACAGGAGGGGAGCGGTTGAACCTGGTAATACTAGACCTGGCCGGATGCGCACACGTGCGCAATGGGGCTCTAGGGCGGCTCAATCTCGGAAGCTGAATTGTACCTATAGCCCTATAATTTGTTTGAGCCGATCAGAATAGCTTACTGCTGAAATAGTGAGTTCATAAGTGGAAATATGAGCTTTTCTAAAGTCTTGAGCATAAATTAAAGTATTATCAAGTGTGTGCTGGGGGGGGGGAATGAGGGAGAGGGGGGTAAGGCTTTGGGTATGTTACAATGAAAATGAATGAAAAATTGAATAGGATGAACTGAATAAATTGAAATACATATGATGAACTGAATTAATTGAAATAATGACTTACAATAGAAAATTGCTTGCCATTAATTTATTGATAGAAGAATAAATAAATAAACAAATAAATAATAGCATGGTACATATATGAGAGTATGGCTATGTTCACATCTCATTTTGTGCACACGTTTGTGGCATACGATAACGTATACGTTTTTAAAGTTACAAAAATATATGCTTTTGTAACATCCGTTTACGGCTTTTCTACGTATACGTCGTATACGTATTATACGTTTGTATACATTTTAAATTCTAAAAACATATACGTTTTTGTTCTTAAGCCAAATCAATAAAGATTTAAACATTAAAAAAAACATACAGGAAGTAGTAGGGAGTGTATTATCTGTCGCTTTTTCAGTAGTGGAGACACATCAGCGTAGATTGTCTTTTGAGCAGAGTAAAATGTTGACCTCTGTCATTTTAAGGCTTAAGGTCCTCCAGTAGCGCAGGATCGGGCAGAGGAGGAGGTTGGCAGGGATTAGAAGGAGGTACTGGGTTCATTCCATAAACTTTATGCGTGATATGCATGGGGTTTTTGTCACCCTATTTAGAGAACTAAGAAGCCATCCAGTAAAGTTCTCAGATTACCTGAGGATGTCTGTGGAAACATTTGACGATCTTCCGACAATGGTTCGTGATCTTCTACAGCATCATGACATCTACTTTAGAAGAAGTGTTCCACCCGAGGAAAGGCTGTTTGTAACTCTCCGGTAAGTGTTTTTTTTAGTAGATTTTTTTATTTTGTAATGACTGTGTGATAAATTTTTATTTAAATCTACAGATACTTGGCTACAGGGGAGAGTTTCACCTATCTTCATTTCCAGTTTCGATTGGGAAAGTCCACATTCTGTGTCATTGTGAGGGAAATGTGTAGTATCCTATGGGATGTTATACAACCTGTGGTTCTGTCACACCCTACTATGGCAGAGTGGATAAGAATAACCGAAAATTATCCGCAGGTGTCCCAGTTTCCCAACTGTGTAGGAGCAGTATATGAGAAACATATTTGCATACAAAAACCCCCAGGTAGTAACTCATCATTCTACAATTATAAGAAATATTTTTCAATAATATTGATGACGATTTCTGACGCTAAGTACCGCTTCATAGCAGTAGACATTGGTGCTTATTGTCGTACTAATGACTCTCGCGCGTTCATGACTACTAATATGGGAAGCCGATTATAAAGAGAGCAGTTTGGCCTTCCTCCGCCAAGGCCTTTACCAGAAACACAGGAACCAGCATTGCCCTTTGTTGTGATAGGAGACAAAGCTTTTCAAATGAGTGAAAACCTTTTGAAGTCCTATGCAAGCAGGAGTCTTGATAGCACAAAGAGCTTCTATAATTATTGACTGAGCAGAGCTAGACAGCATGTTGAGTGCACTTTTGGGATCCTGACTGGAAAGTGGAGAGTGCTCACTCGGTGCATCCAGCTGCTACCTGAAAATGTGGACCAGGTAGTGAAGGCTTGTGTTGTCCCGCATAATTTCATCCTGCGCAGACAGCGTTTGGTAACTGATCCAGAGGATACATATTCAGACCTCACCAGTGTGTCCTATTCTGTCCCCCAAAGCACCAATTCAGTCATGTATATGCGACCACTTTACAGCCTACTTTACGAGCGCAGAGGGAAGAGTGTCATGGCAAGACAACTATGTGTAGGTAAGTTATCCTTATTTTTTCTAATCTTATTTGAGTATGTATGTATTTTTCATGTATCAATTTTTTTTTCTTCTATCAATTCACAGGCTATCTTTAAGTGTTTTTTGAAACACTTGCTCATCTGGACATCTTCATTATGTTGTTTGTGTTTTTTGTTCTTTAAAAATAAAAATAAATATGTTTTCACATAATGATTGTTCTGAGTGTTTCTGATATCAAGGTTAAGAAATTACCCTTCACCTATCTTTATGGTCATTCTTTTATTATACAAATGTTTCTATATTGAAGATTTTTAGAAGGTATGTTATTTTGGATTATAGATGAATAATAAATTTAAATATAAGATAAAATATATAAAAATACTTTAAAAAGAAAAGACTGACAACAGTACATGTGCATTCAACTTTTCTTTACTTTTGCTCATGAAACCAACAGCAACACAGAGTATGAAAAACTTTCCGTAACATTATTTATAATAAAATACGAACAGGTTTTATCAAGCGTAGGCACTCTATCTTTTATGGAACTACAATTTCCAGCATGTCATGACAGTCTTTGGTGGAAATACTAAAGCCTTTGGCGGTCATCGCATGCAGGGAGTTGTATTTTGACAACTACTGGAGTACAGAATTTTTTTTGACCCCTGTCTTAGAACATAGTGTAATAAACTTTTTTTATATTTACTAGAATACCAAGTGTTAGGCAATGTAGTGACATTGACTATATGTCTTTGGTAATTTACATACTGTATAAACTTGTAAATAACTTTTATAAAACATAGTGCAATAAGCTTGGTCAAGTGCTGTTTTGCTTACAATCTTTTGCTATTCTATACTCTTTGAAAAAGGGCTGGTATAATAGCGGGTTTCACCTACTTATGTCACCCACCATTACTGCCTCCTTTATAATCAGGGTCACTAGGGTTATGCCAGGTACTCCTACCTTTTCCTTATACTAATGTTAATCTACTTGCTTTGCTGCTACGTAAGTGTATACGACTCAGTAAATACAATTGTGTAGTAAATAAAGGGTAATATTTATTACTAACAATAATCACACTTACATATAAAATACACCAAACACAGTAATTGATCACAGTATAGTATCAGTATACCCCAATACATATAACACGTTAATATATACTGAGTATACTCACACTATACTTAGTACAGTATAAACACGGTATCACAGGCCTAATTATACCGCCACTCACTTATCTAAACATACATAGAAGTTACGTTACAACACAATACACATGCACATGCTCACTGTTTCTATCCCACTTCCACCTAGCAATAACTATTCCTGTACACTAAGGGTTAATCAGGTAACAGGGACAGCAAGGGTTAACTTAGTAACTCAGGAGTAAAAAGCAATAACAAGGGGAATGGGTTGCTGTATACCAGGGGATAGCAGGTACTGCATGGCTAGAAAGTTACTGCAGGGGTTACTTAGGGATAACAATGGTTACTGCTGGGGTTACTCAGGGCCACAAGGGGTAGTAGGGAACTCAGGACTGCAAGGGTTACTTAGGGAACTCAGGGCTACAAGGGTTAACAGGGTATGGGAATGTGCAGGTGAGGTCCTGGAGAGAAAGGGTTACTTAGGGTGTATAGGGGAGAAGATACTTAGCGGTTCATGTGGTCCAAGTTGGTGAGTTGGTGTGTCTTCAGGGAGGCAGGAAAAGAGAGTGAACTGTGGGACCGTTTGTCCTTTTAAACCCTCCCGTGCACATCTGTGTGACATCACATGCTCATGCACGTGCAAGGGGGGGAGGGCATGGGCTTATGGCTACCTCATGGAATACCATTACCTGGTGAGGGGATGGAAGCAGTTGGAACTTCCTGCTTACTGGTATGCATTGGATGTGTCTAATGTACTCTCCCCCCTCCCCCAGAGGGCAGAGATACACACCTAACTAATATCTTACATAGAAAACACTTCCCTTTACACTCTTTTTTGAGATTATGTAAAGAATTTAATTTTATTTAATTTTTTAAAATAACAAAGTAATTAATAAAAATTATTATCTACACGGAACGAAAAAATATTCTTTAAAAATATTCTTTAAAAAAAACAAGTTACTGTCTAATGAAACAATCCTTAGGATACACAAACTGACCTGTGGAGCTCCACTGTGTGCTTGACTAGGAGTATCATGTTTTCTGTGAGTTGAATGTGGAGAGCTCAAAGCCTATATTAACCCCTTCATGACTGCCATACGGCTATATACGTTCTAACTGCCGATGCCCCGTGCAGTTAGCATGTGTATAAACGTTGACAGCCTGGAACAGGTTTAATGAGTGTAGTGCTGCTTCAGTGTGAGCAGTACTGCACTCTCATGTCGGTCGGGGCTTTGAGAGCCCCGGAATACACCCCACACTGTAGATAGTGCCACCCACAACCCCCTGTAGGCAGCGCAAAACTCTCTGTAGATAGCGCCACCTAAGCTCCCTCCAGCATCGGAATCCTCGGCCAGCACTCTGGCCGAGGATTCCCCCCCTAGAGGGAGCCCCCGCCGTCTCTCCATCCCCGCTGTAGATAGTGCCACCCCCCCCTGCAGATAGCAACACCCTCCTGTAGATAGAATTGCACACCCCACTGTAGATAGCACCACCTGAATTGACTCTAGGAGCGGAATTCTACTTCTAGAGAGAGCCCCTGACGTCACTGTCCATTTGGAAAGTGACGTTAGTGGCTTTCTCTAGGAGTGGAATCCCTGGCCGACACTCTGGCTGGGGACTCCGCTACTGGAGAAGCCACTGGTGTTGCTATCCATATATGGACAATGACATCAGCAGCTCACTCTAGGAGCGGAATCCCCTGTGTCAGATCACTCTGTGGCGGGGATTCCACTACTGAAGAAGCCCCTGGTGTCACTATGCAAATATGTACGGTGATGCCAGGGGCTACTGCTGCTGGCGCAGAATCCCCGCTCTGGCAGGGGATTCCGCATTTGACTGGCTTGTGCAGCTTTATGTGTACCACCCCATGTGTATAAAAAAAAATGGCTGGACCATTGTACAGAACAAACACTGTTACACTTCGTGTCTTCCTTATTTCCTCATAAATTGTAAGCTCTTGCGAGCAGAGTCCTCATTCCTCTGTTTGAATTGTAAATTAGCTTTGTCACTATGTAATGTCTGATATTGTTTGTTTCATGTTCCCTCTAAATTGTAAAGTGCTGCATAATATGTTGGCGCTATATAAAGATTATTATTATTATTATTATTATTATTATTATTATTATTATTATTATTATTATTATTATTATCTACATGGGTACTGTAGCATTATATTGGCACTATCTACAGGGGACACTGTGGCGCTATCTACATGGGTACTGTGTGTGGCACTATGTGGGCATTATCTACAGGGAGAACTGTGACACTATGTGGGCACTGTGACACTATTTATTATGGGCACTGTCTATGTGGGCACTGGCACTTTCTATGTGTGCAATCTGGCACTATCTACAGTGGTATTGCATCACTATCTACATGGGCAGTGTGGTGTTTTCAAGGGGTTGGGACAGAAAACCCTAACGAATAAAATTCATCCATTTTTTTAATGTCCATGAAAAACGTATGGCAAATGCCGTTTAAAATCGGTCAGACGGCTGGGAAATGGATTCAAATTTTGAGACACATTGATGCAAAACAGCCAAGAAAAACTGACAGTTGATTCGTTGCTGACTGCTAGTTTTTTTCACGGTCGTGTGTATATAGCCCTCTTCACTCTCGCCTCACTGTGATCCAGGGTGACATAGAGAGAAAATGACTAATTGTTACAGAGCTCTACAGTGTATGTATGTTTCTAAGTATATATTTTTTTTACTTTTTAGTGATTTGTCTGCTACTAAAAATTAAAAACACTAAA
This sequence comes from Rhinoderma darwinii, assembly GCF_050947455.1. NCBI lineage: Eukaryota > Metazoa > Chordata > Amphibia > Anura > Rhinodermatidae > Rhinoderma > Rhinoderma darwinii. The sequence continues at coordinate 151,388,912 of NC_134687.1, read as the reverse complement.
CTAAAAAAAACAAACTAAAAATAGTTGTGATATTCAAAGCGGTTCCAAAGGGATTATCATTTAAAGAAGTGCATATCAAAAATGGGAAATTTGACCTGGACACAGAGGCATCAATGACCCTTGGTCATGAAAGGGTTAAGATACAACTATGCATAAATCAAATATTAAAATTATTTAAAAAATTGACATTTTGTTTACTATTAAATTTACTTGAGATAACTGTATCTCTTGGTCTCTTAATCGTCTTGTAGGTTCTAATGTGGTCAAGTCTACAGGCTGGGAGAGATTAAAAAAAAATTAAAATGTTGTTAGTGGATTGTCAATTTAAAATCATATAGCGTTAAATCATATACTGACACTCTGTCGGTCCTCTCCGCTACTTGATCCTGGTGATGATTCTGTTTCTGGACTATCTGCCTGTAAAAATGAAAATTATGTAAGATAATGTGCATCTCAAAATTGTAATAAAAATACATAATAAAATGTATAAATACTTTCTGATGCGAGACGTCATAAAAAAAAATTGCACCACGGCAACAATGAATACGCCAACAGGTTTTGAAATATAAAAGTAATAACTGTGAATAGTAAGGATGAAAAAACAAAACAAAACATGGAGTGCATTGCAGGGTGTGACCGAAAGGGTACGTTCACACGGAATGTTTTCAGCCATTTTTCGGGCCGTAAACGTCCCGAAAAACGGCTGAAAAATCGGAAGCAGTATGCCTCCAAACATCTGCCAATTGAATTCAATGGGAAAAACGGCGTTCTGTCACTTCTTCAGCCATTTTTTGGAGCCGTTTTTCATTGACTCTATGAAAGACAGCTCCAAAAACAGCCGTCAAAAATGCAGTGAAAAACGCGACTTTGATTAAAAAACGGCTAAAAATCAGGAGCTGTTTCCCTTGAAAACAGCTCCGTATTTTCAAAAGTTTTTTATTTTGTGTGTGCACATACCCAAATACACACAGGCGGGTATAAGGAAAAGAAATTACATTAGACACAATTCTACAGGGGTCTAAACAATCACTTACTATTTGTGCTGCTGATCTGATTCATTTGTGACGCATGGGTGTTGGTGATGAAAGGGACAACATATTTTCACTGGAAAAAACATATAATTTTAACAAATAAAAAATTTACATTTGGTAGGAACATACAGACATTCATAAATGTACAGTGCTATTGTTAAGGATCTGCCAGGCACAGCTTCTGTATCCACGCCCATAGGTAATCAGTCTGCACCTGCTTCTATGTCTGTGAGACTGACTCCATCTTCCACCACTCAGGATGGCAGGCTTAGGAGTGGGAGAGCCTATCACAGCCTGGCCAGACGGAGTTAGCTCCCGCCCTCTGTCTATTTATACCTGCCTTTCCTGTTCCTCCTTTGCTTGTGATTCTTCTCTGTTGGTTTCCTGGCCCTGCTGCAGCTTCTTGAACTACTTGTCCCTGCTTCGTATTGACCCAGGCTTACTGACTACTCTTCTGCTCTGCGTTTGGTACCTCGCCCACTACTGGTTTGACTCGGCTTGTTCACTACTCTCCTGCTCTGCGTTTGGCACCTCGTACTCTCCTGGTTTGACTCGGCTCGTTTACTACTCTTGTTGCTCACGGTGTTGCCGTGGGCAACTGCCCCGTTTCCCTTTGTTCTGTGTTTCCTTGTCTGGTTGTCTGTCATGCACTTATTGAGTGTAGGGACCGTCGCCCAGTTGTACCCCGTCGCCTAGGGCGGGTCGTTACAAGTAGGCAGGGACTGAGTGGTGGGTAGATTAGGGCTCACTTGTCTGTTTCCCTATCCCTGGCATTACATAATCACAAGCCCATATACCTACTCTACCCTGGTCCCTCACACCACTATGGACCCCCTTGAGACCCTGGTTCAGCAAATGCAGGGTCTCTCCCTACATGTCCAGCCTGATGCTACCATGGTAGTGCCCCTCACCTCACCTCTTGAACCCCACCTCAAGTTGCCTGACCAGTTCTCAGGGGACCGGAAGACTTTTCTCTACTTTTGGGAGAGTTGTAGGCTCTATTTTAGTTTAAAGCCCTACTCCTCAGGTTCTGAGAGCCAGCAGGTGGGTATAATTATGTCCCGGCTCCAGGAAGGGCCCCAAGAATGGGCCTTCTCCTTGGCTCCTGACGCCCCTGAACTTTCCTCCGTTGATCTTTTCTTTTCTGCTCTCGGACTCATCTATGACGAGACTGACAGGACTGCCTTTCCCGAGAGTCAGCTGGTGACCTTACGTCAGGGTAAGAGACCTGTTGAGGAGTATTGCTCTGACTTTAGGAAGTGGTGCGTAGCTTCTCGGTGGAATGACCCTGCCTTAAGTTGCCAGTTTAGGTTGGGTCTGTCGAACGCCCTGAAAGACCTGCTAGTTAGCTATCCCTCTTCTGACTCCCTAGACCAGGTTATGGCTTTAGCGGTATGACTTGACCGACGTCTCAGGGAACAACAACGTGAACGTTTATGTGTTTTCTCCTCTGACTCCCCCATGATGCCTCCCGAGGTTCCGTTGCTTCGTTCTTCCATGGAAGACTCGGAGGTACCTATGCAACTCGGGGACTCCGTGTCCCCCCAACAACGTAGAGAGTTCCGCAGGAAGAATGGTCTCTGCTTCTATTGTGGGGATGACAAGCATCAAGTGAACACCTTTCCTAGGCGTAAGAATAAGCAGCCGGAAAACTTCCGCGCCTATGTGATCATCGGGGAGGTCACTTGGGCGCACAGGTATTTCCAGTAAATATGAAACGTAATAAAATCTTGCTTCCCTTTCAGGTCTCTTTTGGTGGTAGGTCTGCTACCGGCAGTGCCTACGTGGATTCAGGGTCGTCTGCTAATATCATGTCTGTGGAATTTTCTATGTCTCTAGCTATGCCTTTGATTGATTTGCCCAAACCTGTCCCGGTAGTGGGTATCGACTCCACTCCTCTTGCTAATGGTTATTTTACACAGCATACCCCTGTTTTTGAACTCCTTGTTGGCTCCATGCATTTGGAGCAGTGCTCTGTACTGTTGATGCAGGGATTATCGTCCGATTTGGTTTTAGGCCTTCCCTGGTTGCAGTTGCATAATCCCACGTTTGACTGGAATACTGGGGATCTTACCAAATGGGTTAATGAATGCTTGACGTTATGTTTTTCTGTTAATTCTATTTCTCCCCCTGAGGTGGTGAACACGCTACCTGAGTTTGTTCAGGACTTCGCTGATGTTTTCTCTAAGGAGGCCTCCGAAGTGTTACCTCCTCATAGAGAATAAGATTGCGCTATCGATTTGGTACCAGGAGCTAAGCTCCCTAAGGGTAGGATATTTAATCTCTCTTGTCCCGAACGTGAAGCCATGAGAGAGTATATCCAGGAATGCCTGGCCAAGGGTTACATTCGCCCCTCTACTTCTCCGGTAGGTGCTGGCTTCTTCTTCGTAGGGAAGAAGGATGGCGGTCTTAGGCCATGCATTGACTACCGTAACTTGAATAAGGTCACTGTAAGGAACCAGTATCCCCTTCCTTTGATTCCTGATCTCTTTAATCAGGTTCAGGGGGCCCAATGGTTCTCTAAGTTTGATCTACGGGGGGCGTATAACCTTATCCGCATCAAGGAGGGGGATGAGTGGAAGACTGCGTTTAACACGCCCGAAGGTCATTTCGAACATCTCGTCATGCCCTTTGGGTTGTGTAATGCTCCCACGGTCATCCAGAATTTCATAAATGAGATTTTAAGAGATTACCTGGGGGTATTTCTGGTAGTGTACCTTGATGACATACTTGTGTATTCCAAGGACTGGTCTTCCCACATTGAGCATGTCAGGAAGGTGCTCCAGGTCCTTCGGGAAAACAAACTGTTTGCGAAGACCGAAAAATGTGTGTTTGGGGTGCAGGAGATACCATTTTTGGGTCAAATCCTCACTCCTCATGATTTCCGCATGGACCCTGCCAAGGACCAGGCTATGGCGGAATGGGTCCAACCTGCCTCCCTGAAGGCGTTACAGTGCTTCTTGGGGTTCGCTAATTATTACAGGAGATTTATTGCTAACTTCTCGGTCATCGCTAAGCCTCTTACGGACCTCACTCGCAAGGGTGCTGATCTCCTCCGCTCGCCTCCTGAGGCTGTCCAGGCTTTTGAGGTCCTTAAGAAGTGCTTTATCTCGGCCCCGGTGTTGGTTCAGCCCAACCAAATGGAGCCATTTATCGTGGAGGTTGACGCGTCTGAGGTGGGAGTGGGGGCTGTCTTGTCCCAGGGTACCAGGTCCCTCACCCATCTCCGTCCCTGTGCCTACTTCTCCAGGAAGTTTTCGCCCACTGAGAGTAACTATGATATTGGCAACCGCAAACTATAGGGCTGGGTCTAAAAATATTAAGGCTGATGCACTGTCGCATAGCTTCATGGCCAGCCCTCCTTCGGAGGAAGATCCTGTTTGAATTTTGCCTCCAGGGATAATCATTTCCTCTATTGATTCTGATTTAGTCTCTGAAATTGCTGCTGATCAAGGTTCAGCTCCCGGGAACCTTCCTGAGAACAAGCTGTTTGTTCCCCTGCAATTCCGGCTAAGGGTACTTAGGGAAAATCATGACTCCGCACTATCTGGTCATCCAGGCATCCTGGGTACCAAGCATCTCATTGCCAGAAACTATTGGTGGCCTGGGTTGCCTAAAGACGTTAAGGAGGCCTACGTCGCCGCTTGTGAGGTTTGTGCTAGGTCCAAGACTCCCAGGTCCCGACCAGCAGGCTTACTACGTTCTTTGCCCATTCCCCAGAGACCTTGGACCCATATCTCCATGGATTTTATCACCGATTTGCCTCCATCTCAAGGCAAGTCGGTGGTGTGGGTTGTAGTAGATCGCTTCAGTAAGATGTGCCACTTTGTGCCCCTCAAAAAACTACCCAATGCTAAGACGTTAGCTACCTTGTTTGTCAAACACATTCTGCGTCTCCATGGGGTCCCTGTCAATATTGTTTCTGACAGAGGGGTACAATTTGTTTCTTTGTTTTGGAGAGCCTTCTGTAAAAAGTTGGAGATTGATCTATCCTTCTCCTCTGCCTTCCATCCTGAAAACTAATGGCCAAACCGAGAGGACAAATCAGTCTCTAGAACAATATTTAAGGTGTTTTATCTCTGACTGTCAATATGATTGGGTCTCATTCATTCCCCTCGCCGAATTTTCCCTTAATAACTGGGTCAGTAACTCGTCAGGGGTCTCCCCCTTTTTCTGTAATTTTGGGTTTAATCCACGGTTCTCCTCCGTTTCACCTGGTAGTTCCAACAATCCCGAGGTAGAGGTCGTTCATCGGGAACTATGCACAGTCTGGGCCCAGGTTCAGAAGAACCTAGAGGCGTCCCAGAGCATACAAAAAACTCAGGCAGATAGAAGACGTTCTGCTAACCCTTTGTTTATGGTCGGGGATCTGGTGTGGCTATCGTCAAAGAACTTGCGCCTTAAAGTCCCGTCCAAGAAGTTTGCTCCCCGGTTTATAGGGCCGTACAAGGTCATTGAAGTCCTCAATCCTGTCTCCTTCTGACTGGAGTTGCCCCCATCTTTTCGAGTACACGACGTGTTTCATGCCTCCCTCCTTAAACGCTGCTCCCCGTCCTTGACTCCCTCGAGGAAACCTCCTGTCCCCGTTCTCACCCCTGAGGGGGTAGAATTCGAGGTGGCCAAGATTGTGGACAGCAAGATGGTCCAAGGCTCCCTCCAGTACCTGGTCCATTGGAGACGATACGGGCCTGAGGAGAGGACTTGGGTACCCGCCCGGGATGTTCACGCTGGGGTATTGGTCAGGAGGTTCCACCTTCGTTTCCCCAATAAACCAGGTCCATTTAGAAAGGGTCCGGTGGCCCCTTATAAAAGGGGGGGTACTGTTAAGGATCTGCCAGGCACAGCTTCTGTATCCACGCCCATAGGTAATCAGTCTGCACCTGCTTCTATGTCTGTGAGACTGACTCCATCTTCCACCACTCAGGATGGCAGGCTTAGGAGTGGGAGAGCCTATCACAGCCTGGCCAGACGGAGCTAGCTCCCGCCCTCTGTCTATTTATACCTGCCTTTCCGGTTCCTCCTTGCTTGTGATTCTTCTCTGTTGGTTTCCTGGCCCTGCTGCAGCTTCTTGAACTACTTGTCCCTGCTTTGTATTGACCCAGGCTTACTGACTACTCTTCTGCTCTGCGTTTGGTACCTCACCCACTCCTTGTTTGACTCGGCTTGTTCACTACTCTCCTGCTCTGCGTTTGGCACCTCGTACTCTCCTGGTTTGACTCGGCTCGTTTACTACTCTTGTTGCTCACGGTGTTGCCGTGGGCAACTGCCCCGTTTCCCTTTGTTCTGTGTTTCCTTGTCTGGTTGTCTGTCGTGCACTTATTGAGTGTAGGGACCGTCGCCCAGTTGTACCCCGTCGCCTAGGGCGGGTCGTTGCAAGTAGGCAGGGACTGAGTGGCGGGTAGATTAGGGCTCACTTGTCTGTTTCCCTATCCCTGGCATTACAGCTATCCTAGGGTGGTGGTCTGCTCAAAGAAGATGGACGTGTCGCATAGTATAGAACTGAAAATAAGTCCCATGATATATTCAAAAGGGCATAGGCATTCTTAAACTTGTGGGTATTTTTATACTATGGACACATAAATGTATTCATATACAGCACTAGATAATGCTTGAGCATCAATATATTAACATACAGTTTGAAAAAAAACCTGATTCAGACAGGTGAATTTACACTTCATCAAAGAGAGGGAATTATGAATTAACATTCCTTGATTTAACTGCAAACAGCCTTTGAACCGGATGGTGAAGATAAAAGCCTCCTCTGATGCTGCAGAATGTCTCATGTGCTGCTATGCTGCACACTGGATAAAAGCAGGAAGATTTACACAGACTATGTGCCCCTTCCCTTTTTCTCTAGATTCTTCCAGACATTCTGGCGCCAGTTCTGAGGGGCTGGGTAGGGGGAGGCACTCTTTTGTCACATGATTTTCATATTTGCTAGAAATGGTATTAAAAACATGTACGATTAACTTATGCTAACATATAGTTTTAACCCCTAGCCGCACCACTCAGTAACTATACGTCGTCAAGGGCGGTTACTTCCCGCACAAGGTCGTATAGTTACTGAGTCTTTCGCGCTGCAGACTGTCGACGACAGTGTGCACCGGGAACCACTCCACTCATGCCGGCCAGCGATCCTTTGCCGCTGATTTCGGCAATTAACCCCTTAAATTTGACGATCGGTTGCGATCGCCGCATTTTAGGGGTTTCTAGCACATCGGCAGATCCCGCTCTGAAATTGCGTGGTTTGCCGATGGTTGGCATGGCAACCGGAAGCCAAACAATGGCCTTCGTGTCTGCCATGGACGGAAGTCTCCGGCTGGTCCTGATGGGCTTCCTGTCAGAGTGACAGGAAGTCAATGTTGTCACGAAGCGGGTTAGTGGGCCCACTAGGCCGTACCACCATAGCGGGGAGGCAGATGGCCACACAACAGGAAACCCCAGTAATACAATGTCCCGCACAAGGGTACCTGGATAGTCCGGACAGTGGCCGCAGCTCTGGCACTGATGGAGATGGGTGCAGCAGATAATGCCAAACTTGGAGGATGACACAGGTGCCGCAGGTTGCGCCAGATGTGGCGGATTCCTCCAGACGTGGCAGATGACACAGGACATGGCGGATTCCTCCGGACGTGGCAGATAACGCAGGACGTGGCGGATTCCTCCAGACGTGGCAGATGACACAGGACACAGGTCGAGGCGGATTTCTCCGGACATGGCAGACTCAATACTAAAGGCACAACACGGGAAACAGGAACAGGAACAAGGCACGGGAAACAACTGGAACGGGAAACACTAAGGGACCATTTGCAAGACAGACTGGGAAAACTAACAACGCTCAGGCAAGTATCAGGGGCCTTCTTATAGACCAGGAAATCATGGTAGTTGATGGACACAGCAGACCAGAGCGGAAGTGAGCGCTGGCGTCTCCTAGGAAGGAGATGGGGACCAGCGCTCATGGATCCATTGCTGCAGGCGTCGGGAGGTGAGTAAACCGCTAGAGTATCCCCTCTCTTACGCCCCCTCTTCTTAGGGCCAGAGTGAAAGAGGAATTTCTTAATAAGCACAAGGGCACTGAGGTTCTCTTCTGGCTCCCAGGACCTCTCCTCAGGACCAAATCCTCTCCAGTCCACCAAATAGAAAGTCCTTCCACCTACCCTCTTGCAGTCCAAGATCTCCCTCACCTCGAATATATCAGAAGCAACTGTGGAACTAGAAGTCTTGCTGTAGCGGTTCAGGACCACTGGGTTCAGGAGGGACACATGAAAGGAGTTGGGGATTCTGAGGGTAGGAGGCAGCCGCAGCTTATAGGAGACAGGGTTTATCTGTTGCAGAATCTCGAAAGGACCAAGAAACCTGGGAGCAAACTTGTATGAGGGCACCTTAAAGCAAATGTTCCGAGTGGACAGCCAGACTTTAGTCCCCGGAAGATACTGAGGCGGCTCTCTTCTTCTAGTATCAGCTTTTCGCTTCATGCGATCGACTGCCAGTAAAATAGAGGACCGTGTACTTGAGATGTGGTCGATACTGGAAGAGGGACTCTAGGATGTTGACTGTACACAATGTGAAATGGAGTGGAAGTGGTGGACTCACTTGTGTGGTTGTTGTATGAGAACTCGGCCCATGGAAGAAGCTGTACCCAGTTATCGTGCTGTGAAGAGATGAAGTGGCGGAGATAATTCTCCATGATCTAGTTGATCCTCTCAACTTGCCCATTGGACTGGGGGTGATAAGCTGAGGAAAAGTCCAATCTCACATCCAGGAGTTTACAGAGGGCTCTCCAGAACTTTGAGGTAAATTGAACACCCCGATCTGACACGATGTGAAGAGCCAAGCCATGCAAGCGATAGATTTGTAGAATGAAGAGACTCGCCAGATGAGGAGCAGAAGGTAGGCCGGTCAGCGGGATAAAATGTGCCATCTTAGAGAACCGTCAGTAGGAATGGATGCCTGCCGGCAAAAAGGCCCTTTTTAACAACTATAAGCAAAGTAAAATAACAAAATTTTATTAGGCTATTAAAGCAAGAGACTCACTACATAGAAATTAAAAAGTTCATGTCCACTGCTAACATTGACCAGTGTAGTGCAATGTGTGCCAGCAAGGAGATACAGAGTGTCAGCGGCTGCAGCACGCCGCACTCAGACCAAGGTTCAGCATCAGAGGTCAGCAGTCAACAATTATTACAATTTCAAGAAAGCCCCCCCCCCCCCGACATGTTTCACTGCAGATGCAGTGTCTTCAGGGGTATCGGGGCTAATGACGGCGCGCCACGGATTTCTCAGGGCTAAATACATAGGGAATTGGTTGCAGCTGTTACTTCAATAAGGCAAATGGCCAATAGAAGTTGAATTGGAAGGTCGAGCCTCCACATCAATGATGGACAGGCGGTGGAACGAATAGTACGTTCGGTGTATACTGACCAATGGACTGTAGTCTGGTGACGCATGCGTAGTAGTCCACTAGGAGGAAACAGAATATCACAGTCAGGAGGGGAATCCCGCTGGAGCGCAGAAAAGAATATTTTGCACAGTCAACGGCGTAAGAAATAAAGAATTTAACCCCTTAATGACCGGGCCATTTTGCACGTTAATGACCAAGGATTATTTTTTGTTTTTCCACGGTCGCATTCCAAGAGTCGTAACTCTTTTTTTATTCCGTCGACATAGCCGTATAAAGGCTTGTTTTTTCCGGGACGAGTTGTATTTTGTAATTGTACCATTTTTAGATGCTTATAACATATTGATTAACTTTTATTAACTTTATTTTAGGAGAGAATTGAAAATAAGCAGCTATTCCAGCATTAATTTTCACGTTATAAATTTACGCCGTTTACTATGCAGCGTAAATAACATGTTAACTTTATTCTATGGGTCGGCACGATTACAGGGATACCAAATGTGTAAAGGTTTTATATGTTTTTTCTACGTTTGCACAATAAAAACCCTTTTAGAAAAAAATTACTTGTTTTTGCATCGCCGCGTTCCAAGAGGCGTAATTTTTTTATTTTTCCGTCGATGTGGCCGTACGTGGGATTGATTTTTGCGGGACAATGTGTAGTTTTCATTAGTACTATTTTGGGGTACATAGGACTTATAGATGAACTTTTATTTTATTTTTTATGGGGGGAATGGGAGAAAAGAGAGAATTTTGCCGTTGTTTTTTGCGTTTTCTTTGGACGCCGTTCATCCGGCGGTTTAATTAATGTGTTCATTTTATTGGTCAAGTTGTTACGATCGCGGGGATACCATATATGTGTATGTGTGATTTGTTTTGACCGTTTTATTAAATAAAACCACTTTTTGGGGCAAAAAAGTAGTTTTATTTGACTTTGACTGTAATTTTTTTTATTTTTTTTTTCACAAACTTTATTTAACGGTTTTACTTTTTTTTTTTTAGTCCCACCAGGGGACTTCACTATGCGATATGCCGATCGCATATATAATGCTTTGGTATACTTCGTATAACAAAGCATTATTGCCTGTCAGTGTAAAACTGACAGGCAACCTGTTAGGTCATGCCTCTGGCATCGCCTAACAGGCAGATGCTGAAGACAGACCTGGGGGTCTTTGTTAGACCCCCGGCTGTCATGGAAACCCGACGGCGACCCGCGATTTGTTTGCGGGGGCGCCGATCGGGAGACAGAGGGAGTTCCCCCCTCTGTCAAACACATTAAATGCCGCTGTCACTGTTGACAGCGGCATTTAATGGGTTAAACTGCCGGAATCGGCGCGTGCTTCGATTCCGGCAGTTGCAGCAGGAGCCAGGCTGTGTATAACAGCCGTGCTCCTGCCGCTGATCGCGTGGGTAAACTGTCAGTACCCGCGCGATCACAGGACGGATATATCCGTCCTCCTGCGCGAACTAGCAGCTGCTGAGGACGGATATATCCGTCCTTCGGCGTTAAGGGGTTAAACCGCCAAAATCGCTGTTTTTTGATCACTTAGCTCTAAAAAAAATTAATAAAAAGTGATCAAGAAGTTGTATGTACCATTTAATGGTACCAATAATAGCTACAGCTCGTCCCGCCAAACATAAGCCCTCACACCGCTCAATCGACCAAAAAAAAAAAAAGTTATGGCTCTCAGAATGTAGTGATATAAAACTATTTATTATTAACAAATAGTCTTTTCTTTGTAAAAGTAGTAAAATATAACAAAAACACCTATATAAATTTGGTATCATCGTAATTATATTGAGATGCAGAATAAAGTTGAGTTGTCGTTTTTACCGCACGGTGAAAGACGTAAAAACAAAACCCCAAAAACAATGGAGGAATCATTTGTTTCCAATTTCAGCCCGCAAAGAATTTTTTTCGGTTTCCCAGTATATTATATGATACTTTAAATTGTGTAAATACAGTCTACAACTCCTCCCGCAAAAAAATAAGCCCTCACACCACTCTATTGATGGAAAAATAGTTAAGGCTCTTAGAAGGCAGGGAGTGAAAAACTAAAATGAAAAAGCAAAAAAGGATCAGTCCTAAAAGAGTTAATTAATTACTAATTAAAAAAAAAAATGATGACCTTATATGGGGCATTGCCGTACTCGGGAGAAATTGCTTTACAAATGTTGGGCAGCTTTTTCTCCTTTGTTCCTTGGGAAAATTAAAAAATTCAACATTTTAGTGGACAAAAATGTTGATATTAATTTTCACGGCCTAATCCCACTAAATTCTACAAAAAATCTTTGGGGTCAAAATGCTAAATATACCCCTAAAAAATTCCTTGAGGGGTGTAGTTTCCAAAATGGGGTAACTTTTGGGGAGTTTCCACTGTTTTGGTCCCTCCAGGGCGTTGCAAACAAGTCATGGAACCGAAAACCATTCCAGAAAAATCTGCGCTCCAAAATCCAAAATGCGCTCCTTCCCTTCTGAGCACTGCTGTTGCTCCAAACATCAGTTTATGACCACACATTGCCGTAATCGGGAGTAATTGCTTTACAAATGTTGCGGTGCTTTTTCTCCTTTATTCCTTGTAAAAATTAAAAAATTCTATGATGTAGCAGAAAAAAAGTTGATTTTCATCTTTACAGACTAATTCCACTAAATTCTGCAAAAAAAACCTGTGGGGTCAAAATGCTAACTATACCCCTAGAAAAATGCCTTGAGGGGTGTAGTTTAAAAAAAGGGGTCACTTTTCGTGGGTTTCGATTGTTTAGGGACCACAAGACCTCTTCAAACCTGACATGGTTCCTAAAATATATTCCTAAAAAAAGGAGGCCCCAAAATCATCTAGTTTGTCCTTTGCTTCTGAGGCCGGTGCTTCAGTCCATTACCACACTAGGGCCACATGTGGGATATTTCTAAAAACTGCAGAATCTGGGCAATAAATATTAAGTTGCTTTTCTCTGGTAAAACCTTCTGTGTTACAGAATTTTTTTTATTACAAATGAATTTCAGCAAAAAAAATTTAATTTGGAAATTTCACCTCTACATTGCTTTAATTCCTGTGAAACGCATAAAGGTTTCTGAATGCTGTTTTGAATACTTTGAGGGGTGTAGTTTTCTAAATGGGGTGATTTATGGGGACTTTCTAATATACAAGGCCCTCAAAGCCACTTCACACCTGAACTGGTCCCTGAAAACATAGCCTTTTGACATTTTCTTGAAAATGTGAGAAATTGCTGCTAAAGTTCTATGCCTTGTAACGTCCTAGAAAAATAAAAGGACGTGGAAAAAAACAATGTAAACATAAAGTAGACATATGGGAAATGTAAACTAGTAACTATTTTGTATGGTATTACTATCTGTTTTACAAGTAGATACATTTAGATTTAGAAAAATGCTATTTTTTGCAGATTTTCTCTAAAATTTGAAGATATTCACAAATAGATATTGAATTTATCGACCAAATTTTTCCACTAACATAAAGTACAATATGTCATGAGAAAACAATCTCAGAATCGCTTGGATAGGTTAAAGCATTCCAAAGTTATTACCACATAAAGCAACACATGTCAGATTTTAAAAAAAGCATCTGTGTCCACAAGGTCAAAACAGGCTGCGTCCTAAAGGGGTTAACTTAGCATACGTTGTCAATACGACGCCATTGACTTTTATACTATGTAAAACGTATATGTGTGGTATACATTTTTACAAAGTACAGAAAAGCGTAGTAGAATAAATTTTTCAGGACTTGAAATTAAAAGGATAGAACGTAAGCACGCAAGACGTGTGCACAAACTAGACTGTTTGGCATCTGTCGTGATTATAGGAATCAATGTATATGCTGTGGTACATGTTTTAACACTGGTTTTTCATGTCATAACGTGCCTGTCTCACGTAAATTAAAAACGAGATGTGAATCTAGCCTAACGTGCAAATAAAATTGAACAACATTTTTGCGGCCGAAATTGTTACGTATTTGAAGCATACAAATGACATTAAAACAGCATACAAATAATAGAAGAATGTAGATTAGTTTATACGTGTGTGTGTGTGTGTGTGTGTGTGTGTGTGTGTGTGTGTGTGTGTGTGTGTGTGTGTGTGTGTGTGTGTTTTTAACCATACATAGACTGTTTGTAAAATTCCTTTAAAGTGGCAGACGTCTGCGACTTGCCCGCTCTCAGCTCATCCAAACAAAGGCAAAGGGTGGGTTTGCTTTTCCTAATGTCCAAATATATTACAGAGCAAACCATGTGTCCTGATGGTTGCACCTGGTGTCCCAATCTGCACCCCACATTGGTCTATAGAAATCTCACTTAGGACAAAATAATTCATTACTTCTGTTGTCACCTTCTACACTTTTCCATGTCCACCACGTCATTAGCAATATTTCAAGAGGTACCCTTAAGGTGTGGCAATCTACGCAATCTCAGCAAACAACATGATCCTCATAATCTTGTCCGTCTGGTGCCCTCATTCTTACAAACCTGGCCCAGGTTGCTGGGAGACCTTACCCTTAGATCAGCTTTCAGAGGGGACATAATGTTAGATGTTCAACAGTTGTTAGGTGACTCAGCTATACAAAACCTTATTTTTCAACAGAAATCAGCTTTCAGACAACAGTGTAAAACCTTTGCCGGCACCTGATTGGCTACAGAACTACTTTTTCCTTCCCAGACTCTCTCCCTTATTGTACTCTAAATTGCATAAGCGGTTTCTGCCTCTCCTGATATGTCAACCTTTCTTAGAGCCTGGGAGTCGAAAGTAGATAGAAAATTCACATTCTCACCCATTCTTACAACTTCTCTAGTTGTATCAGAATACAAGAAAATTCCTTAAAGATAGTAACTAGATGGTATAAAACCCCTGTGTTCTTAAAGAGGGCCCATTTATCCTCTTCTCAAATTTGTTGGAGATGTAAATTAGTCCCAGAATCTGTGTCACTTATTTGGTTCTAGTGCACCGGATTAAAGGATTTCTGGGGCCTGGCCTGGGAGAATAACTCCCATTTCTTGTTACTTGTCCACCTGGGGCAAATGGTATACCTTCAGGGCAGATGGTCACCCGGACTGTGACAATTGCTGCTCTCAGGTCACGTCACAGGGGTGAATTACACTACTGAGCTTATAAATTTACCACATAAATTCACGCCCACCTACTCTAGATGACAGAAGTATGCTAAATTAGTCACATAGGTTTCCAACACCCCAATATTTCATAACACAGTATGCTACCACCAGCTATACTTAGCTAGGCAATAGGGCCCTACGTTTCTAAATTTCCTCAACACCAGGTAGCATCAATAACACAGGTTATCTTAACGGAACATAAAATACTCTAAATTAATACAGGTAACGTTCTTTACTTTCGGAAGATTAAGTTCTGCACGACTACAAGGAAGAGACTTATTAATATTTCAAATTGAATACACAATAGTGCAGTGCAATACAAAAAGTAATTGTCAGATTGAATGCGTTGTAACTGTATGTATATTTTTTAAACACTTTCTGAAAATAGAAGGGATAAATTAAACAAAACAAAAGCTTACTCATGTACAGAAGTGATATCCTGGCTGTGGGGACAGCTGAAAATATGGGCAGTCATTCCAATCGAGATATGGATCCCCAAAGAGTGACACGTGGTGAAAAAACGGGAAAACCCTTTTCAAAGAGGCTCTGTCACCAGTTTACAACTTCCCTATCTTCTATCTAATCTAATAGGCGCTTTGATGTAGATAACTACTGTTTTTTTGTTTTTCTTAAAAAAAAAATATTATTGACCAAGTTAGGGACATTTTTCAATTTATGCACATTTTTTCTAAATGCCCAACTTGGCGTTTTTTTTTTCTACCAAGTGGGCGTTGTAAAGAGAAGTGTATCACGCTGACCAATCAGCATCATACACTTCTCTTCATTCCAGCCCAGCTTGACTTACAGCACAGCATTATCTTGCGAGATCACGCTGTGATGTCACTTCTTCCCGCAGGTCATTCACCAGAACGATAGAAGACTGAATAGACATCGCCTCCAGTCATGCCAGGACGTTTATCCGAATCTGCAGCGGCTGGGGGTGATGTCTATAAAGTGTTCCGTATGTAATGACACAGGGCTGTTCTTAACTAATTATTCCGCCCCCTCTGTGTCTATTGGCCCTCCCCACTAGTTCTCCCTTCCCCTTTAGTTTATCCCGCCCACCTTACTTTATCTGAGGTGCGGTCACAGAATCCTGTGAGCGCACCTCAGATATCTAATATAATCCCCATCATCCCTAAATATATGTACTCCATCATTCCTAGATATAAAATGGTGCTGCTATTGAAGTACAAGCAAAGAATGAACAGGACGGACATTGAGGAAGCTGTGGACCAATAGTATTCCTCAAACCCGGAACTTCTGACGTGTACCCGGGTTTGAGACATCCTATTGGTCCACAGCCTCTTCAATGTCTGCTCCATTCATTCTTTGCTTGTACTTCATGTACTTCAATGGCAGCACAATTTTCTTTGCGAACACGCTATTCCTCAATTATTACTGAGGAATAGCATGCACGCAAACAAAATGGTGCTGCTATTGAAGTAGAAGCAAAGAATGAACAGAGTGGACATTGAGGAAGCTGTGTACCAATAGGATGCCTCAAACCCTGGACTTCGGACGTATACCCGGGTTTGAGGCATCCTATTTGTCCACTCTCCTCGATGCCCGCCCCGTTGAATTCTTTTATTACGCTTCAATGCCCGCCCCATTTGCCTCTAATTAATAAAAGTCCTCAGTGCTCGTGCACTGCCCGGCCAGAAAAAAATTGTGTCCCTGGAAAACCCCTTTAATGTATGTGATTTACTTTTGATACCCCCCTGATACTCCTAGCTAATCAGTTTGGAGATGGGCATCTAGGCTTCAGGAACTAGGCCTCCTGAAATCTGTAAGAGGTTGATAATCCACCCTCTGAAGTGTGAGCAAAATTGGTGGGTACTGTAGCTCTCTGACAAAGGTCTGAAAGCTAACTCATCCTGAGATATGTCACCTTAAGGTACTATTACATGGCCCAACATGGGCCATGTAAACAAGCGTCGATTAACGAGACAACTTGTTGATCAGCGCTGGTTTGCTCCTACCACACGGAGCAATGATTGTATATGTATAGGGACGAGCGCTCGTGACCAGGGCGGCCTTAGTTTGGATGATGCCCTGTGCAGTACTCTCTATTGCCAGCCCCCTACTCAAACCAAACCTTAACCACATATATAGACACGCACATACTGGAACATATATACTGTACATACATAAAGACAGATATTTAGACATACAGGCAAATATATATACACACACATTCTGGAATATATACATACATACATACATACATACAGGTAAATATATAGACGTACATACACATATACATACACCGGCAGATAAATACACAGACAGGAACATATACAAATACATAAAAGGCATATATATACAAGCACAAAGACACATTCACAAACAGACCCATATATAAACACACAGGCACATATATACACAGTACAGATAATGTAGTAGATTTCACATGCAGTCCTCCGTAATACCACAGATAACACAGTGATAACTCTCTGAGTACAGATAATGGAGTAGATTTCCCATGCAGTCCTATGTAACACCACAGATAACACACAGTGATAACTCTCTGAGTAAAGATAATGTAGTAGTTTACCTGCAGTCCTATGTAACACCACAGATAACATAGTCCTAACTCTCTGAGTACAGATAATGTAGTAGTGTGTGTTACATGCAGACCTATGTAACACCACAGATAACACATAGTGATTACTCTGAGTAAAGATAATGTAGTAGTGTTATCTGCCGTCCTATGTAACATCGCTGATAACATACTGATAACTCTCTGAGTACAGATAATGTAGTAGTGTTACCTGCAGTCCTATGGAACACCGCTGATAACAGTGATAACTCTCTGAGTACAGATAATGTAGTAGATAATAACTATAGCCACAGACACATAAAATCAGAAACAGAGGCATGCATATACATATATGTGTGTGTGTGTGTGTGTGTGTGTGTGTGTGTGTGTGTGTGTGTGTGTGTGTGTGTGTGTGTGTGTGTGTGTGTGTGTGTGTGTGTGTGTGTGTGTGTAAGTATATGTATGTATATCATGCAGTGCACTTCCAAACTGGAGATACACATTAAAAATATTATTTCCATTAATGAATTGCCATGAATTGGTTAAAGTTTTATAGATTACTATAAATGATAATGTGGTGTTTCCCTTAAGGGCAGCAGAGTATATAATGGGCAGCAGGGTATATAAGGGGTAGCAGAGTATATAAGGATCAGCAGGGTATATAAGGGACAGCAGAGTATATAAGGGGCAGCAGGGTATATAAGGGGCAGCAGCGTATATAAGGGGCAGCGGAGTATATAAGGGGCAGCAGGGTATATAAGGGGCAGCAGAGTATATAAGGGGCAGCGGAGTGTATAAGGGGCAGCCGGGTATATAAG
Source organism: Rhinoderma darwinii (assembly GCF_050947455.1). Lineage (NCBI taxonomy): Eukaryota > Metazoa > Chordata > Amphibia > Anura > Rhinodermatidae > Rhinoderma > Rhinoderma darwinii. The sequence goes on along the minus strand of NC_134687.1, from coordinate 151,371,008 downwards.
GGGCAGCAGAGCATATAAGGGGCAGCAGGGTATATAAGGGGCAGCAAGTATATAAGGGGCAGCTGAGTATATAAGGGACAGCAGAGTATATAAAGGGCAGCATGGTATATAGGGGCAGCAGGGTATATAGGGGCAGCAGGGTATATAAGGGGTAGCAGAGTATATAGGGGGCATCAAGATATATAGGGGCAGCAGGGTATATAGGGGCAGCAGGGTACATAAGGGCAGCAGGTTATATAGGGGCAGCAGGGTATATAAGGGGCAGCAGGGTATATAGGGGCAGCATGGTATATAGTGGCAGCAGGGTATATATAAGGGGCAGCAGGGTATATAAGGATTAGTAGGGAATATAGGGGCAGCAGGGTATATAGGAGGCAGCAGGGTATATAAGGGGCAGCAGGGTATATAGGGGCAGCATGGTATATAGTGGCAGCAGGGTATATATAAGGGGCAGCAGGGTATATAAGGATTAGTAGGGAATATAGGGGCAGCAGGGTATATAAGGGGCAGCAAGGTAAATAGAAGGTAGCAGGGTATATAAGGGGCAGCAGGGTATATAAAAGGCAACAGGATTTATAGGGGCAGCAGAGTATATGGGGAGCAGCACAGATGTCTTCATTTTATCTGTTCTACTTTAATATTGAACACACACTTTTACAAAACATAAACACACACACACACTGTAACATATACACATACAAACACAGGGACACAAACTGTATACACACACATATACACATAGAGATACATACTGCATACACACACATATACACACAGAGACACATACTGTATACACACACACACACATATACACAGACATATGTACTGGAGTTTCCTGGACACATACTGTATACGCACATATATTCACACACACAGAGAGACACTGTATACACACACATATACACACAGAGACACACATACAGACTTACCATCTGTCCTTGCTGACAGGATCACAGGCTTCTTGCAGGATGGGCTGCGGGCAGAGCTTCCTCCTCTTCTCTTGCTCCTCAGCTCTTATTTACTCCATGTGTGTAACTAAGAGCAGAGGAAAGAGTAGAGGCAGAGCCCAGTGGCGCCCCCTGCATGCTGGGAGGATGCAGCGCCCTGTGCACTCGCACAGGTCGCACACCCCTAAGGCTGGTCATGCTTGTTACTACGATCGCTCGTCTCTATACATTTTCATCATGTCGGCAGCACATCTACCTGTTTACACAGGGAGATGTGTTGCCGACAACAATGATTTTTAATTCTGCATAAAAGAGCAGATCAGCTGATCACCCTGAATGCCCACCTCCAAGAAAAACTGCCTCCCATACTCCTTTTCCATAACCTCTATATATGTTTGAGATTTTTGCATTGCATGTCTAGTGCAGCTATTTTATGTTCTCTGTATTTCATATTTTTTTTATGTTTTATAATACGTCTCCATTCATTTTACTCTATGTACTATTTGTAACTTGTGAACCTGCGTGTCCAACTTAATATTGTGCTCTAATATCCTTTGCAATTTTCAATTATTGTTTTAATTTTAAAACTAATAAAAAAAAATAGGTCAGAGTTGGAAAATCTTTTGATCATACCATTACTGCATGTGTAACATATAACTGAACAGATAATATTATATTTTATTGCAAATGTCAAAATATCAGGTTTCTAATTCACAGATCCATTCACCATATATAACAAAATATTTACTGCACCATTCTTGAAACAGGCTTGTCAAACTGATGGATCTGCACCACTACAGCTACTGGCATCTGGAGGATTTAAATGCATGTATTTTTCGGTATTGCTGGGGTAGGTTAAATAGTTTAAGCTTTGATATTTTCTTATCATCATGACATCTCTGGAAGATTTTTTTTTTTATAATACAATCCACACAGAGAAAACCATTATATGATGTATAAGTCTATACAGAGAAAAGGGACTGCAGAATGCAAAGTTTCTCTGGGGTCATTTAACCTAAGTGGTCCATTTTACTCTATGATCATTTGAGGTTTTTCATCTGTATCAAGGAGGTATTTTTTCTAAATTGTAAGTAAACGGGGACATTAAATAAAATGACTAGACACTGTAAAGGAAGATTTTACAGGCTCTAAACTTGGTTTGTGGACTCATTGGAATCTGCAAATAAAATAGATCAAGTTATTTTATTCCAGCTCCAAATGAACAATGACTCTGTTTTATCTGTTAGCAAATGGTAATTTAAAGGGAACCTGTCACCAGCATTTTAGCTATAAAGCCAGCAATACCTGGTGAAAGTGGGTGAAAACTCATTGTCATCTAAGCTATAAATATGTTCTAAGTAAGCTCTGTAACTTTAGTATTCAGTTTTTCAGTGGTCCCACACTGTATGCAAATGAGCAGAAAAGAGTCAAATCTTCATCTGAAAAGAGTCAGGTTTTCATTCCTCCAGCATCTCAGAGTGGACTCCACCTCCTTCTTTTTGATTGACAGCTCCTTAGCCAGTCAGGGCCGGACAGGTGGTGGCAGTGGGCGTGGTTAAGAAGCTGCATCCCAGAGGGAAAAATAATTACCATAAAAGGCGGGAAAAGTTTAAACGACTATATTTACTGACAGAGGAGGACTTCAGGAAAGAAGAGAACAGGAATGAACTCTGGACAGCTGCGGCCATTGAGGGGTCAGGTGAGTTTAATAGGTAAGATGTTGATGACAGGATCCCTTTAAAGCAAGAGAGCAGATAGCAGATAGAAACTTTAGTGTGAAGAACATTTACATCACGTTAAATAGTTGTTACACAGTATACTGGCAGTTAGAGCTTTACACCATAGGTTTAGTTGACCATTGTTGAATAAAAGGCATTTACAGATTTTACAGTTCTCCCAAAATGTTTAGAAAAAAGGCACACCTTCCTGTCCAGCAGACCTTCAGCTATTACATTTTGACCTTAAGGCTATGTTGACACTTGGCGGAATTGCTGTGAATTTTCCATCCAGATTTCACAGCATATTACAATAGCAGCAAAGTGGAAGAGTAAAATCCTAGAGAAATTGACCTGTGGTGCTGATTTTTTAATGTGCAGCATGTCAATTTATGCTGCATCCCAGACTGCAACGGTCACATGGGACGAAACGTTATCCCAGGAGGACGGCAGAGCAAAGACCAGCCAGGGGAGCAGGGATGCGTCGTTATGGGAGACCAGGGAATGTGAGTATGGCATTTTTTTATCCCCTCTTCTTCCACAGCGGCAAATACAGCTGAAAATCTGCACCAAATTAAACAAAATTTAGTGTGGAGTCTCAGCCAAAATACCTTGCAAAATCGGATTATACGCAGCAAATTCTACCTGTGTGAACATACCATTAATAGGACATGTTAGTTATTCTGACTTGTTTGTTTTAGTAAATACCCCCCCCCCCCCCCCCAAAAAAAAATATCTATTCTGGATATTTTTTTCTTAAAACTCTGCGTTTTGTCTGTCTTCTGTTTTTCCTCCTGAAAAAAGTATGAATAAATTGATAAGTGGATGTTATCATTTTCCTTATCCATGTGCGCTCACAGCATCATACTGTGTAAGGGTATACTCCATTGACAAGGGTAATGGTTCCCCTACAAACTATAACTACCAAAAATAACCTCTCTGCCAAGTGGACCTACAGCAGGGGTCTCATGCACACAGGCCGCGGGATGCAGAGCCGCTAGTATAGGCTCTGCTCTGGGACTCTGTGGAATTCCCTGACATCGCTGTCCATATATGGACAGTGTTGTCAGGGTCTTCCCCAGAGCGAAGTCTCGGGCAGAGCGCTAGCATAGGCTCTGCTCCGGGACTCTGAAATCCCTAGACATCGCTGTCCATGAATGTCTGGGGCTTCCCTAGAGCAGAGTCCCAGACAAAGCACTAGCATAGGCTCTGCCCTTGGACTCTGTTGAATCACGCGATGTCTGGGGCTTCCTCAGAGCCTGAGTCCCGGGCAGAGCGCTAGTATAGGCTCTGCTCCGGGTCTCTGTGCAATTCCCTGACATCGCTGTCCATATATGGACAGTGTTGTCAGGGTCTTCCCCAGAGCGGACACTTGGGCAGAGCGCTAGCATAGGCTCTGCTCCGGGACTCTGGAATCCCTAGACAACGCTGCCCATGAATGGACACGCGATGTCTGGGGCTTCCCCAGAGCCTGAGTCCCGGGCAGAGCGCTAGTATAGGCTCTGCTCTGGGTCTCTGTGGAATTCCCTGACATCGCTGTCCATATATGGACAGTGTTGTCAGGGTCTTCCCCAGAGTGGAGACTCGGGCAGAGCGCTAGCATAGGCTCTGCTCTGGGACTCTGGAATCCCTAGACAACGCTGCCCATGAATGTACACGCGATGTCTGGGGCTTCCCCAGAACCTGAGTCCCGGGCAGAGCGCTAGTATAGGCTCTGCTCCGGGTCTCTGTGGAATTCCATGACATCGCTGTCGATATATGGACAGTTTTGTCAGGGTCTTCCCCAGAACGGAGTCCTGGGCAAAGAGGCTAGTATAGGCTCTGCTCCGGGACTCTGTGGAATTCCCTGACATTGCTGTATATGGACACGCGATGTCTGGTGCTTCCTCAGAGCCGGAGTCCCGGGCAGAGCACTAGTATAGGCTGTGCTCCGAGACTCTGTGGAATCCCCTGACAGTGATATCAGATATCGACAGTGATGTCAGGAGCACAGCTGGAGTCCCAGTAGGAGCGCTAGTAGCGCTCTGCTTGGGAATCCAGCTCTGGGGTTGCCCCTGACATCTCTGTCCATATATGAACAGTGATGTCAGGAGCAGAGCTGGAATCCCAGGCATATATGGACACCAATGTCAGTTCCTTCCCCAGAGTTCCGGAGCAGAGCCTATACTAGTGCTCCGTTCTGGGATACAGGCTCTGGGATTGCCCCTGACATCACATTCCGGTCCAGGAGGATCCCCTGACAACACTGTGTATAGACAGTAACATCAGGGGCTCCTCCAGCAGAGGAATCCCTTGCCAAAGTGTCGTCAATGCTCTGGCTGGGGATTCCACTCCTAGAGGGAGTGGCCACTGTGGCAGCATCTACTGAGGGCACTGTGGCCGAATCTACAGAGGGCACTGTGGCCGAATCTACAGAGGGCACTGTGGCCGAATCTACAGAGGGCACTGTGGAATTATCTACAGAGGGCACTGTGGAATTAACTACAGAGGGAACTGTGGAATTATCTACAGAGGGCACTGTGGCAGCATCTACAGAGGGCACTGTGGCAGCATCTACAGAGGGCACTGTGGCATTATCTACAGAGGGCACTGTGGCATTATCTACAGAGGGCACTGTGGCAGCATCTACAGAGGGCACTGTGGCAGCATCTACAGAGGGCACTGTGGCATTATCTACAGAGGGCACTGTGGCATTATCTACGGGTGGATGTGTGGCAGCATCTACAGAGGACACTGTGGCATTATCTAGGGGTGTGTGGTATTATCTACACAGGGTACTGTGGCATTATCTACACAGGGCACTGTGGCATTATCTACAGAGGGCACTGTGGCAGTATCTACAGAGGGCACTGTGGCATTATCTAAAGAGGGCACTAGGGCAGTATCTACAGAGGGCACTGTGGCAGTATCTATAGAGGACACTGTGGCAGTATCTATAGAGTGCACTGTGGCAGTATCTATAGAGGGCTCTGTGGCACAATCTAAAAAGGGGCTGCCTAATCTTGACATTTGTGTGTCTGCCAAACGCTGTCAACTGAGCCGCCGGACTGCATTTAGTGACACTTAAACTGTAAAACTGGATTGTTGAAATAAGCACGTGGAGAAATCTCACAAATATCCGTTAAATTTAAACCTAGCGCTATTATTACAGTAATGTAGTATTGTTATAGTGGTGTAGTATTGTTATAGCAGTGTAGTATTGTTATGGTAATGTAGTTTTATTATAGTAATGTAGTGTTATAGTAATGTAGCATTATAATAATGTAGTATTGTTATGGTAATGTCGTTTTATTATAGTAATGTAGTGTTATAGTAATGTAGTATTGTTATAGTAATGCAGTATTATTATAGTAATGTAGCATTATAATAATGTAGTATTGTTATAGTAATGTAGTATTATTATAGTAATGTAGTATTATAGTAATGTAGCAATATTATTATAGTAATGTAGTATTATAGTAATGTAGTAGTATTATAGTAATGTAGTATTATTATAGTAATGTAGTATTATAGTAATGTAGTATTGTTATAGTAATGTAGTATTATTATTATTATTATTATTATTATTATTATTATTATTATTATACTAGTAATGTCGTATTATTATAGCAATGTAGTATTGTTATAGTAATGTAGTAATGTTATAGTAATGTAGTATTATTATAGTAATGCAGTATTACAGTAATGTAGTATTGTTATAGTAATGTAGTATTATTATTATACTAGTAATGTCGTATTATTATAGTAATGCAGTATTACAGTAATGTAGTATTGTTATAGTAATGTAGTAATGTTATAGTAATGTAGTATTATTATAGTAATGTAGTATTGTTATAGTAATGTAGTATTATTATTATTATTATTATTATTATTATTATTATTATTATTATTATTATACTAGTAATGTCGTATTATTATAGCAATGTAGTATTGTTATAGTAATGTAGTAATGTTATAGTAATGTAGTATTATTATAGTAATTCAGTATTACAGTAATGTAGTATTGTTATAGTAATGTAGTATTATTATAGTAATGTAGCATTATAATAATGTAGTATTGTTATAGTAATGTAGTATTGTTATAGTAATGTAGTAGTATTATTATACTAGTAATGTCGTATTATTATAGTAATGCAGTATTACAGTAATGTAGTATTGTTATAGTAATCTATTAATGTTATAGTAATGTAGTATTATTATAGTAATGCAGTATTACAGTAATGCAGTATTGTTATAGTAATGTAGTATTATTATAGTAATGTAGTATTGTTATAGTAGTGTAGTATTATTATAGTAATGTAGTATTATTATTACTGTAATGTAGTATTGTTATAGTAATTTAGTATTGTTATAGTAGTGTAGTATTATTATAGTAATGTAGTATTATTATTACTGTAATGTAGTATTGTTATAGTAATGTAGTAATGTTATAGTAATGTAGTATTATTATAGCAATGCAGTATTACAGTAATGCAGTATTGTTATAGTAATGTAGTATTATTATAGTAATGTAGTATTGTTATAGTAGTGTAGTATTATTATAGTAATGTAGTATTATTATTACTGTAATGTAGTATTGTTATAGTAATGTTGTATTGTTATAGTAATGTAGTATTACAGTAATGTAGTATTGTTATAGTAATGTAGTAATGTTATAGTAATGTAGTATTATTATAGTAATGCAGTATTACAGTAATGCAGTATTGTTATAGTAATGTAGTATTATTATAGTAATGTAGTATTGTTATAGTAGTGTAGTATTGTTATAGTAGTGTAGTATTATTATAGTAATGCAGTATTACAGTAATGCAGTATTGTTATAGTAATGTAGTATTGTTATAGTAATGTAGTATTGTTATAGTAGTGTAGTATTAGTATAGTAATGTAGTATTGTTATAGTAGTGTAGTATTATTATAGTAATGTAGTATTTTTATAGTGATGTAGTAGTATTATAGTAATGTAGTATTATTATCGTAATGTAATGATTGCTTAACAATAATTTTGTAATGCATCAAATATGAAAGTAATGCGGCCTGTCAACTTCACATTTTTTATATATGTGGCCCACTTACCCGGCCAAGTATGAGACCCCTGACCTACAGCTATAACACACTGACCTTAAAGGGCAGAATGAACAGTTTAAAGGTCCATATTGAATTCACTGTCTCACAATACCCATATGTCTGATGTCCCATAGGCATAGGCAGAATAAAGGCTGCCTTCCACAACAACCTGGATTTACCTCATGATTTGGTAAGGCCATGACAAGAGAATACTTTTTCCCTATTCATAGTACTATCACTCCCACTCATAAAGGGACAAATTCGGATAATGAAAGTATATTAGAGAAGTACAGTATGTGCTATTTCCTATTATACAAGTGTAGGTTCATGTTCCTTCTTGCTGCGGTTTCTGTCCCTGACCTCCCATTGAAATCAATGGGAAGCAAAAAAAAAACCCTGGTGCTCGTTCTTTAAACGTTTTTCGCAGCAAAAAAACAGCCAAAAACGCGGGAAAAAAAAGAGCGGGCAGTTTACAATCTGCCCTAAAATTCCTGAAGGAATTCTGAGACAGATTTCAAATGACCTTGATCTCATTCAGGCTGTCTACACGAAGTTGAAAGGGGTTGCATAAGATTCCATGCAATTCCATCAACAATTTCATGTTTATGAACAACTTTGAATAGACTCCACAGACCTGAATTGTGTGTTGACCCTTCTGAATTCACTCACTTGCATTAGTAATGCTTTTTATTACACAAATGAACGCGTGCCTACAAATCCCGACGGCTGAGGTTTAAAAGTGGGCAGTGCTGATCATATTCAAAATTAAATTTTTTAGTTGCAGCAAAAACTTACATGAAACATGCCTTCTGATGCTACTTGTACTATTTTTATATGTCTATTTGATATATGAAACTTTGACATATCTTAACACAGCAAATATAGTTAAACTATACAAAGAACCTAACTGCAAAAGTTCTACTCTACTGTAATATAGGTTCCGTTGTAGAATGCCCTACTTCAAGAGATAGTCATGGTAAGTTAAACTAAAAATATCAAAAAGGCCTCGATGCTTATCACTAATGGTATCTACAGTTCTAAGGAATGCATGGAGATAATTAGATCCTAGTAAATTATCCAATTGCCCTGGAGTGGTCAGGAAGGAATTTTTGATCCTCCTTTGTAGGTTAGAATTGTCCACGGTTGCCTTCCTCCGGTCTAAATAAGTAGTTCCTAAAGAGGTTGATCTTGATGGACGTGTCTCTTTCAATCTAGATACCTATGTAACATACAACCGTTTATCAAATCAATACGCTTTGTTAAAAATCTAGTCAGGAGGTTAATTCTGAAATACACACATCAGCCATTTTTATGTCTCATCATAATGTTTTCCTCACCCGCAAAAGCCAGTGTAAACCAAATCTATTGTTTCGAGAATATACACTGGCAGTATTACAAAGATAGAAAGTTTAAAGTTTTAATTCTCGGCTTTCCTAATGTTGCATTCGACATGTCTGCTTGTAGGCACACATAAATATAAAGAAAAGTAAACACATATGTCTGCACACAATAGATAAGTGTTACTGCTCGCATTAGAAGAGAATATCCATGCTTGTTAATGGGACAAAATGTCCTATAACGGATACAATGCACCACAAACACGAAGAGCTCTTTTTGTGTCCAAGTCTTGCAAAAAGCATTGAAATCTTTTTTTCAATGACTATACCACATCAGCGTAACACTATGTTTTTCTATGATTTTTTTTTTCGTCTCAAAACAATAAGCAACAATTTATCCTAATATAGACATACAACATTGCAATAACTTTCTGAAATATATTCCTCCCTAAAGATTTTTTTTTTTAGCTATTTCCATGGCTCAAACTTCATTATTACAACTGGCAGCCAACTTTTATAATTTATTTTGTTTATTGAGAATTATGTTTTTTTATTAGACAGGACAATTTGGAAGTCTCATAATTACGTTTTGTTTTGAGGTTGTGTGGGCCTCATGCTTAAAGGGGTTTTCCCATGAGAGACATTTATGACCTATCCACAGGATAGGTCATAAATGTCAGATAGATGCGGGTCCCACCTCTGGGACCCGCACCTATGTCCAGAACGGGGCCCCCTAAACCCCGTTCAGCCGCTCTGTGTTGCAGCTGAATGAGGTGAATTCCGCCATGAAAAAGGTTATATGGTCGTGAGTTACGTAAACAGCGTAACTCGCTGAGCTCCGCTGTTTCTGTAACTCCCATAGTAGTGAATGGCAGTTACAGAAGGAGCGTAGCATGCGAGCTACGCTGTTTCCGTAACTACCATTCAGTTCTATGGAGATTACAGAAACAGCGGAGCTCAGCGAGCTACGCTGTTTTCGGAATTCACGACCAAATAACCTTTTTCATGGTTGTAATTCACCACATTCAGTCGCAACACAGAGCGGCTGAACGGGGTTTAGGGTGCCCCATTCTGGACATAGGTGCAGGTACCAGAGGTGGGACCGCATCTATCTGACATATCCTGTGGATATGTCATAAATGTCTCTCATGGGAAAACACCTTTAAGCAGGAGACACCAAGATAATAAGATGATACAAGATAATATCAGCAGTTACCGAATGTGCAAAGATGTCATATTAAGTACTTTACATTGGTTATTGTAGAATGGTGCTTTGTAGAGAGTGCATTTTCTATCGTGGAATTAATGATATTGATACGTCAGGTCGAATCAAACTGAAAGAAGAAACTCCATATACCTTCTGGGAGATCGCCTTTCTGCTATATACAGTATATTCACTGCCAAAAAGCTCTGTGTCGATTACTTATTACTCAATGGGATAAAATGTTTTAAGGGGCAGTGTTAATAAACACGTCAAGCTATGATAAATTGCAACAGTTGTTTCTCATAAGAGTAGCTACCTCAGCTAGTGGCTGCCAACGGAACAAATAGCACAGTCCTTATGTTTTTCTTTTCAGAATTTCATGGTAATAATTATTGTGTCACGAATGTTAATGAAAAGCAATTGTGCAGATGACTAAGTGTCGATAAGAGGCTACATCACTTCTGAGATCAAGTACAAATACTTACTGTAACAATCTTGGAGAATAAAGAAAGTAGAAGAAGGAGGTGCTGCAAGAAAGAATAGATGTTGAACAGGGTGGTCATAGAGGACTATTTTATGGTGCATACATTTCATACAAAAAAAGTTATGATACACTACTCAAAACACAGTGCTATATGTTGCCCAAAAACAGTGTCATATAATTAACAGTACTCAGCCACCTCTCCCTGTTGACTATTCTGTGGATAGCCCCTAAAAGCTATGTCCAGTATTATGCCACAAAGATCAATGAGTGGAGACTCCCTCTAATTATTGAACTAAATTTCATTATATTTTTGAGTAAAGTTATTTTTTCTAAATGAATATTTCAGTAATTGTTATAGTTTAAACAGGACTCCAAAAAGTTTTTCCCTTTCAGGAAATGTTTTCTCCTCTCTTTTTACCGCTCAGCTCCTCACAGTTCCTCTATTCATGAGCACTCCACTTTTTGTACTATCAATTACTAATGGCCTCAAGTGAGTACCGTGACCAAGATATTATTTATAGTACATTTTCTCTCCATGCTTTTTGTTATTTTTTTAAGGCTGATTTGCAAGGTTACAAGTTGTAGGTTACAATTAAATTCTTTCTTGATTAGAGGTGGTTTTTCAGCTCAAAGCTTCATTTTAAAAGGGTTTTCATTTTTTTTAATGTACTCTTTGTGAAAACTCAAGGTTTTCAAGATTTCTGCTTGCCGTCAGTAAATGGAAACGTTCTTGTCTACAGTCAAAGGTGCAGAGTTAATTTAGTGTATCAGAGCTCTCTTGTACCCAGCTGAATATTAACAATGTTTCCATTAAAGAGGCTCTGTCACCACATTATAAATGCCCTATCTTCTACATAATCTGATCGGCGCTGTAATGTAGATAACAGCAGTGTTTTTTATTTCGAAAAACGATCATTTTTAACGGAGTTATGAATGAATTTAGCTTTATGCTAATGAGTTTCTTAATGCCCAACTGGGCGTGTTTTACTTTTTGACCAAGTGGGTGTTGTAAAGAGGAGTGTATGATGCTGACCAATCAGTGACCAATCAGCTTCATACACTTCTGTCCATTCATTTACACAGCACATAGCATTCTTACTAGATCACTATGTGTAGCCACATACACACACACATTACCGTTACTCAAGTGTCCTGACAATGAATAGGCATCACCTCCAGCCATGACCATAGGATTACAGAGCTCGTCACATATTACCCTCTTTTACATTTTTCTAAAACACCACCTCCCCCAATATTCTCCTGTTTTATCTAACCCCTGTGGCCCTCTACCTCGTTTCCCCCCACTTAACCATCCCCATAAACAAAACACCAGACAGTGGTTTGGATAAATTCGGCCACAGCAGCCATTTTATTATTAACATATTTACATAAACATAAACACCGCTTTATAAATAAAACATAACACATAACGAGGAAAGGGAAGTCCTTGGAGCTACAAATTTTGGTGCCGAACTGCCCACCTGTATAACTACTTACCCCCAGCCGTCTCCCTACAGTAAGAGACAGAGGCACCTTTCTACTCCGCAGTTGGCTTGCCAAGGATGAAAAACGACTCCCCGGGACACCACCCAGCAGGAGCCCAAAATAAGCCCATACCCATGAGCAATTGTGTAATTGTTAGGGACCATCCCTATGATGAATCCCCCACTTCAATTTACCACCAACTCTAAGGACCCCCAAGCCACCGTGACTCCACACCGGCATGCCTCCATCAGCCGTCCCCTGGAAAAGAAAAAAGACCAGCAATACCACGAAATAACTGCACAAAACATAACTGCAAGAACCACAAACAACATTAGGAAGGGAGGGCGTGACAATGCTTTACTCTCCTCCTGAATGGCGCGAAGCTGCTGCTCCTCACCTTATGTGCCTTCCATAACCTACGCCCCCTTTATGCCACTACCCCCTTTTCCTCCCCTTCTTCCCAAACCTATTAACCTCTGCCTCCCTTGTAACCCTGGTCATGTTGGCCATCCCCGTACTCTTTTATCGTGTGTCCGTGCCCTTGCTTGACCATGGGATTACAGAGCTCGTCCTATATTACCCTATTTTACATATTTCTAAAACACCACCTCCCCCAATATTCTCCTGTCTTATCTAACCTCGGTGGCCCTCTACCTCGTTCCCCCCCCCACTTACCCATCCCGATAAACAAAACACCAGACAGTGGGTTGGATAAATTCGGCCACAGCAGCCATTTTATTATTAACATATTTACATAAACATAAACACCGCTTTATAAATAAAACATAACACATAATGAGGAAAGGGAAGTCCTTGGAGCTACAAATTTTGGTGCCAAACTGCCCCCCTGTATAACTACTTACCCCCAGCCCTCTCCCTACAGGCTCAGAGGCACCTTTCTACTCCGCAGTTGGCTTGCCAAGGATGAAAAAACACTCCCTGGGACACCACCCAGCAGGAGCCCAAAATAAGCCTATACCTATGAGCAATTGTGTAATTGTTAGGGACCATCCCTATGATAAATCCCCCACTTCAATTTACCACCACTCCAAGGACCCCCAATCCGCCAAACGAACATACTTAAAGACCCAGAAGTATGAGAGCCCCCACCATCCACCAGTGCTCTTTCAATGCCTTCCTGCAGATGCAAAGCCCAAAGATCGATGCCAACCGCATTCAGATGGACTCCATTGCCCAACCAAAATTGGCCTTGGCCATCTTCGAAATCATAGTGCCTCACGAAAAAGCCCCCACTCCTAACAACAAAACTAGACACTGCCCGATTAACCTTGACCCGCGCCTTGTTAATGCTTGACACTGACCGCGCGTGTCTCCAGACGCTGCGAGGGACGATTTCAGACCAGACCACCTTCACCTTGGGAAAACAGGACCACAACTGGAGCAGATCATACTTTATGTCCCTGATCAGTTCTCTAATCATTACCCCCCACATGGAGAACCAACACGTCTGGTGCCCGATCTAACTGCGCATATCTATAAAAATTGGGCAAAACTCGACTCCACACCATACCTCGTATGCCTAGCCAACGTATGACTACCGAAGATCTCTGGAACCCTAACTGCTGCCCATCCGGGCGAACATCTGCCCGCAAAGCCCCCCAATGCACATAAGAGTGCCCCAGTATCCACACCAAGGATGGTAAGCCACCTAAAATGACAGAAGAAGAACATTGAGGAAAGTTTAGTCATAATCAAATAATGGTTGGGGGCGGGCGAGAAGGAAAGAGAAGGGAAAGTAACCGAACCAGCTTCCATCACAAAAATTGGGGACGCACATAAGTTTTGTACATTCCATATTCCCACCGACTTATCCTCTTCACCACCTCAGGACCCAACCCCCACGCTGCTGCCTCCGTAGCAGCCCCGATACGAAATGAATGAGGAGAATAAACCGACACATCCAAACCTAACACCTCAAGGCATCTGCGAAAAACACCAGAGAACTGACAATGAGACAGGAAAGAACCATCATCATGACACAATAGCGGACCCCGACTATGATTTTTGTTTACCGCAGCATAACCGGCAAAGCAACCCACCAGGCACATACTCGCCCCCTTTACCGCCCCTAACACCACCCTCTTCCCCTTGCCACGTTGATCCTTCTTAGAACATCTAACCCAAAACTCCACCTTCTCCTCCGACCACAACACATCTTCTGCCCGCAAACCCCGCTCCTTATTTTTACTAGGAGCCACCAATTCCCTCACCCGAAACGCGCCAAAGAAAGTCCAAGAAAAAGCCAAACTAAAAAGTTTCACCTCAAAACCCGAAAAATAACCCCCACCAACGCTTCCCCTAACCTCTCCAATAGCGCAAAAGATACAGGACGACGGCTGTCCAGCCGACTCCCACCTCTACGAAACCCCTTCAGGGCCTGGACAACCAAGAACTCCTTTGTAATATCCCTTTTACCTCTTAGCTTAAAACCGAAAGCTAGCGCCACCACAAAACGGGTCACTTTTGACACCAACCAGCCCGCATCTGCCACCTGACCTAATAACCCCAATAAGGCCACCACCTGATCATCACACGAGCGTGCTTCCGGCATGCCCACCAACCATGCCATTCAGTCCCTCCATGCCGCGTCGTACGCCGACCATGTACCAGGCACTAGAGAGGACCTTATCAAATCTCCCGCTGCTCATAGACCAAGTTCCATAAACGCTCCGGGAATTCGATCCCTGCCACCTCTGGTTCCAGAGCCAACAGCCGAAAACGCTCCCACTGTAGACGAGAGAGAGAATTGCAATGTCATTTTGCACCCCAGGAACATGGACCGCGACAATCCAAGCGTTGAGTGACAAGCACCGTAACACTAGCCGGCGCAACAACCTAACTACTGGGGGTGAAGATGCCGACACGTTATTGATGGCCAACACCACCCCCATGTTATCACAATGGAATCGCACTTTGCAATCCCGGAAACGCTCCCTCCAGACCTCCACCACCACCAATATGGGAAAAAGCTCCAGCAGGACCAGATTGCGCACCAACCCCAATGTCACCCATTCTGCCGGCCACTGCCCCACACACCATTGTCCCCACTACTACCTGAATCTCTAACTGACCCCCCTTGGGAGCCACCCCCAACCCCCAGGGACCTAAATATAGCAGGAAAAGTAGGAAAATATGATCCTGACTCACCGAGCTGCGTGGGCGCTGAGTTCCCACCAGCTGGAGCGATGGAATCCCCACGACGACTTTCCACATCAGGCACGGCACTATCTTCAGCGAACTCCGGACATCTGTGACCAGGACCATTGCCGCAGGCTCTACAGTCGTTTCCACCGTCTCGTACCGCGGCTACCACCGTCGCTGACTGGGGCCATCCCGACATCCTCTCTGCGTCGTCCTCATTAGCACTCCTCTGCAGCACCGCCGCCTGCAGCCTGCACGTAGGCCGCGAAGCTGCTGCTCCTCGCCTTATGTGCCTTCCTTAACCTATGCCCCCTTTATACCACTACCCCCTTTTCCTCCCCTTCTTCCCAAACCTATTAACCTTACCTCCCCTGTAACCCTGGTCATGTTGGCCCTCCCCTACTCTTTTATCGTTTGTCCGTGCCCTTGCTGGACGTGATGTCTATTCAGAATCCTGACACTTCGCTAACGTTTGTGTGAAATTTACAGCAAGGCAAGCGTAATCTCGTTTTAAATGACAGTTCATAGCGTAATCTCGCGAGATTACGCTTGCCTTGCTGTAAATCTCACACAAGCGTTAGCAAAGTGTCTGGATTGTGAATAGACATCACATCCTGGCTGGTAGTGATGTCTATTCACTATCAGGACACTTCAGGAACGTTAATATGTGAGTAAGTGACTGAACATAGTGATCTAGCTAGATCATTATGTGCTGTGTAAATGAATTGAGAGAAGTGTATCACGCTGATTGGTCACTGATTGGTTAGCGTCATACACTTCTCTCCACAACGCCCACTTGCTCAAAAAGGAAATCACGCCCAGTTGGGCATTAACCTCTTCCCGTGCTGCGCCGCAACTGTACAGCCTGGAGAGGGTTTGCTTCCCGCACCAGAACGTACAGTTGCGTAGCGGTTCCCGGCGCACACTGTCTTAATGGACAGTGTCCGGGAACGGGAGGTCAGCTGTCCCCGACAGCTGACACTCCAGTCTTGCCGGTCAGCGGACCATCACCGCTGATTTTGCCAATTAACCCCATAAATGCGGCGACCGCTTGCGATCGCCACATTTAAGGGGTTTGAAGCACATCGGCAGCCCCCACGAAGTGATTGTGGGGGGCTGACGATGCTTGTCGTGGCAATCGGAGGACAGACAATTGCCTCCGGGTTGCCATGTACGGAAGCCTTGGAGGAGCAGCCTCCGGTCGGTCCTCCGAGGCTTCCTGTCAGTGTAACTGTCACGTCATAATGACAGTTCGAATACATTACACTACGTAGGTAGTGTAATGTACTCTAGCAGCGATCAAAGCTGCAAGTCTAAATGTGCCCTAGTGGGACAAGTAAACAAAAGGTAATAAAAATGTTCTAAAAAAAGTGTCAAAATAAAAGTTATGTTATATAAACAAAAAATGAATTTTTTTCTTATAAGACTTTTATTATAGGAAAAAAATGAACACGTTAAAAAAAGTACACATATCTGGTATCACCGTGTTCGTAACGACCCCAACTATAAAACTATAATGTTATTTTTATGGCACGATGAAGACCCCCAAAAAAATCAATAAAAAACTACACCAGAATCGCTATTTTTTTGGTCACCACCCCTCCCAAAATAGAGAATAAAAAGTGATCAAAGAGTCGCATGTACCCAAAAATAGTACAAATAAAAACTACAACCCATCCTGCAAAAAACAAGCCCTTACACAGCTTTTTTGACTAAAAAATAAACAAGTTATGGCTTTCAGAATATGGTGACACAGAAAATAAATTATTTTATAAAAAAGTGATTTTATTGCGTAAACGCTGCAAAACATATAGAAACCTATATACATATGGTATCGCCGTAATGGTATCGACCTGCAAATAAAGTAAAATTGTCATTTATAGCGTAAAAAAATAAACTAAAAAACATTGTCAGAATTGCTTGTTTTTGGTCACCCGGCTTGCAAAAAAAATGGAATAAAAAGTGATCAAAAAGGGGGGTGGAGTTACGGCGCATCGTGATGGCAGCTTAATCTCTGAGCTCCTCGCTTCACCTCTGGAAACTACAGCTCCTAAGGCAATTTAAAAAAAATCGACATGGTGAGAACATCAAGGGATAAGGGCAGAGATTCACCCTGCCCTGGAAAGCAAGGCAAAAATCAGTCCGAAATGGACAAATTCCTGAGAAATAAACTTTCTTCTCCTGCGGGCCGGGACAAATTGGCGCCGACACAACATGCTGAAGAAGCTGCAGATGACGACTCGGAGGGAGACAGCTCTACAGCTTACTCGGACTCAGCGAGGGAAAGAGACACACTGTCACGCTCCTACTTTAAAAAGGTACTGACACAAGCAATATCCCCGATAATGAAAGAGCTAGCGGATATAAAAGGGGATATCAAACAGATTGGGCAACGCGTGGACTCGCTGGAGGAAACACAAACCTCCATTCTAGGACATAGCGCAGCTATTGCCAACATGCTCGTTTCCCACCAAAATCACATAAATAATGCACATCTAATGATTGAGGATCAGGAAAATCGCAGTCGCCGCCGGAATATTAGAGTGCGGGGTCTGCCAGAATCGGTACCCGGAGACGCCTTACCTCAAGTGATCATCCAGATTTTTGCTAATCTCGTCGGTCAGGAGAAGGCCGACAAAATGGTGGTGGAGCGCATTCACAGAGCGCTGAGACCGAAACCCGCTTCGAATGAGCCTCCGAGGGATGTGATTTGTGGTCTGCTGAGCTTCATAGACACATCAAGTTTGCTGAAATCGTCGAGGGAATGACAGGAATTTATCTACGAAGGGACACAACTACTCTTTTTTCAGGATATAGCTCCTAGCACCTTGGCCAAACGAAGGATCCTGAAACCAGTGACGGACATGCTACGTGTCAAAAAGCTGCCGGTGAGATGGCTGTTCCCGTTCGGTCTGGCGACCGTGATAGAGGGTCGACAACTTACCATCCGCTCTCCAGATGACCTCCCTAAATTTTGGGAAAAGTTGGGCACCCCTCCACTTGATATACCGTCGTGGTTACCTGCGCAAGCGGCCTCGGAGCTACCATATCTACCGTCATCACAAGGCTGGCAGATGGCGTCCAGGATGAAATCGCCACGATATCGGAAACATCAAGCACCAAATTTGGCTGATTGAACTGATCGTCAAGGCTGAGGAGATCTCTTCTGCTTTCACTAAATAAGTTATGAGCCATGGGCAATGCGTGAGTGTTTTCTAGATATGATATGTTCTATTAGCATATCCCTGTGTATTCTGCATTGCTCATATACTCGGTTTTGTTCATCTGTCCTAAGGCAGTGTATATTTTGTTATCTGCTATATCAATATCGCTAATAAGATATTAGTTGTTGCTATGGTGTAATTTTCAGAATGTGGAAGTGCGTATCATTATTGCTCTTGTATACTATACTAGGCAGATGCTATGTATAGGTAGACTAACTTACACTAGTATAAAGATGTGGAGTTTTAGGACAGTTCATAATATTGTATAATATTGTCTAACGGTTTAATTAGATGATACAGTTTCTGGAGGTGGAACTTGGTTCCATGGCGTTCTATACTTCCCCCCGTCCTCTACCCGGTGTTCTCTCCGGAATGGAGATCTTGTTTGCAACCCTGGACGTCCCTTATGGATCTCCTCGCTTCGGGGTTGATATTTGCACAGGGATTTATGTATATAGTTTATGTTTTTCTGTTTATACTGTGACTGTGCTTAGACATCACTGCGTCTGTCTCAATGTATCTCTGACATATGGCCTCTCTTAAAGCTATATCATTTAATACCAAAGGCATGAACATCCCACAGAAATGGAGTCAGGTCTTCAATATGTTGAGAAGAGAAAGTGCAGACTTGATTTTCTTACAAGAAATGCATTTTAAATCAAGTAAGATTCCTTCGCTTCCCACTAGACCCTATGACAAGTGGTATCATTGTACTTATCCTACCGCCTCGAGGGGAGTTTCTATAGCGATACGTGACACTATACCTTTTGTGCATGAAGCCACTAAAATTGATCCCCATGGTCGTTATGTATTCCTCAAAGGTACGATCTTGAACGCGAAAATTACACTAGTTAATCTCTACGCACCAAATGTGAGACAGGCGCAGTGGTTGACAAAGGTATTGCATTCTCTTCAGCCCTTCTTTGAAGGGTTAGTGATAGTAGGAGGGGACTTTAACTTGGTACTGGATCCGAATTTGGATTCCACCTCCAACATGTCACATATCACACATAAAGCCCGCAGACGACTCAAAATATTGTTAACTACACTGAAACTGGTCGATGTGTGGAGAATGCACCACCCGTCCGAGCGCGATTACTCCTTTTATTCAGCTCCACATAAATCGTATCAGCGTTTGGATCATTTGCTAATTTCCGAAAGATACTTGTCAGTGGTCACCTCCTCCTCCATTGGTAACATTACTATATCCGATCATGCCCCGATTTCCATTAAACTTAAGTTGACAGAACTCCCAGTAAGAGGGTGGAATTGGAGGCTTAATGATACTTTAATAGAAAATACTAAATATTCCGAGGCCCTGGAACACAAATTGAGAGAATTTTTTGTATTTAATGACGACCCTCTTGTTTCTAAACCTATCTTATGGGAGACGCATAAGGCCTTTGTAAGGGGGGAACTTATTGCGCTGGGGTCTAGAATCAAGAAAGATCGGGTGAAGAATATAAACCGGGTATTGGGCCAAATTGCATCGTTGGAAAATATTCACAAAAGTGCGCAGCTGGCATCTGCTCAGGTCGAATTAAGGCATCTCAGACAGGAACTTAAAAATATTCTTAATGTGCAATCGGCTAAATCCCTTCAACTACTAAAATACAAAACATATGCTCATGGGGATAAGGGGAATAAAATAATGTCAAGCCTCATTAAAAAACAAAGAGGGAAAACGTTTATCTCCTCCATAAAAGACGAGTCAGGACAAAAACTCTCTACAACAGATCTCATTGCCCGAGAGTTTCGGAATTATTACCTGGAACTGTATAATATTACAAAAGACCCTAAGCAGAATAGTGCAACATCACATGTTGATGCTATACAAAAATTTTTAGCATCTATTGAGACGCCTTCCTTGTCAGAAGAGGAAAGATCCTCATTAGTGGTCCCATTCACTTTGTCTGAAATTGAAAAAATATTGATGTCAATTCCAAATGGGAAAAGCCCGGGTCCTGATGGGCTGCCCATCATCTATTATAAAAAAAAATAAAATATACTAACGCCGTATTTCCTGTCGTTATGTAATGCTATGTTGATTGGAGCCACTTTCCCTAAACAAGCCTTGGAGGCCAACATTACAATCCTTCCTAAGGAGGGTAAGGATCTGTAAAGGTGCAGTAGCTATAGGCCTATCTCCCTATTAAACTCGGATTTGAAATGGTGGGCGAAGATTTTGTCATCACGCATTAATACTTTTCTTTCTAAATTGGTGGGAGTGGAACAAGTGGGATTTGTGCCATGGAGGGAGGGAAAATGTAATACTATAAGAACGATACATGCTATATATCATGCTAGACAAAACAACATACCTCTGATATTATTAGGGACTGACGCTTAGAAGGCCTTTGACCGCGTTGATTGGGTATTTTTAAAAGCTGCTCTTGCCAAATTCGGCTTCCCTCAACCATTCATTGATATGATTTTCTCTTTATATAAAGACCCTACAGCGAGAATTCAAGTGAATGGCACCTTTTCAGATCCTTTCCCCATTCATAATGGCACACGTCAAGGCTGCCCTTTGTCCCCCACGTTGTTTGTTCTGATAATGGAAACATTACTACTTAAAATTAGACAGACTCCCACTATTAAGGGCCTCAAGGTAGGGGGATTCGAACACAAAACAGCTGCGTATGCTGATGATTTGCTAGTATTTATAACGAATCCCAGGGAAGCCTTACCGAATCTCATTCAAATTTTCGAAGAATTTGGATGGATCTCAAATTTTAAGATTAATTATGAAAAATCGGAAGCATTAAATATAACTCTATCTCACCAGACATTTTTGACAGTTAGCTCCCAATCACCTTTTAAGTGGCAAAAGTCCGAATTGCAATATTTGGGCCTTAAAATTACGTCTGCTCCTAAAATGCTTTTCACACAGAATTACAACCCATTGTACTATAAAATTAAGGATTTCTTGAGTAAGCTACATATCCGATTTATGTCGTGGATAGGCCGTAAGAATCTTCTAACTACATTCGTTCTGCCGCAGGTCTTATACTTGTTTCAGACACTACCATTTGACATCCCTAAATATTATTTTTCAAGGTTTAGACGCCTATTCACAGATTTTTTGTGGAATAATAAAAGGCCTAGAATTGCATATCTGCAACTGGTAAGGAAGAAAAGAGAAGGAGGGTTGGCGTTACCGGATCTGACCTCATATTATAATGGCATACAACTGGGGAGATGGACACAGCTGGCAAAGGTGGATGGGGCACTCCCACATGTGGCTATAGAAAGGGGATTAATGAAGTATAATTTAGCTTCCGCACTTTGGGTTGGAACTGCGTTCCCGGCTAGATCATCGGTAGTGAGCGATATGACCTGGGGAATGCTTAACCCCTTAAGGGCGCAGCCTAGTTTTGGCCTTAAGGCTCAGAGCCCATTTTTGAAATCTGACATATTTCACTTTTAAGTGGTAATAACGTCGGAATGCTTAAACCTATCCAAGCGATTCTGAGATTGTTTTCTCGTGACACTTTGGGCTTCATGTTCGTGGTAAAATTTGGTCGATATATTCAGTCTTTATTTGTGAAAAATTGCAAAATTTAGAGAAAATTTAGAAAAAATAGCATTTTTCAGAATTTAAATGCATCTGCTTGAAAAACAGACGGTTATACCACCCAAAATAGTTAGTAGTTCACATTTCCCATATGTCTACCTTAGATTGGCATCGTTTTTTGAACATTCTTTTATTTGCCTTGGACGTTACAAGGCTTAGAACATAAACAGCAATTTCTCATATTTTTAAGAAAATTTCAAATGCCTTTTTTTTAAGGTACCTCTTGAGTTCTGAAGTGGCTTTGTGGGGCCTATGTATTATAAATTCACTGAAGTGACAATTGAGTAAAATATACCTTTTATTTTATAACTCGCTAAAAACAGGGGTACACTAACCACTGTGAAAAAGCCCCACCGTGTGTATTAAAAACGTATTAAACAGTAAATACTGAGTACAGATGAACCCTCTATGACTCAGTGTTTGTATAGATATAAATCCGGAATCAGCATTTAAACATGGGTATAACAGTAGTTTAGACCCCAAAACACACCAGAGTCCGTGATAACTGCACCGGAAACTCCTAATGCTAGGTATACAACAATGCTACTGTTCCCTATGCTAAAATTCCTCATTACAACCGACCCTACGCGTTTCAATACTTATCCTCAGGGGTCTGTATCTTGGTCACTCTGGCCACAATGCCAGCGATATTTATTCAGCAGCAGATATTCTGCTGTACATCACGGAAGGATGCTCGCATAGATGTCAGCGGCATGCTTCATTTCGGGACTCTGAGTTACTATAAACACCTAGCTCCTCCCCCTGTTCTCGGCAGCGCTAACCGAACCAGCCAATCACACTCACCTCCCGAATTTGTGACGCCTGTCCATGTGACTCCCGGCCGTCAGCTGACAACCCGGAACCAACATCAACCGCATCAAAAAACGAACGCGCAGGCGCAGTGGAAGCCACAGACGTATCGCCCATGCTGCCAGATCTAGGGCTAAGGTTCACATGCGAAATTAGTGATCAAGAACTGTCCTTTCTAGAGCTTAAAATTATAAAAACAACGGAAGGCACAATTCGTACCAAAGTACACCGGAAGGAAACAGCAACCAATAGTTTCTTACAATGGAACAGTTGCCATCCCTACCCCCTTAAACGTGGTATCCCCAAAGGCCAGTTCATGAGAGTACGCCGGAACTGTAGCTCAATGGATGACTTTGAGAGACAGGCGCAGGAGCTCACAACTAGATTGAAGGACAGAGGTTTTCCCATGGGAATAATCAGAAAGGCCTATGAGGGAGCGAGGGATGCAGACAGGCAGAGTCTTCTTGTTCCTAGAAAACGAAAAGAAGAAAGAGTCATGAGACTCATAGGCACTTATGATTCTAAACAAAGTGAAATTATGCAAATCCTGAAAAGGTACTGGCGTATTCTTAGTACTGATGCGGATTTGGCAGACCAGATCACACAATGGCCTTCAGTCACGTTCCGGAGAGGGAAAAACATTAGGGATAGAGTCATGCACAGCTGTTTTGACCCCATTACACAAAAGGGCACATGGCTGGACAGACAAATACCAGGTACACATAGATGTGGCAGTTGTAAGGCCTGTGATTTCATCCAAAGGGGAAACAAATTCAGGAGTGTCGCTACAAAAGAGGAGTAAGACATTCGTGATTTTGTTAATTGCAAAACAGCAGGGGTGGTTTACCTGATCACATGTCCATGCCCCCTGAACTATGTGGGCAAAACGGTGCGACAATTTTGGCGCTGGATAAGAGAGCATGTTGGAGATATTGTTCATGCTAGGGATACCCCGATATCTAAACACGTACATGCTAAACATCAGGGTCGTGCAGAATGTTTAAAGTTTCAAGCAATTGAACTCCTAAGGCCTAGTAAACGGGGAGGCGACTGGGACAACTTCATTCTGCGCAAAGAAGCCCAGTGGATTTACAGATTGGCGTGTATACAGCCAGCGGGTTTAAACGAGCAGACAAACTATACGTGTTTTATATGAACATGCATCTATATCGTCTATCATCCTTTCAAGGCAGCCAGACAAATATGGTTGTTCTGTCAGGTGGCTTTTCAGCAAATTGCATTTTGATTGATATGGCTAACAGGCTAGGTCGTGTGCAACAGGTTTTTCAACAATACTTCATAATGTGATGGACACTTCATTTATCTATACAATATGTACTTACAGGGAAAGTGCTGTATTAATGGTAGTATAGTTGCGGTTTGGAACTGATCCGCAATATATATCCTATATCCCAATATCGTTGTACTCCTTCCTTAGATGGCTGGTTTTTGGCAGCATGGGCGATACCTCTGTGGCTTCCACTGCGCCTGCTCGTTCGTTTTTGATGCGGTCGATGTTGGTTCCGGGTTGTCAGCTGACGGCCGGGAGTCACATGGACAGGCGTCACGAATTCGGGTGGTGAGTGTAATTGGCTGGTTCGGTTAGCGCTGCCGAGAACAGGGGGAGGAGCTAGGTGTTTATAGTAACTCAGAGTCCCGAAATGAAGTATGCCGCTGACATCTATGCGAGCATCCTTCCGTGATGTACAGCAGAATATCTGCTGCTGAATAAATATCGCTGGCATTGTGGCCAGAGTGACCAAGATACAGACCCCTGAGGATAAGTATTGAAACGCGTAGGGTCGGTTGTAATGAGGAATTTTAGCATAGGGAACAGTAGCATTGTTGTATACCTAGCATTAGGAGTTTCCGGTTACCTTTATCACGGACTCTGGTGTGTTTTGGGGTCTAAACTACTGTTATACCCATGTTTAAATGCTGATTCCGGATTTATATCTATACAAACACTGAGTCATAGAGGGTTCATCTGTACTCAGTATTTTCTGTTTAATACGTTTTTAATACACACGGTGGGGCTTTTTCACAGTGGTTAGTGTACCCCTGTTTTTAGCGAGTTATAAAATAAAAGGTATATTTTACTCAATTGTCACTTCAGTGAATTTATTAATTTTCCTATATTGTGGGAGCACAATTATATACATTGGTTAATGTTAATTCTATGTATTATAAACCCTGATAAAACACCCCATTTTAAAAACTAGACCCCTCAAAGTATTCAAAACAGCATTTAGAAAGTTTTTTAACCCTTCAGGCATTTCACTGGAATTAAAGCAAAGTGGAGGTGAAATTTCATTTTTCTTGCCGAATTTCAATTTTATTCATTTTTTTTTCTGTAACACAGAAGGTTTTACCAGAGAAACACTACTAAATATGTATTGTCCAGATTCTGCCATTTTTAGAAATGTCCCACATGTGGCTCTACTGCGCTCGTGGACTAAAATACAAGCCCTAGAAGCAAAGAAGCACCTAGTGCATTTTGAGGCCTCTTTTTTTCTTACAATATATTTTAGGCAGCATGCCAGGTTTGAAGAGGTGTTGAGGTGCCACCCCTCAAGGAATTCATTTATGGTTGTTGTTACCATTTTGACCGCACAGTTTTTTCACAGCACGTATTTGAATAGGGCTGTGAAATGAAAAAAGTGACATTTTTTCCAATAAAATGTCATTTGTGATCAAAATTTCTTATTTTCACAGGGAACAAAATACCCCATTTTGTTTCCCAATTTGTCCTTAGTGTGGCAATACCCCATTTGTGGTGATAAACTGCCATTTGGGCTCATGGGAGGGCTCAGAAGGGAAGGAGCGCTGTGTGTTCTTTGGAGTGCAGATTTTGCTGGTTTGGTTTTCGGGTGCCATGTCGCATTTGCAGAGCCCCTGAAGTATCAAAGCAATGGAAACCCACCAAAAGTGACCCCATTTTGGAAACTACACCCCTCAAGGAATTCATTTATGGTTGTTGTTAGCATTTTGACCACACAGTTTTTTTCACAGCACCTATTTCAATTGGGCTGTGACATTAAAAAAATGACATTTTTTCCAATAAGATGTAATTTTTTATCAAAATTTCTTATTTTCACAGGGAACAAAATACTCAATTTTGTTGCCCAATTTCTCCTGAGTGCAGCAATACCCCATTTGTGAAAATAAACTGCCGTTTGGGCCCATGGGAGGCCTCAGAAGGGAAGGAGCGCTGTGTGTTCTTTGGAGTGCAGATTTTGCTGGTTTGGTTTTCGGGTGCCATGTCGCGTTTGCAGAGCCCCAGAGGTATCAAAGCAATGGAAACCCACCAGAAGTGACCCCATTTTGGAAACTACACCCCTCAAGGAATTCATTTATGGGTAATGTGACCATTTAGACCCCATAGTTTCTTCACAGAGCTTATTTGAATTGGGCTGGGAATTAACAAAATATATAATTTTTCCAATAATATGTCATTTTAGCTCAAAATTTCTTATTTTCACAAGAAATAAAATACTCAATTTTGTTGCCCAATTTGTCCTGAGTGCGGCAATACCCCATTTGTGGTGATAAACTGTTGTTTGGGCCCATGGGAGGGCTCAGAAGGAAAGGAGCGCTGTGTGTTCTTTGGAGTGCAGATTTTGCTGGATTGGTTTTCGGGTGCCATGTCACATTTGGAGAGCCCCAGAGGTATCAAAGCAATAGAAACCAACCACAAATAACCCCATTTTTGAAACTACACCCCTCAAGGAATTCATTTATGGGTGTTGTGACCATTTTGACCCCATAGTTTTTTCACAGAACTTATTTGAATTGGGCTGGGAATGAAAACAAAATTATTTTTTTCAAATAATATGTAGTTTTGGCTGAAAATTTCTTATTTTCACAAGAAACAAAATACCCCATTCTGTTGCGCAATTTGTTCTGAGTGCCGTAACATCCCATTTGTTGTGATAAACTGCCGTTTGGGCCCATGGGAGGGCTCAGAAGGAAAGGACCACCATTTGGCCTACTGGGGATTTTCTAGTGCGAAGTCATGTATGCCGAAGCACCTGAGGTACCAGTACAGTTGAAACCCGCAAGAAGTGACCCCGTTTTAAAAACTACACCCTTAAGGCATTCATCTAGAGGTGTAGTGAGCATTTTGACCGGAGACCTACACCCCATAAACTGTAATGTGGGTTCTCCCGGGTATGGCAATACCCTACATGTGGCTGTTAGCTGCCTGGACACACAGCAGGGCTCAGAGGGGAAAGACGAGGGGGGATAAGCTGTGCGGAGTGCATCAGGGTAAGTCAAATTAGGGTAAATTATAAACCAATGGATGTATGATAAATTTTAAAACACTCTTTCATACAGAGCTCTGGTTATTCGGGACACATGTCACATTGATATATTGTGTCATCCCTTATCGCCCTCTTATAGCAGACTTTGCACCTCTTTTGACTTTTTCCCTTCTTGCCAGTTTGGGGAACTTCTCCTGGAAAGTGTTGCCGCCCTGGTACGATGCGTGTGGCCTCATTTCCAGAAGTACTGGGTGCCCCCCCCCCCCTTCCTGGTCCCTAAAGATTAGGTTCTTGATAATCACCTCTTGAAATTCCAGGAAAGTTCCCGTCTGGCCTGCACATCGACGTAGCATGTACACATTGTACAAAGCCATCTGTATGATGTGCACGGCCAGCTTCTTATACCACACCGCATGGCACTGTAGGGCTTCAGGATTTGATCTTACAAGTCCATCCCTCCCATGTACCTATTGTAGTCCAGGATGCAGTCTGGTTTGGGGGTGGCCTTTCCTTCATATATCCTAAACCTGTAGGTATACCCTGATGCACTCTCGCACAGCTTATACATCTTCACGCCATACCTTGCCCTCTTACCCGGCAGGTACTCGCGGAATTGAACCCTCCCTTTAAAATGTACCAAGGACTCATCAATAGAAATACACTTCTCGGGGGTGTATGCTTGGGAAAACCGGGCACTGAAATGGTCTAATAGGGGTCTCCGTTTATACAAACGGTCAAAACTGGGGTCATCTCGGGGTGGGCA
The DNA here is from genome assembly GCF_050947455.1 of Rhinoderma darwinii. Classification (NCBI taxonomy): domain Eukaryota; kingdom Metazoa; phylum Chordata; class Amphibia; order Anura; family Rhinodermatidae; genus Rhinoderma; species Rhinoderma darwinii. The sequence continues at coordinate 151,342,971 of NC_134687.1, read as the reverse complement.
CAGCTCATTATCAGTATAATGTAAGAAGCGAAGTATTGCCTCATTTATTTATTTTTTTAGGTTCCAGTTCAGTTCTGAAGTTGCTTTGAGGGGCCCATATATCAGAAACCCCTATCAAACACCCCATTTTAGAAACTAGACCCCTCAAAGTATTCACAACAGCATTTAGAAAGTTTATGAACCCTTTAGGTGTTTCACAGAAATTTAGAGCAAAGTAGAGGTGAAATGTAAATTATTTTTTTTGTCAGAAAATCCTCTTTATACCATTTTTTTAATAACACAAAAGGATTTATTAGAGAAACGCAACTTAATACTTATTGCCCAGATTCTGCAGTTTTGAGAAATATCCCACATGTGGCGCTAGTGTGGTAATGGACTGAAGCACCGGCCTCCGAAGCAAAGGAGCGCCTAGTGGATTTTGAGGCCTCTTTTTTATTAGGCACCATGTCCGGTTTGAAGAGGTCTTGTTGTGCCAAAACATTGGGAACCCCCCAAAAGTGACCCCAATTTGGAAACTAGAACCCTTGAGGAATCCATTGTAGTTTTCTTGGGGTGCATGCGGCTTTTTGATCAGTTTTTATTCTATTTTTAGGTGGCGTGGTGACTAAAAAACAGCAATTCTACTATTGTTTTTTTATTCTTTTTTTTAACAGCGTTCACCGTGCGCTATAAATGACATATTCACTTTATTCTGCGGGGCGATACGATTACGGCGATACCAGATGTTTATAGGTTTTTTTTATGTCTTATGGCGTTTGCACAATAAAATACGTTTTGTAAACAATCATTCACTTTTTGTGTTACCTTATTCCAAGCGCCAGAACTTTTTTATTTTTCAATCAATAAAGCCGTGCGAGGACTTATTTTTTGCGTAACGAACTGTAGTTTCGATCAGCACCATTTTTCGGTGCATGCGACTTTTTGATCTCTTTTTATTCCATTTTTTGGGAGGTGAACTCACCAAACAATTGTGATTCTGGTACGGTTTATTATTATTTTCTTTTACGGCGTTCACCGTGCGGGATAAATAACGAAATAATTTTGTAGTTCAGGCCGTTACGGACGCGGCGATACCAATTATGTATAGTTTATTTGTTTGTTTATATATTTTTATTAATAATATATGACTGATAAGGGAAAAAGGGGGGATTTTTACTTTTAATACTTTTAAAACTTTTATTTTCTTATTTTTACACATCTTTTTTTAACTTTTTTTTAACTTTATTACTTTGTCCCACTAGGGGACTTGAGGGCAGGAGGCCCTGATCGCAATTCTAATACACTGCACTACATGCGTAGTGCAGTGTATTAGAACTGTCAGCTACTCACTGACATTGTCAGGACCCACTAGGCTTCCGTCTATGGCATAGCCGGACGCCATTGTTTGGTGTCCGGTTGCCATAGTCACCATCGCCGGCCGCTATCGCGTAGCAGGCCGGCGATGGCAGCTTAACCCCTAAAAAGCCGCGATCTCTATAGAACGCGGCTTTTAAGGGGTTAATCAGCGGGGACACAACGATCGGTCCCCGCTGTAGGAGCTGTGACAGCTGCTGAACAAGACAGCAGCTGTCATAGCTCCTGTATGTGTCGGGAGGACGGCCGAAACGGCCGTTACTCCCGAGACGTACTATTAGGTCATGGAGCGCGAACGATACAGCTTCCATGACCTAATAGTACGTCCAGGAGCGGGAAGGGGTTAAGGTATGCCACACTTCTCCGGCTCTACACCTGCATAATAATACGTTTTCTCTGTTGGCACCACTCTCTATACTACCATGTTTAGTAAATCCCAATTGCACTACTGTTCCTGACTCTTGGTCTCAACTACAGTCATCGCACATGAACAAAATTTTTGACTCCACCCACCCTACAAAAATTACACGAAGAGTTGAATATTCCTAGACCCACTAGTTTACAAATAATTGATTTCTCACATACGTGTAAGAAATTTATGACATTAATAGCTGAACGTAAAGCTGATCCCACCTGGTTGGAAAACGATACTTTATTTGCTTCAACCCCTAAAAAGTCTCTCTCTAAGATATACAAACAATTGATAACAAATTTGGATGATGAACCTCAGGGTTTTATTTCAGCATGGGAAAGAGAATTGAGTTGCTCATTTTCTGAAGAAGATAGATCTTGCATTCTGCCTCATTCACTTGGATTTTCTAGGTGTGTCAGAATGCAGGAGAATTCTTAAAAGGTGCTTACCAGGTGGTACAGAACACCGGATTACTTACATAGGATTCGAATTTCACCCTCGAATCAGTGTTGGAGGTGTGGGAAAGAAGTGGGCAGTATCTCACATATATGGTGGTCATGCTCGGTGGTTCAGACCTTTTGGAAAGAAGTAGAAACTTTGATTTCAAGAATTTGTGGAAATCCAGTTTCCCTCACTAGAGAATTGATTTTACTGTGGTTGCCCACCAAAGATTTTACTCCATATTCCAAAAATCTCCCCACATTTATTATCTCGGCGGCTAAATTACTAATTCCTGCCAAATGGAGGGACACAACGCCTCCTTCACTGGATCAACTTGTGACTAAACTTCACCAACTTTGTCGGCTGGAAGAAATTGCAGGGTGGGAAAATAAAAACAGGATATCCTTTCTTAAAATATGGCAGCCTTGGCTGACGTTTAGAGACAAGGCTCAGGGATACTCAATGATTTGAGGGATACGAATAGATTGGGTAAATGGGATGATTGGCAATCTAGTCTAAGCGGGATGATACTTACTATAAGAGAGCAGTCTCTGCTTGAAAACGGTCACAATGTTTGGTTTATCTGTTCATTTGTTTGTCTGTAATTTTACAGTTGAGCTAATAAGATCTAAGGATTACATACATTAAACTGTGATGCTGTGGTGCGCAATTTTAGATGTTATGAGGAGAAGTTACTGTTCTCAAGCATAAAGTATTGATGTACCAGGCATAAATGCTGCCTTCCACGATGTATGTATGTATGTGTTGATGTATTCTCTGCAACTGTTTCAATAAAAAGAGTTTATACAAAAAAAAAAAGTGATCAAAAAATCGCATATACCCCAAAATGGTACCAATGAAAAGTACAGATTGTCCCGCAACAAATAAGCCCTCACACAGCTCCGATGGAGAAAAAATAAAAAAGTTCTGGCTCTCAAAATATAGCGATGCAAAATGTGCAGAGTGTTTAAAAACCGGATAAGATCGTGCGCCATTTATCAGTGCGACACCGGCCACATATCTATGAATTATTATTTGTTTACCACATTATTATACCCTCTTATTACACCCTGATGTACTCCGCACAGATTTGATATACCCTGATGTAGTCCGCACAGATTACATATGCCCCTACATTATAAACTGAAACACCAGTAAAACCCCAAACAGAACTATTACCAAGCAAAATCTGTGCTCCAAAAGCAAAATGGCGCTCCCTCCCTTCTGACCCCTGCAGCGTACCCAAACAGCAGTTTACGCCCACATATATGGCATCGCCATACCCGGGAGAACCCTCTTAACTTTTTATGAGGTATCTGTCTTCCATGGCACAAACTGGGCACAAAATATTATGCACTAATATGGCATATCAGTGGAAAATTGCAATATTCACTTTGAACCATCCGCTGTGCATTAACCCCTTTGCGCACTATGACTTAATAGCACGTCATGGTGCAAGGGTTGATGTATGGAGCGGGCTCACGTACTGATCCAGCAACATCCGTGCTCCAAAATCCAAATGGCGCTCCTTCCCTTCTGAGCACTGCCATGGGTCCAATCAGCAGTTTATTACCACATATGGGGTATTGCCGAAATCAGGAGAAAATGCTTTACAAATGTTGTGGTTCTTTTTTTCCTTTATTCCTTTTAAAAATTAAAAATGTATATGGTTTTTCAGAAAAAAAGTAGATTTTCATTTTCACTGTCTAATTTTACTAAGTTCTGCAAATAAAACCTGTGTGGTCAAAATGCTAACAAATAGCATAAATTAATAATAAATTTCCAAAATGGGGTCACTTTTGGGGTGTTTCCACTGTTTTGGCACCACAAGACCTCTTCAAACTTGACAATGTGCCTGAAATATATTATAAAAAGGAGGCCCAAAATCCACTAGGTGCTCCTTTGCTTCTGAGGCCAGTGTTTCAGTCCATTAGCACACTAGGGCCACATTTGGGATATTTCTAAAAACTGCAGAATCTGGGCAATAAAACATTGAGTTGCATTACTCTGGTAAAACCTTCTGTGTTACAAATTTTTTTTTATTAGAAATGAATTTCGGCAAAAAAAAAAAAATTTGTAAATTTCACCTGTACATTGCTTTAATTCCTGTGAAACGCCTAAAGGATTAAAACACTTTGTGAATGCTGATTCGAATACCTTGAGGGGTGCAGTTTTCAAAATGGGGTGATTTATGGGGATTTTCTAATATATAAGGCCCTCAAAGCCACTTCAAAACTGAACTGGTCCCTAAAAAATTTGGCTTCTAAATTTTTTTTTAAAATATGAGAAATTGCTGCTAAAGTTCTAAGCCTTGTAACGTCCTAGAAAAATAAAAGTACGTTCAAAAAATGATGCAAACATAAAGCAGACATATGGGAAATGTTAATTAGTAACTATTTTGTGCGGTATTACTATCTGTTTTACAAGCAGATACGTTTAAATTAAAATTTTTTGCAAATTTTCTTTACATTTTGGTGTTTTTCAGAAATAAATACCAAATTTATCGACCAAATTTTTTCACTAACATAAAGTACAACATGTCACGAGAAAAGAATCTCAGAATCGCTTGGATAGGTAAAAGCATTCCGAAGTTATTACCACATAATGTAACACATGTCAGATTTGAAAAAATCGGCTGTGCCCTGAAGGCCAAAGCAGACTGGGTCCTGAAGGGGTTAAGAAACTCATTAGCATAAAGCTAAAATCGTTCATAACTCCGTCAAAAATGATAATTTTTCTAAATAAAAAACACTGCAGTAATCTACATTACAGCGCCGATCATATTATGTAGAAGATAGGGCATTTATAATGTGGTGTCAGAGCCTCTAAGTGACAGCAACCAGATAACTTTGATAATTGTAAACAATTGAAACACAATGTATATTTAAAATTAGCCTAAATTTCCACTATACAATAAATAAGCTTTATCTACATTATCCAGCACATAATCTGACACACTTAGGTCAGTATTTTACGCACTTCCATTTGCGTTAAAACATCTCATGGGTGGAGTTAATATTATTTTACTGTAAGATTTCAAATCAATATTTATCACCTATCCACAGGGACCGCTACCAATCCCGAGAAAGCGCTTACCTTGCCGTTCCTGTGAGCCCCATATGAATGGAGCGGTACTGCGCATGCTCAGCCACCACTCCATTCATTTCTATTGGGCTGACTAGCGCTATCTTTGGCAGCCCCATAGAAATGAATGGAGCAGTGGCCAAGCATTCGCAGTACCGCTTCATTCATATAGGGCTCACAGGAACGGCAAGGTAAGCCCATTCTTGTGATCAGTGGGGGTCTCAGCAGTCAGACCCCCACCGATCAGATATTCATCACCTATCCTGTGGATAGGTGATAAATATTGATTATGGGAAAACCCCTTTAAGTATCTCTTAATTATTTTTGGATCGATTATTATGTTGTATGTCATCTATGACCAAGTATTAGTCATTTTGACTTAGTACACTGTACATGAATGTTTACTCTACATACATATAGTGCATTTACATACTGCATTACATGTCTAGATATTACTTACAGCCCTTTACCATTACATTTGATCTATGTATAAAGCTTTCTGGTCATAAATTATAAAACATCTGGTACATATTAGCAGTTGTGGCATGCATATTAATGAGCACACAGGTTTATTATAAGTCAATGTATACTTGGTTTAAATTTCAGGAAATTAAGTTTAATTGGTGAACAGTTATCTTCATTTACTTTTTATTTTCTTAATTTACAGTGTCTTGATTGGTAACAAGTACTTAGTATTACTTTACATCTAGGTAATTTGTTGGTCCGGTGCTGTAGATTACCATTCTCTATGATGGAATTATTCCGACTGGTGATGATCATTATAATTACATAACCTTTCTGCCTTAATACTAAAACATATCATGTGCTCATGATTTCCTCTTCTTGTAGTCTGCTCTGTATTTTACTTTCTAGAGCAGTAGTTTGTGTTCTAAAGCTGCTCCTAAACTTTAGATTTGAACAGGACGTGGCAACTATTGTCTGCCACTTCTCTCTCTGTAAAATGATGCATTTTACTTCCATACCCGTATTCCTGTGCATTCTGTGCCTGCTTGGACTAATACACAAGGAAAGGCACTTCTACACTGAGGTAGGAAAATCTACAAGGCAGCCCACTTACTGTCTGAACGTGCAATGCATACTCCTCTTCCCGACTGCCCACTGTCTTTTGACGGCGGGAGGTACAGGTCCCGAGTGTACAGCGACGTCTTTTGGCATTGCTCTAGAAAAGGATTATGAGCCCTCCAGTGAGCACTCATTCTGTAAGCAGGAGCTGTTACTAACCGCTCCTGTACTTAGAGCAGCCTCCTTAATACGTTCGCAATCCCTTAACCGCTTAACCCTTTGATTAATCCGTGACCGCAGTAAGGTTGCACGATGCATTAAAATATCGATACTATTTAGATGCTGTGCACCCTCAAACAGTTCAATACGGTGAATTCATGTATTACTTTTCTAAGCTGTGCGGCCAGCGCCCCAGTGATGTGGCCAGCGCCCCAGTAATGAGCGGCGGCGCGGGCCATGAAGACAAAGAACATTGCAAGTGCACTGCACAGCGCCTCCATTTTCTGTCTTCAGTGCTCATCGCTCATTAGTGCAGCAATGGCGCATCACATCATGCTGACCACGTAGTCACAGCAGGGAGCATGGCATGGTCCATGACCGTGGCATGATCAAAGGGGACCCTCCCCTTCAATTGCGTGACTGGTTTCCTAGTGACTAGATCGGAGACTGGGGGAACTTTCTGCAGTCAGCACTTGGGACCTAGAAAAGACCCCAGAGCTGTCTGTTCAGTATGCCTGCTGTTAGGGCACACTATGTGTTGTCCTAAAAGCAGCCTGTGTCATAGTAACACAGTGTAATGTGTTAGCAGACAGGAATATGCTAATACATTATAAGTATAAAATCAAGTTATTAAATAGTTATCCCTCAATGGGATTAAAAAAAATGTGACAAAAGACAAGAAAGTGATTTTTTTTTTTGGTATAAAACATATTTTATTACCCATACATTCCAAAAACTAAAAAAATGCATGACCGTAATAACCTGAAGAATTAATAACAGGTTATTAAGTGTGAATAATAATATAAAAAATAAACAAAAAATACTATGTCAAAAATTGCTTTTTTACATATTCCCGCTGCAAAAATAAATTACATATATCACACAGTAATTTATTTGCTCCCCAAACCAGAGGCGTAGCTAGGTTCTCCAGCACCCGGGGCAAAGATTCCATTTGGCGCCCCCCCCCCCAACCTTTTTCCCGACATCTCCTTCCCCCTCGCCGTGTTTGTTTTCTCTACCAATCGACGTGTCATTTCTTTTCCACATTTCTTTTTATGTAACGCAAGCATAAAAACATTTGTACATTTTACAAGCAATATAGTTCTATACACAACACCAGAACCAAGCTCAGTACATAAATACAGCACCAGCACAAATACAACTCAATTTAGTGCAACCTCTGCTGTATAGGTTTGTACGGCGTAAAACTACAGCTCCCAGCATGGCCCGAACAATGGTAAGGATATGCTGGGAGATGCTGTTTCACAAAAAATAAATCCTATCATAATCATCTCGCTGCAGAGCATACAGTGACTACAATACTGATTAGATGTAGAATAAACATTTACATTAAGTGACTCACCGGTGACGTCTCAGATTCTAGTTCTTTTTCTCCATCCGGTTCAGACCTCTATGATGACTTCTCCCGGTCACAGACCATTTCTGCAGTTTGCCGCTCACATGTCTTCAGTTTCTCACTTTTCCAACATTTCTGCACCTATAAATAAATATAAAGTTCTCATTATACCACACACTACGCCCCTAATATAATAGTGACATACACTGCACCTCTAATTATAATAGCACCATACACCGTGTCCCACACACACTGTGCCCCCTGTAGATAGTGCCCCCATAGAGCCCCATGTAGATAGTGCCCCCATATAGCCCACCCATGTATATAGTGTCCCACAAATAACTCCCCCTATAGTGCTCTACAGATACCCCACCCCTGTATAAAGCCCCCTGTAGATATAGCCCAGCCCTGTATATCGTGCTCCACGTATAGCCCAACCCTGTATATAGCCCCCCTGTAGATATAGCCCACCCCTGTATATAGCCCCCCTGTAGATATAGCCCACCCCTGTATATAGTGTTCCACATATAGTCCACCCCTGTATATAGTGTTTCACAGATAGCCCACCCCTGTATATAGCCCCCTGTACATATAGTCCACCCCTGTATATAGTGCTCCACTAGATAGTCCACCCCTGTATATAGTGCTCCACAGATAGCCCACCCCTGTATACAGGGGTGGGCTATCTGTGGAGCACTATATACAGAGGTGGACTATATGTACAGGGGGGCTATATACAGGGGTGGGCTTTCTGTGGAGCACTATAGGGGGAGCTATTTGTGAGATACTATCTACAGGGGGACTATATACAGGGGTGGGCTATATCTACAGGGGGACTATATCTACAGGGGTGGACTATATCTACAGAGGTGGGCTATATCTACAGGGGTGGGCTATATCTACAGGGGTGGGCTATATCTACAGGGGGGCTATATTCAGGGGTGGGCTATAGCTACAGGGGTGGGCTATATCTACAGGGGTGGGCTATATCTACAGGGGTGGGCTATATACAGGGGTGGGCTATATACAGGGGGGCTATATCTACAGGGGGGCTATATCCAGGGGTGGGCTATATCCAGGGGTGGACTATATCCAGGGGTGGACTATATCCAGGGTTGGGCTATATCCAGGGGTGGGCTATATCTACAGGGGGGCTATATTCTGGGGTGGGCTATAGCTACAGGGGTGGGCTATATCTACAGGGGTGGGCTATAACTAGAGGGGTGGGCTATAACTAGAGGGGTGGGCTATAACTACAGGGGTGGGCTATAACTACAGGGGTGGGCTATATACAGGGGTGGGCTATATGCTATATAGCCCCCCTGTAGTTATAGCCCACCCCTGTATATGGTGCTCCATAGATAGCCCACCCCAGTATATAGCCCCCCCTGTAGATAGCAACCCCCTGTAGATAAAGCCCGCCGCGTGTAGATAAAGCCCCCCGTAGATAAAGTCCCCCTGTAGATAAAGTCCCCCCTGTAGACAAAGTCCCCCCATAGATAAAGTCGCCCTTGTAGATAAAGGCCCCCCGTGTAGACAATGTCGTCCCCCCCCCCCCCCCCGTGTAGACAAAGTCCCCCTTGTAGATACAGCCACACTTTCATTACAATTTAAAAAAAACAAAAACTATTTAAACTCACTTTATTCCCGCTCCCACGCCGTCCGGCAGCCATGGAGACCTGCTCTCTTCTGCACAGGTCTCCTGGTGGTTGAACGCAGCGTCTATGAAAGGCGCTGATTGGCTGGGCAGGATGACTTTCCCTGTCAATCAGCGCCTTTCATCGACGGAAGCTTCACTGGTACAAAAGGTACCAGTTGCTGCACTCGTGGAAAGGCGCTGAATGGCCGGGCACGGAACGTGCCCGGTCATTCATTGCTTCTAAGTGTACCTGTGTCCTTGCGACACAGGTACAATTATAGTGCAGGAGGAGGTGGCGCTGGCGCCCCCCTCTAAACATGCCCTGCCTGCCCCCCCCCTAGCTACGCCCCTGCCCAAACTGTGCAGGAAAAAAACTACAATTTCTGCTGCATAGAACAAGGCCTCATATAGCCACAATATTGGAAAAAATTATAGATGCTGAAAGGCAGAAAGTCAAAAACAAAAAAAATAGCTGGTTATTATGGTCATTAGGGGTTATATGTAAGATAAGTCATTTAAAAAACAGCTGTTACATAGTTACATAGTTTATATAGGTTGAAAAAAGACATAGGTCCATCAGGTTCAACCTTTCTTAATAAATTACCCGTCATTCATTGCTTGATTAATTATAACCCTCAATGCCATTCGCAAATAAATAAGCATCTAACCTTTTTTTAAATGCTGACATAGTATCTGCCATCACTACCTCTTGACCACTATAACTATTAAAAACCCTTTTCTATATTGATGTCTGAAACATCTTTCTTCCACACGCAATAAATGTCCCCTGGTCCTTTGTAGAGTCCTTGGAAGGAACAGATCATGTGCTAGTTCTCTGTATTGACCACACATATACTTATACATATCAATAAGATCACCTCTAAGGCCCCATGCCCACTTCAGTTTTTTCCTTCAGGGTGCTATCCGTTTTTGTCACTGATAGCACCCTGAACCCATTCATTTCAATGGGGCCATGCACACTTCAGTTTTTTGACGGTCCGTTGCTCCGTTCCGATCCAAAGTAGAGCATGTCCTACTTTGGTCCGGGATTCCGTGACCGTGAGGCCCATGCAAGTCAATAGGGCCGTCAAAAAAACTGAAGGCACACGGAAGGCATCCGTGTGCCGTCCGTGTGTGATGGAGCCGTTCCCTAGCAACCGCCGGGCGGGCAGCAAAACATAACAGAAATATTACACTAATCGGCAGCCACTTGTCTCTATCAATCACTGATAGAGAAAAGAGGCTGCTGATTAAAAATAAAATAAAAATCAGTTCATACTTACCCGGTCGTTGTCTTGGTGACGAGTCCCTCTTCTTCCTCCAGTCCGACCTTCCAGAATGATGCGGCAGCCTGTGATTGGATGCAGAGGCCGCTGCAGCCTATGATTGGCTGCAGAGGCGGTCACGTGGGATGAAGCGTCATCCCTGGAGGCCGGCCTTCTGACGTCATCCTGACGTGCGTGACCGCCACTATAGCCTGTGATTGGCTGCAGCGGCGACATGGATGAAACGTCATCGCTGGAGGCCGGACAGGAGGAAAGTAAGTATAAAATTGTATTTATTTTTTTATTTTATTACATTAAAATTGTATTTTCCGAGCGCCGAGCATGGTACTGTCAAGGGGGCTGAAAGAGTTACCGGCGATCAGTGCAGCCCATTAACTCTTTCAGCACACTGGCCATTACCATGCTTGGCGCTCGGAAACGGAAACACGGAGTGCACACGGGATTGCACACGGCCGACAAAACGGACACACGGATCCGTCAAAAACGGCCGTGAAAACCGTGTCAGAAGTGTGCAGGAGGCCTAAGACGTCTTTTTTCCAAGCTGAACAAGCCCAATTTTTCTAGCCTTTCATTGTAAGCGACACCTCCCATCCCATTTAATAATCTATTTGCCCGCCTTTGAACCCTCTCCAGTTCTCAAATGTCCTTTTTCCAATGTGGAGCAGAAATCTGAATTCCATATTCTAGATGTGGCCTTACAAGGGATTTATAAAGTGGTAATATTACATTTGAATCCTGGGTTTATATCTCTCTTTTTATACACCCTAAAATCCTTTTTGCTTTTGCAGCTGCTGCCTGACATTGAGTGCAGCTGCTTAGCTTATTTGTTACCAGATACCCAGGTCCTCCTCTTGTTCCATTATCCCCAGTTTTATTCAATTTAATATACTGTATATAAATTAATGCTATTATTGTGTCCTAAGTGTATTACTTTACATTTATCATTATTAAAATTCAACTACCATGTTTTTGCCCATGCTGCCAACTTATCCAGGTCTTTCTGTAATATTTTAAAGTCAGGCTGAGTTTTAAGTATCCTACAAAGTTTTGTATCGTCAGCAAAAACTGACACGTTGCTATCAATCCCATCCACAAGGTCATTAATAAAGAGATTAAAAAGAATTGGGCCTAACACCGATCCTTGTGGTACCCCGCTGCTGACTTCAACCCATTTTGAGTAAGTTCCATTTACAACGACTCTTTGTTTTCTGTCCGTTACCAATTCTTTACCCATGCCCGTTCCCCCAGTTCCTGTCCCTGTAGCCTCTGAGCAAGACTATTGTATGGAACAGTATCAAATGCTTTTGAAAATCCAAATAAATCACATCAACTGCATGACCAACAACCAGATTTGCACTTCCCTCCTCATAGAAACCGAGCATGTTGGTCAGGCATGACCGGGTTTTCATTAATCCATGCTGGTTATCAGTTATTAAACTTTGCTCTGCTATATACTTTTGTAACTTATCTCTTAGAATACCCTCAAGTACTTTACATACCACAGATGTCAAACTTGCTGGACGGTAGTTACTCGGTTCCACCTTTTTACCCTTCTTAAATATTGGTACAACATCAATCCTGTGGCACTGATCCTGTTACAAGAGAGTCTAAGAAGATGAGATACAATGGTCTGTCTATTACCGAGCCTAATACCCTTAATACTCGTGGATGAATGCCGTCTGGGCCAGGGGATTTAAGAATATTTTATTTGCTCAAACATAGCTCTACTTCCTTCTGTGTTAAGCAGGTAATATTGGGTGGGGAACCTTTATTACTGTCCCCCTGAATATCTGGTACTGGCAGCTCATCAGTGAACACAGAGGAAAAGTATGTGTTTAATATCTCAGCCCTCCCTTTGTCCTCCACAATTGTATTCCCATGGTGTCTTTAAGTGGGCCAATATTATCAGATTTGTTCTTTTTGGCATTAATATATTTAGAAAAATTTTGGGGTTTAATTTTAATGTCGTTAGCAATTTATTTTTCTGTAGATAACTTTGCTAACTTGATTTCATTTTTACATTTTCTATTGAGACCTTTGTAAATCTGGAATGCTTTTGCAGAGCCCTCAGCCTTCAATGTTTTGAATGCTTTTTGTTTTTGTCTTACTAAGTAATTCCCTATTCATCCATATTGGTCTCCTTTTATTCCTAGACATTTTGTTACCAGTGAGTATAAACTTACTACACGATTCATATAATAGATTTTTAAAAGCTCCCCATTTATCTTCAGTATCCCTATTTACCATTATATGATCCCAGTCAACAAGACTAAGTGTTTCCCTCAATCGTTTCAATTTTGCTTTCCTAAAATTCCAGGTTTTTGTTGCTCCCCTTCGTATTGTTTTATTGAAAGTTATATTAATGCTTACCATATTGTGGTCACTATTGGCCAAGTGCTCCCGGACCTCCACATCTGATATTGTGTCTGGTCTATAAGATAAGATCAGATCAGATCCAGCACATTATCCCCTCTGGTTGCTTTATCAATAAACTCAGTGAAATAAATGTTTTGAATTGTGTATAAAAACTTCCAGCTTTTAGTACATCCAGCAGCCTCTATGTCCCAATTAATGTCAGGATAGTTAAAATCCCACATTATAAGGACCCCATTATTATTTTTTGCCTTTTGTATTTGTTGCAGCATTTCATCCTCAGCCTGTTCAGTTATGTTCGGTGGCTTATAACAAACTCAAATCAGTAGTTTACCGTTATTAACCGTTCCATGAATATTTACCCATAAAGACTCCACACTGTCACTGTATCCCCCATTCTGCATTGGTCTTAGGCTGGATTTTACAAACAGACAAACCCCATCCACCTTTTTTATCTTTTCTATTTTTTTATTTTTTTTTTCCCTTGCAGATTCGTTCCAGCTGAACAGCTGACGAGGGGGAAGGGGTTAACTGGACACAGGTGGTATAAATTAGTCAGCAGACCTCATTTTGAGCTTGCTCTTTCTGAGCTTGGTGGTTTAAGTGGCTTGTGAACTAAGTGGAGTTCTAAAACCGGAGTTGAATAGAGGAGTTGAAGCCCCAGTAAGTACTCTTCTTTTTCTTTGACAATTGTTCGCTGTTTTGGTGTAACTTGGATAATGGATAGCAAGATTGGAGGTTTTCTTCAGTGCACAGTTTGTCATATGTATACACGACTGGAGCCGGAGTTCCAGGGTGAATATCTCTGTGGCAGATGTGAGCATGTTGTTCACCTGGAAGCTCGTATTAGAGATCTGGAGGAGCAGAATGCAACACTGAGGAGGATAGACAATTTTGAGCGGAGCTTGCTGCTCACAGAGCATGCAGTTAGTGGGTTAGAACTGGAGGGTGAAGACATGGGTGAGCAGGATCAGGTAAGTAGCTGGGTTAATGTAGTTAGGGGCAGTAGAAAGGGGTCAAAGACAAGGAAGGCCGATCCGGTTTCTGGCATTCCAAGCAAAATTGCCAGGTTGGGTGATGATGCGAGGGTGTCAGTCTCAGAAAAGGCAGCCCTAGTGGATACTGATCTCCCTAACAGCCGGGAGAACAGCCCAGCTAGTAGTCGGCGGGATGGTAATGCAGGCAAGCCAAGACAATTGATAGTTGTAGGGGATTCTATAATCAGGAAGACGGATAGAATAATTTGTCGCCAAGACCGCCTCAACCGAATGGTTTGCTGTCTCCCTGGTGCCAGGGTTCGGCATGTGGTGGAACGGGTGGACAAATTGCTGGGAGGGGCTGGTGATGATCCAGCTGTCGTGGTCCATGTCGGTACCAACGACAGAATAAATGGTAGGTGGAGGAGCCTTAAGAATAATTTTAAAGAACTAGGCTACAAGCTGAAGGGAAGGACCTCCAAGGTTGTATTCTCAGGAATACTGCCTGTGCCATGCGCATCACAGGAAAGACAGCGGGAGCTTAGGGAGTTAAATGCATGGCTGAAGTCTTGGTGTAGAGGAGAAGGATTTGGGTTCCTAGAGCACTGGGCTGACTTTTCATTGGGGTACAAACTGTATTCTGCAGATGATTTGCACCTAAATGGAAGGGGGTCCGCTGTGCTGGGGGAGAGAATTCTAGCTGGGGTGGCGGAGTATTTAAACTAGGGCTGAGGAGGGAGGTCAATGTAGAAAAAAAAGGGGTAGCCAGGTTAGAGAGGGGTCAGACTATATTGGTGGGGGGAGAAACAGAATGTGGGGAGAGGACTAGACAACAAGATAAGGAGATCCTTTCGTTACAAAACATCAGTGTAAATAAAAAGGACCGATTAATGTCAAATCACATTTCTGATAATAAAAGTGAAAAACTGACAGGCAAGTTAAAGTGTATGTTCACAAATGCCAGAAGTCTAGCAAGCAAAATGGGGGAGCTGGAGGCCTTGATACTGGAAGAAAATATAGATATAGTTGGTGTTGCTGAAACATGGCTGGACTCTTCACATGACTGGGCTGTAAATCTACAGGGTTTTACACTTTTTCGTAAAGACAGGACAAATAGGAAAGGTGGTGGTGTATGTCTGTATGTGAGAAGTGATATGAAGGCGAGTGTGAAAGAGACAATAGTGGGTGAAGACTGTGAGGAGGTTGAAACCTTGTGGGTGGAACTAGAAAGGGAGGTAAACACTGAAAAAATTACTTTTGGTGTAATCTATAGACCCCCCAATATAACTGAGGAGATGGAAGGTCAGATATATAAACAGATGGAGCGGGCTGCACAGGCGGGTACTGTAGTGATAATGGGAGATTTTAATTTCCGGGATATTAATTGGTGTCATGGTTCGGCTTCAACTGCAAAGGGGAGACATTTCCTCAACCTGTTGCAGGAAAATTTTATGGGCCAGTTTGTGGAAGACCCGACTAGAGGTGAAGCTCTGTTGGATCTGGTCATTTCTAATAATGCAGATCTTGTTGGGAATGTCAATGTTCGTGAAAACCTCGGTAACAGTGATCATAATATAGTTACATTTTACCTATACTGTAAAAAACAAACGCAGGCTGGGAGGGCAAAAACATTTAATTTTAAGAAAGCCAATTTCCCCAGGATGAGGGCTGCAATTCAGGATATAGACTGGGAAGAACTAATGTCAAATAATGGAACAAATGATAAATGGGAGATTTTCAAATCTACTTTGAGTTATAGTGCAAAATTTATTCCTACAGGTAATAAGTATAAACGACTCAAATTAAACCCCACATGGCTTACACCTTCTGTGAAAGGGGCAATACATGACAAAAAAAAGGCATTTAAAAAATACAAATCTGAGGGTACAGCTGTAGCCTTTGTAAAATATAAAGAGCTTAATAAAATCTGTAAAAATGTAATAAAATTAGCAAAAATACAAAATGAAAGGCAGGTGGCCAAGGATAGTAAAACAAATCCTAAAAAATTCTTCAAGCATATAAATGCAAAAAAGCCAAGGTCTGAACATGTAGGACCCCTAGATAATGGTAATGGGGAGTTGATCACAGGGGATCAAGAGAAGGCAGAGTTACTAAATGGGTTCTTTAGCTCTGTATATACAACAGAAGAAAGAGCAGCTGATGTAGCCGGTGCCAGTGCTGTTAATATATCAGTTGATATACTGAATTGGATGAATGTAGAGATGGTCCAAGCTAAATTAAATAAAATAAATGTGCACAAGGCTCCGGGACCAGATGGGTTACACCCTAGAATTCTTAAAGAGCTTAGTTCAGTTATTTCTGTCCCCCTTTTCATAATATTCAGAGAATCTCTAGTGACTGGTATAGTGCCAAGGGACTGGCGCAGGGCAAATGTGGTGCCTATTTTCAAAAAGGGCTCTAGGTCTTCCCCGGGTAATTATAGACCAGTAAGCTTAACATCCATCGTGGGGAAAATGTTTGAGGGGCTATTGAGGGACTATATACAGGATTATGTGACAATAAATAGCATTATAAGTGACAGCCAGCACGGTTTTACTAAGGACAGAAGTTGTCAAACTAACCTAATCTGTTTTTATGAAGAGGTGAGCAGAAGTCTAGACAGAGGGGCCGCTGTGGATTTAGTGTTTTTGGACTTTGCAAAGGCATTTGACACTGTCCCCCATAGACGCCTAATGGGTAAATTAAGGACTATAGGTTTAGAAAATATAGTTTGTAATTGGATTGAGAATTGGCTCAAGGACCGTATCCAGAGGGTTGTGGTCAATGATTCCTTCTCTGAATGGTCCCCGGTTATAAGTGGTGTACCCCAGGGTTCAGTGCTGGGACCACTATTATTCAACTTATTTATTAATGATATAGAGGAAGGGATTAATAGCACTATTTCTATTTTTGCAGATGACACCAAGCTATGTAATATAGTTCAGACTATGGAAGATGTTCATGAATTACAGGCAGATTTAAACAAACTAAGTGTTTGGGCGTCCACTTGGCAAATGAAGTTTAATGTAGATAAATGTAAAGTTATGCATCTTGGTACCAACAACCTGCATGCATCATATGTCCTAGGGGGCGCTACACTGGCGGATTCACTTGTTGAGAAGGATCTGGGTGTACTTGTAAATCATAAACTCAATAACAGCATGCAGTGTCAATCAGCTGCTTCAAAGGCCAGCAGGATATTGTCGTGTATTAAAAGAGGCATGGACTCGCGGGACAGGGATGTAATAATGCCACTTTACAAAGCATTAGTGAGGCCTCATCTAGAATATGCAGTTCAGTTCTGGGCTCCAGTTCATAGAAAGGATGCCCTGGAGTTGGAAAAAATACAAAGAAGAGCAACAAAGCTAATAAGGGGCATGGAGAATTTAAGTTATGAGGAAAGATTGAAAGAATTAAACCTATTTAGCCTTGAAAAAAGAAGACTAAGGGGGGACATGATTAACTTATATAAATATATTAATGGCACATACAAAAAATATGGTGAAATCCTGTTCCTTGTAAAACCCCCTCAAAAAACAAGGGGGCACTCCCTCCGTCTGGAGAAAAAAAGGTTCAAGCTGCAGAGGCGACAAGGCTTCTTTACAGTGAGAACTGTGAATTTATGGAATAGCCTACCGCAGGAGCTGGTCACAGCAGGGACAGTAGATGGCTTTAAAAAAGGGTTAGATAATTTCCTAGAACAAAAAAATATTAGCTCCTATGTGTAGAAATTTTTCCTTCCCTTTTCCCTTCCCTTGGTTGAACTTGATGGACATGTGTCTTTTTTCAGCCGTACTAACTATGTAACTATGTAACTATGTAACTATCTGAATACTGTGCATTTGTTACCCAGTCATGGCTCTCATCCGGCAAGGTTTCTGTTATGCCCACTACATCATAATCCATGTCAGACATTAGAATCCACAACTTGTCCATTTTACTTGCAAGACTTCTTGCATTTGCCAGCATACATTTGACCTTACCAACACCTTTAGGGCACGGCCAGACGTGGCGGAATTGCTGTGGAATTCCGCTGCGGACAGTCCGTAGTGGAATTCTCCAGAGGCCGTTTTTTACAGTTGTTTCAATATATTTTCTGGCAAGTTAGTTCAGACGTTGCGGAAAACTCAGCTGCGGACCATAGGCTGCAGTGCGGAATTTTCCCTCCGCAGCATGCACTGACTGTTGCGGAGAAGAAGCGGAATTTCACTGCGGATTTCAGCCTTTGCAATGCAAAAACTGAAATCTGTGGCAATTCCGCTATTTTTTCTGCAACGTCTGAATTACCTGTCAAATATGCAAATGTTGGTGCAGATTCGTTGCATAATTGCCCCAAATCTGCACCAACATTTGCAGCGGAAAAACTCTTCCACGTCTGGCCGTGCCCTTATTATTCTTAGGTCCACATTTATTCCTAGTCACCTCCCTACTTGGCTTGCTAACCCCAGCCCCCACTAAATCCCCATTATCCCCTTCTGTATACCAGTCCCTATGTACTCTATCTAACCCCATTTGTGTATCCTTACCCTCCCTCCCCAGATCCTAGTTTAACCCCTTCCCGACATTTGACGTATCCATACGTTATAGATGGGTACGGGTAGTATGGAACGGGCTCACGGAGTTACAGCCGACACTTCACAGTAACGAGCGGAATAGTGCTCGAGCGCGATCCCGCTAGTTTAACCCGTTAAATGCCGCCGTCAACAGCGACCGCAGCATTTAAATTGTTAGACAGAGGGGGCGACCCCCTCTAGCAGCTCATCGCGTCCCCCGCAATGCAATCGCAGGGTGGCGATGGTTGCTATGGCTGCCTGGGTGCCTAATGAAGACCCCCAGTTTTGCCATCTTTGTGCTCCTACTAAGGCCTGCCTCTGGCAGGGCTTAATAGAAGCCTGTCAGAAAGACGCTATGATACATTGGTATTGCAGTATATCGATCGCTGGTTGTAGTCCCTTGGGTGACTAATAAAAAAAGTAAAAATTCGTAAAATAAAGGTTTTTTTTATGTAAAAAAATTAAAAGGTCAAAAAAAAAACCTTTTCCCATTTTCCCCCTAGAGCATAGTAAAAACATAAATAAATAAATATAATTGGTATCGCCGCATCCGTAAAAGTCTGAACTATTACAATATATCATTATTTAACCGGCATGGTGTACGCCGTAAAAAACCTAAAAATTGTAGACGCCAAAATCGCTATTTTTTTGGTCACCTCATCACCCACAACATTTTTTATAAAAAGTGATCAAAACGTCCCATGAACCCCAAAATGGTATCATTAAAAACTACAGCTTATCATGCAAAAAATAAGCCCTCATACCACTTAATTGACAGAAACATAAAAAAGTTATGGCTCTCAGAATTTGGCAACACAAAATCAATTAAATTTTTTACACTTAGTTTTTTACTTGTAAAAGTAGTAAAATATAGAAAAACTATATATATTTTGTATCGCCATAATCGTATTGACCCGCAGAATAAAGTTAACATGCTGTTTTAATTGCACAGTGAATTCCGTAAAAACTAAGCGCAAAAAACAATGGAGGAATCGCTGTTTTTTTTTTTATTTTCTACCCCACAAATATTTTTTTTCACATTTCCTAGTACATTATTTGGCACAATAAATGGTGCTACGGAAAACTACAACTCGTCCCGCAAAAATAAAGCCCTCATAGAACTATATCGGCGGAAAAATAAAAAAGTTATGGCTTTTGGAAAGTGGGGAGGAAAAAACGAAAATTAAAATATGAACGTTGTTTACGACGGGAAGGGGTTAAAAGCTCCTCCAGCCGTCTAACCATTCCCATTTAGATGCAACCCGTCCCTACCATAGAGCCTGTAGCCGACAGAGAAGTCAGCCAATTTCTCCATGAACACAAAACCCTTCCTTCCTGCACCAATTTCTTAGCCACTTATTTAACTCCCTAATCTCCCGATATCTTTCTAGTGACGCTCGCGGCACTGGTAGTATTTCTGAAAACGCTACCTTGGAGGTTCTGGGCTTTAGCTTCTCTCCTAGTTCCCTAAAATTATTTTTTAGGACCTTATACCTATACATATGTTTAGGTATGTGATTTTGAAATAATAAATAATGTATTTTACTATTTGAACCCAAGGTACATCTCTACAAGACATTTTTAATAAATAAAAAAAGCATTATATTTTGAAAATCAGAATATAGCAGTATTATAACATAACATGTGCATACTAGAAAGTATTTGTATCGTGGGCATTCACTGTGAGGAAATTGACCTAAGCCCTCTGACCCACCACCACCCAATAATTTCAATAAGCACTGCAAAATATAACATTTACCCTGCACATGCCAACAGTTTGACCTACCAATGACAGCTGGCAAGTTCCAGTATAATCTGTGCCAGTGCCAAGTGCCAGTGGAAAAGCTACACATTTAGCCCCCATGCAAACGACCGTAAAATCACCCGTAATTATGGACCGTAATTACGGGCCCATTAGTTTCTATGGCTGACAGACACTTGCCGTAGAAACTTGCCGAAAAATATAGGACATGTCCTATTTTTTTATTTTACTGACCGTGCTCCAATACTTTATAATGGGAGCACGGCTCGTAAATACGGCCGTCTGTGCCCATAAATACGGGTCGTAATTACGGGCATGGTCGTGTGCATGGAGCCTTAGGCCCCAATCACACGACCGTATTTTTATCTATCCGTAAATACGGCTCCCTATTGCCTCCGTATTTGATCCGTATATACGGATCCGTAGAAAAACGGGAGGCTGCAAATGATTCCACAAACATTTTGCATAGCAACGCTTCCGTAAATACAGATGGTTTATGGATGCACATCCGTAGCCGTCAGTATTTACGGAAGTGCCCATAGACTTCTATGGGAGAGTCTGTGCCGTAATTACTGACAAGAATAGGACAGGTTCTATCATTTTTTCAGCACGGACACCCATCAGTAAAAATACTGAAAGGTGTCTGTGGCCAATAGAAATGAATCGGTCCGTAATTACGGATGAAATATACGGCCGTGTGTATGGAACCTTAAAGGCGTTGTCTACATGGAATAACCACTTTAGGCCCCATGCACACGGCCATGCCAGTAATCACGGCACGCGTGACCCGCGTGACAAAGTATGGGAGCACGGCCCGTAAAATGCCAAAGAACGGACAAGTTTCATAATTTTCGGAACATTTCTACAGCACGGACACCAATCCGTAGCGATACGGAAAGGTGTCCACAGCCAATAGAACTGAAATGGGTCTGCAATTGCGGACCGTATTATGGTCTGCAATTATGGAGAGTTTTTACGGTTGTTTGCATAGGGGCCTTAATGATTTCTAAACTCCTGTTAAGAGTACATTTTACTGCAACATACAATAACATTCAGATTTAAATATGGGGCTAGAAAGTTGCAGAGAAATCCAGGATAACTTTCCCCGGAGATGTTACAATAGTTATTTCCAGACATATGTCTCCACACAAGTCATTTATGCATGAAGGAAAATTAGAGAATGTTGGCTGTCAGTAATCAACATAGGATTTAACGTCATAAAGAAAATAGTTGTACTATTTCTATGTTCTTTTGTTTTCTTCACAATCAACTGGCAGAATTGTTGCTTTGTTTAGGACAGCGCTCAATTGTGTGTTCCCTTAACCCCTTCAGGACTGAGCCTGTTTTGGCCTTGAGGACGAGGCCGATTTTGTCAAATCTGACATGTGTTACTTTATGTGGTAATAACTTCGGAATGCTTTTACCTATCCAAGCGATTCTGAGACGGTTTTCACGTGACATGTTGTACTTTATGTTAGTGAAAAAATTTTGACGATAATTTTGGTATTTATTTCTGAAAAACACCACAATTTAGAAAAAATTTGCAAAAGTTTGCATTTTTCTAAATTTAAACGTATCTGCTTGTAAAACAGATAGTAATACCACACAAAATAGTCACTAGTTAATATTTCCCATATGTCTACTTTATGTTTGCATTGTTTTTTGACGTACTTTCTCATATTTTAAAGAAAATTTCAAAAGGCCATTTTTCAGGGACCAGTTCGGTTTTGAGGTGGCTTTGAGGGCCTTATATATTAGAAAATCCCCAGAAGTCACCTCATTTTGAAAACTGCACCCCTCAAGGTATTCGAATCAGCATTCACAAAGTGTTTTAACCCTTTAGGCGTTTCACAGGAATTAAAGCAAAGTAGAGCTGAAATTTACAAATTTAATTTTTTTTGTCGAAATTCATTTCTAATACATTTGTTTTTGTAACATAGAAGGTTTTATCAGAGAAATGCAACTCAATATTTATTGACCAGATTCTGCAGTTTTTATAAATATGCCACATGTGGCTCTAGTGTGATAATGGACTGAAACACCGGCCTCAGAAGCAAAGGAGCACCCAGTGGATTTTGGGCCTCCTTTTTTTTAGAATATATTTTAGGCATCTTGTCAGGTTTGAAGAGGTCTTGTGGTGCGAAAACAGTGGAAACACCCCAAAAGTTACCACATTTTGGAAACTACACCCCTCAAGGAATTTATCTAGGTGTATAGTTAGCATTTTGACCGCACACGTTTTTTGCTAAATTTATTACAATTAGTCTCTAAAAATGAAAATCTACTTTTTTTCTGAAAAACATAGAAATTTTTAATATTTACAAGAAATAATAAAGAAAATGCACCCCAACATTTGTAAAGCAATATTTCCCGATTATGGCAATATCCCATATGTGGTAATAAACTGCTGATTGAACCCACAGCAGGGCTCAGAAGGGAAGGAGTGCCATTTGGATTTTGGAGCACGGATTTTGCTGGATTGGTTTTCGGTGCCATGTCGCGTTTGCAACGCCCTGGAGAGACCAAAACAGGGGAAACCCCCAAAAGTGACCCCATTTTGGAAACTACACCTCTCAAGGAATTTATCTAGGGGTAAAGTTAGCATTTTGACCACACAGTTTTTTTTGCAGAATTTAGTGGAATTAGGCAGTGAAAATGAAAATCGACTTTTTTTTCTGAAAAAGCATATTTTTACAAGGAATAAAGGAAAAAAAGAACCACAGCATTTGTACAGCATTTTCTCCTGATTACGGCAATACCACATATGTGGTAATAAACTGCTGATTGGACCCATGGCAGCACTCATAAGGGAAGTAGCGCCATTTGGATTTTGGAGCATGGATATTGCTGGATTGTTTTTTGGTGCCATGCCGCCTTTGCAACGCCCTGGAGGGACCAAAACAGTGGAAACCCCCCAAGTTACCCCATTTTGGAAACACCCCTCAAGGAATTTTTCTAGGGGCATAGTGAGCATTTAGACTCCATGGGTCTTTTGCAGAATTTATTAGAATTAGGCCACAAAAATGAATATCACAATTTTTTTCCACTAAAATGTTGAATTTTCTCATTTTCACAAGGGATAAAGGAGAAATAAACAACCAATTTTTGTAAAGCAAATTCTCCCGAGTACGGAAATACCCCACATGTGGTCATAAGTTTTTTTCATTCGAAATGAATTAACCCTTTCAGGACTGATCCATTTTTTGCTTTCTTATTTTTGTTTTTCACTACCCGCCTTCCAAGAGCCATAACTTTTTTCTTTTTCCGTCAGTAGAGTGATGTGACGGCTTATTTCTTGCGGGAGGAATTGTAGTTTGTATTGACACCATTTAAAGTGCCATAAAATGTACTGGGAAACTGAAAAAAAAAAGGAAAATTTAGTATAGTATAATATAGGAAAAAAATCTGATTCCATTTTTCGGGGTTTTCGTTTTTACAGCTTTCGCCGTGCGGCGATAACGAAAACTACAACGATTTTGGAGGTTTAAATTATTTACGTTTTTTACAGTGTTCACCGTGCGAGTTAAATAATGGTATATTGTAATAGTTCGGCCTTTTACGGACGTAGCGATACCAATTTTGTTTATTTTTTTACATTACTTTAGAAGAAAAATGGGAAAAGTTTTTTTTTTTTTACTTTAAACTTTTTTCTTTCTCACTACTAATAACTTTAATTCTTCTACACATTTTATTAGTCCCCTTACGGGACTTGTACCAGAGATCATTGGTTCGCGGGTACAATATACTAATGTATTGCAGTGTATTGTTATTTTTACAGGCTTCTGTAACCGCACGATCGCTGTTCCTATCCGTTAGTCCTGGGTGTCAGCTGTAATACACTGCGGACACCCGTAGCCTATGGAGCGGGCTCAGCACATGAGCCCGCTCCATACATCAAACCCCGCACCATGACGTGCTAATAAGTCAAGTCAAAAAATAGCGATTCTGGTGTACTTTTTTATTGATTTTTGTTGGGGTGTTTTTGTTGTGCGGGAAAAAATAACACTACAGTTTTATAGTTGGGGTCGTTACGAATGCGGTTATACCAGATATGTGTACTTTTTTTAACGTGTTCATTTTTTTTCTATAATGAAAGTCTTATTATAGGAAAAAAATGCAGTGTTTGTTTATATAACTTTGGCCTCATGCACACAAACTTGTTTTTTCCCTCCCGTAAATACTGGCGTAAATACGGGTCTGGTGTCACACGTATTCGACCCATTTTGCACCAGTATTTACGGACCCGTGCCCGTAAATACGGTTCCGGTGTCACCAGTATTCCACCCGTATTTACGGGCACGTTTTCGATGCAAAATTGCACTGCACTAATCGGCAGCCCCTTCTCTCTATCAGTGCAGGATAGAGAGAAGGGGCAGCCCTTTCCGAGGTAAAAGTAAAAGAAATTCATACTTACACGGCCGTTGCCTTGGTGACGCGTCCCTCTCTTGACATCCAGCCCGACATCCCTGGATGACGCGGCAGTCCATGTGACCGCTGCAGCATGTGATTGGCCTGTGATTGGCTGCAGCGGTCACATGGGCTGAAACGTTATCCAGGGATGTCGGGCCAGATGTCGAGAGGGACGCGTCGCCAAGGCAACGGCCGGGAGACCGGACTGGAGGAAGAAGCAGGAAGTTCTCGGTAAGTATGAACGTCTTTTTTTTTACAAGTTGCTCTATATTCTGATCGGAATTCACTGTCCAGGGTGCTGAAAGAGTTACTGCCGATCAGTTAACTCTTTCAGCACCCTGGACAGTGACTATTTACTGACGTCGCCTAGCAACGCTGCCGTAATGACGAGTGCACACATGTAGCCACCCGTCATTACGGGAGCTCCATAGACTTCTATGGGCTGCCCGTGCCGTTATTACGGCCTGAAATAGGACATGTAAGAAAACGGGAAGGTACCCGTGGCCAATAGAAGTCTATGAGCCCATTATTACGGTCGTGTGCATGAGGCCTTACAGCTTTTATTTTTACACTTTTTTAAAACATTTTTATTACTTTTTTTTTACTTTTTTCACTTGTCCCACTAGGGGACACTTAGACTTGCAGCTCGGATCGCTGCTGGAATACATTACACTACCTACGTAGTGTAATGCATTACAACTGTCATTGTGACGTGACAGTCACACTGACAGGAAGCCTCGGAGGACCGGCCGGAGGCTGCTCTTCCGAGGCTTCCATACATGGAAACCCGGAGATCATTGTCTGACCTCCGATTGCCCACGACAAGCATCTTCGTGGGGGCTGCCGATGTGCTTCAAACCCCTTAAATGGGGCGAACGCAATCGTCGCCGCATATATGGGGTTAATTGTCGAAATCAGCGGCGATGGTCCGCTGACCGGCAACGCTGGAGTCTCAGCTGTCGGGGACAGCTGACGTCCCTGTTCCCGGACACTGTCCGTTAGGACAGTGTGCGCCGGGAACTACTCCGCAACTGTACGTCCTGATGCGGGAAGCAACCCCTCTGCAGGACGTCCTATTTCGGAGCAGGGCGGGAAGAGGTTAAAGAAGTACATGAAATTACCCTTAGTCTATTTTACATTTAGTGACATAGGCCACACTGAAAGGTATTGATGGCAGCACCATCTACAAGAATCAGGTGCAGGAGTACTTGGTTGCATTCGCTGTGATAGGATGTACTATGATAGGTTTCAAAGAGTTGCAAGCCGAGCACAGATATCTCCTCTGACATTTCATCAGCAAGACTTGATGGTTGTCAATTACATCAAAACGTATCATAACTTTCCTCTGAGACACAAAAAAAGGAAGCTAGTTGGTGATGGATCTGAACCCTGCAGAACAACAAGGGGTCAGGCCACAGGCAGACAAAGATTAGGCATATTAATGTATCACTTGTTTGCTGTTTGTACTGCTGACCATCAGGGACCAGATAGTGACTTTATTACTAGGCAATAGATGCTTAGGATTCAATCATTCATTACTTAATATTTAGGCTGGGTATAGCCCCTATATTGTGTAACATGATGTCACAGGGATTCAGAGTTTTATAGATATAACGGAGGAAAAGGAAAGTATACTACAGATTTGTCGACCCTTAAATTTTCTTGAATTGCGTTGTTATAGAATTTGCCATGATACTAATTCAATACCATCTCGCGCCATCCAGTAAAAAATAGCACATGTTTAACGTATAGCTTTTTTTAACATAGCAGTCTATAGACAATGGATGGCCAACTGATGGCATCTGTAAACATGCATCCGTCTGAGCCATCCAGTAAAAAATGTATACATTAAACTATTACGTTTTTAAGATGATAGTCGGTGGGCGACGGTCAGCTGATGGGTGACTCACATATGACTTCGGTCGAAGGCATCATTAGGAGCTATCCTTTCTTTTTTTTAACATCTCTCGCCATACACCTTGGGATGTTGGGCTTGGAGATAAGTTAAGGAATGACACATCTGTACATGTGTAATAAATGTTTGTGGCTGATGATTATAGATCAAAAATTGTCAGATACTTTTTCCCCCAAAAAAACTGCAATACTCTTGGAAGTACTCTACTCAGAAACGTATGTTATTGCTGAAACACGTGAAAGCATAGGTTGAAAAAGTGGCAGAAGAACACATTTTATTGTCCATTTTGGAATTCCACAATGAATTGTTAATTTGTAATGTATTCCCACTGCTAGTTTGTAACATTTTAAACATCCCCTAGTCTCGGTTTATAATTTTTGCCCAATATAATGCCTTCTGTACCCTCCCAGTTTGTATAGGCATTATATGTCTGTATCAGTAGCACTTAGATGCCTTCATTTCTTAAACCCCTAAAGTTCAAGCCATTTTTTATTTTTTATTTTAGTTTTACACTCTCCGTCATCTATGAGCCATAACTTTTTTATTTTTCCATCAAGAAATAACTATATTAGAAAAAAAAAATGTTTTTTACCCATATTCTGAATGCCATAACTTTTTTATTTTTTTAGTCCATTGAGCGGTGTGAGAGATTATTTTTTGTGTCACGAGCTGTGGTTTTTATTGCTACCATTTTTTGGTACATACAACTTTTTGATCACTTTTTGTTAAATTTTCTTTTCATCGCAAAGTTGACCAAAAAACAGCAATTCTGGCGTTTTATAGTTTTTCTTTTTACAGCGTTCACCGTGCACGTTAAATAATGCTATAGTGTAATAGTTTGGACTTTTACAGATGCGACAATACCAATTTGTTTATTTTTTTATTTATTTTTTCACTACAAAAAACTTTATTGAACTTTTTTTGACACATTTTATTAGTCCCCCTAGATCGTTAGATAGCTGGTACAATACACTGCTATACTAATGTATTGCAGTGTATAGTAATTTTTACAGGCTCCTGCCACAAGGCAGAGCTTAACAGAGGCAGAGTGAAGGCAGACCTGGGGGTCTACATTAAGACCCTGGTCTGCCATGACAACCATCGGCACACCACGATCGCGTCGTGGGGGGTGATGAGCTGTCGGAGGGGGCTGCACCCCTCTTTAAAAGGCCTCAGATGCTGTGGCCACGATTGACCGCAGCATTTGAGGGGTTAAATAGCCAGGAACAGCGCAATCGCTGTTCCTGGACGTCAGTGCCGGGTGTCAGCTGTAAAACACAGCCTACACCCGCAGCGTATGAAGCGCGCTCAACGCATTAGCCCGCTCCACACATTACCCCCGCACCATGACGTGCACTTATGTCATGGTGTGTGAAGGGGTTAATATATTTTTATTTTTTATATTGAGCTCCAAATCCCCTACATAGCATGCCGGTTGCCTGCAGCCCAGCCACTAGAAGTAGCTTAGTGTATAGACTGTGGTTCACCAGCAAATTACAGCTGATTGCGGGGCTACCAGCAGCCAGGCCCTCTGCAATCAGCTTCTGGCACCATGCCCTGCAAAATGAGAAATAGCTGTCTAAGCAAAAAGTGCAAATATGCTACCAAACACCATCCCTAAATGTCACAACGGAGAGAAAGTTGCCTAGAATGGAGATCAGAAATATTCTATCAGTATTACTATTCTATAGTATGGATCAAAAAACTATTTGTTTTGTTTTTTTACAAATATTGTTTGTTGCTTTGAGTTTTAAAAATATATTTCAGTAGTTGATCTTTATTTAGTCTGTATCTCCATGGCAAGAAAACTTTACAAGAGACGAATGTTAAAGAAATTCCAGTTATTTGGCTGAAAATTAAACATGGGAACATATCAACCTCTTCTGAGTGCTATATTGTCATCTGGGAAGCTCAAAGTGAAGGAAGTGATTTTGTGTTTTAAGGCCAGATACATATGGTTTGTATTGCCTTTGTGGCTCCATTCATACAGTCAGTCGACAGCCAGTCATTGCCGTGTCTGTCCTTTATTAGCATATTCCTTCTTAATCTGACTATTATCATAAACAATTTAATATGTAGGCCCTGAGGTGACACGTCATTACAAGCCAGACAGTAAGATATCTACAATCTAACTAAAAGCCGACGGTATATGAAGGGACACTCACACAGTCACTGATCATTTAAATTATGGCGACCCACAAGAATAGCATTGGCAGCATGGTGGCTAAGTGGTTAGCACTATTGATTTGCAGCACTGGGGTACTGGGTTCAATTCCAATTAGTGTCAACACCGGCACGTAGAGAATTATTATTTTCCCCCCATGTTTGCGTGGGTTTCCTCCCACACCCCAAAAAACATACCAATAGGGAAATTAGATTGTGAACCCCAGGGGACAGTAAAAGGGGATCTCTGTAAGGTGCTGCGGAATATGTTGGTGCTATATAAGTAACAGAAATAAATAATAAAATCAAGTACATTGCTTTGCTCCTGAAATAAATGTAAAAAAAATTACTCAGGGTTCCCAATAGTATATTTCCTTAAATCTGGAGGAGGGACACTGCTTTTTCCAAGTATATAACAGGTATGTTAACAAGATTATGCGATCAGCTGTAATGAACTGCATGAACACTTTATTCTAGTCCAAAATTCCATGTTGATTGTTTCATCAGTCACCTCCGGCAAACAGCTACAGGGGAAATATAGTACCTCAGGGTGACCATTTAGATGTAATACATGGATGACTCAATTATGTCATAGTTGGAAACTGTCTTAGGCTAGGATCACACACACCATTTTGATGTAATTTTTGGTGCAGTTTTGGCTCAGTTTTTTGAGCCAAAGCCAGAAGTGAATCCAAAACGAAGGAAAGGTATAAAGAAAATGTGCATTTCCTTTCTTTTGTATCCACTCTTCTGACAGATTTAAAAAAAAACTGATTAAAAAAAAAACTGTATCAAAACTGTGTGTGTGATCCTGGAATTAGAGGGCATCTCTCCGTTCTTGCCCAAGGGGGGGGGGGTTCTATGGCATACGTATTACCTAATAGGACATATGGACAGTCGTTATTTTTATGAAACAACCTATTTAATTTCTTAATATATAGATTTATTTCTGATGTAGAGCTCCAAATCCCCTGCATAAACATAGATTTAAAAGATAGCATGCCAATTGCCTGTAGCCCGCCACTAAAAGGAGCTTAGTGTATAAGCTCCCTCTAGCATCACCTGCAGGTAGGCAGCATGATATCATTTAAATGTATGCAGGAGATTTGGAGCTCTGCAAAAAAAAACAAAAAAAAAAACAGAGCTACAACATGAGTAAAATTATATTAAAAAAATTATTCAGCGCAGAATTTTGAATCTGTTTAGATTTTTTGAAAATATATTTAAGGATGTGCATAGACTTTGACGTGCACATCCAGTTTTCAGAATATATAAGCAGGGCCAACCTTAGGGCTGTGTGACCTGTGCCATTGCACAGGGCGCATCACTCCAGCAGGTGGAAGGGGCGCTGCACTGGCTCCCTTCCCCTGCTTGTTTCAGAAGTGCCTGGGCCCAGCGACTCAGCAGCCGTCTTTCCACCCCGGCACTTCTTTACTCAGTGGCATCGCTACCGCTGCAGCAGCCATAGCTGCGGTTGCTACACCAGTAGTGACGCCACTATAGCAGAGCAGGGAGGTATCTCCCTGCTCTGCTATCTACTAGCACTACTGTAGCTCCCTGAAGGAGCGGAATCCCCGTGTGGCCGGGAATTCCGCTCCTGGACCTAGCGCTTGACGTCACTGGCCATATATGGACACAGACAACAGGGGCTTCTCCTGGAGTGGAATTTCCGGTCACAGCGATGGTGACGCTGTGGAAGAGGATTCCACTTCAGGAGTTGCCCCTTATGTCACTGTCCATATATGGACAGAGACATCAAGTGGAGCGCTACAGGGGGCCACAGGGGGTTTCCGCTACAGGGAGCTACAGTGGCGCTATCTACAGGAAAGGGGGATGCTATCTAGAAGGGGGCTGTGTGGCACTACCTATAAGGGGCTGTGTGGCACTACCTGCAAGGGGGCTGTGTGGCACTACCTACAAGGGGGCTGTGTGGCACTACCTACAGGGGGCTGTGTGGCACTACCTACAAGGGGCTGTGTGGCACAATCTAAAGAGGGCTGTGTAGTAGTGGCACTACCTACCTGGGGCTGTGTGGCACTACCTACAGGGGACTGTGTGGAACTACCTACAAGGGGCTGTGTGGCACAGGGCTGTGTGGCACTACCTACAAGGGGGCTGTGTGGCACTACCTACAGGGGGCTGTGTTGCACTACCTACAGGGGGCTGTGTGGTACTATCTACAGGGGGCTGTGTGGCACTACCTACAAGGGGGCTGATGGTCATTATACTGTGAGCAGGGGCAGATGGTCATTTTACTGTGAGTGGTGGGCTGATGGTTATTTTACTGTGAGTGGTGGGCTTATAGTCTTTAAGTGGTCTCCAGCTCTGAGCTCCAATTGAAAATACCTGCGGCGCCCGTTTGGAGTGCTTTTTTGCCTGCGTCTTTTGCATTAGCTTCAACGGCTTAAAAAAACGCGCAATTAAAAGGGTCAAACAACGCTGTCAATTCAAAATCTGCTTCAAAATTCCTGAAGGAATTTTGAGGCAGATTTTTTTGCCTTACAAAAAACGCTGTGTGAACATATCCTACGAGTGTAGTGCTTGTTTTTAGCCATTTTCTGTTTTTCTCTAAACAATTTTTGGTAGGGGTGCGCTGAGGAAGTGTTATTTTTCCAGTGGTGCCTCGAGTCCGAAAAGTTTGGCAAACTCTGTACTAGGCTACAGGATCACGCCGGCCTACGCAAGTATCCCGTCATGGAGCAGTTCAGTTCATCGTGGGAACGGGGCCTGGGTGAGTAGAATTTTTTTTGTTTGGTGGCACTGTCTGCAAGGGGAAGGTGGGGGCTGTATGGCATGATCTACAAGGGGGGCCACTAAGCGGGCTTTATACTGTGTAGGGGTACTACAGGGGGCAATATATTGCGTGTAGCACTTAGGGGGCATAATACTGTGTGGGCACAATTAGAGGACAAAATACTGCGTCCTTGAAGGGGTTATAATATATTATATTATTAATTATTATTATACTGTATGGGGGTACTAAAGGGGCATGATACCGTGTGGGGCAGTATATAGGGCATTATACTGTAATGGGCATTATAAGTTTTTGTATGCAGCATTTTTTTATGATGGGGTTGGGCTCCGAAAGATAATTTCGTACGGGGCGCCATCTATCCTAAGGCTGGCCCTGTATATAAGGTTGAGTTAAATTTAAAAAATCAGGGAAATAGAGGAATGTAAAGTTCCCTGAAGTTTCCCCGACTATTTAAAAGTTATAAAGTGCCATATTCAGCAATGCACTGCTTGTTAAATGCCTAGCAGACTACAGACTATCATAAAACAAACTGTAGTATGCAGATAAGTGGCAGAAGAAAGTCACGTGGAAATTAACAGGTCATTTATTTTTCCTTCCTCTTCCTTATATTATAATGACAAAACTATGGTGGATTCTCCTAGCGTTACGGGCAATAGAGCCTAATTTTTACAAAAGAGGATGAACAAATGCTTAGGGATCTTCCTGCTAGTATGAAAACCAGCCCTAAGCTAAATATCCCAGGTAATAGTAATTTGCCCAGCACAGGGTACAAAATCATTGGCTTTCCCAGCCTGAGGGGAAACCGGTCTCAGAATACGTAAAACCAAGCTGTTTCTCTAATAGATTAGTGACATGACGAAAAGGAGTTTTTAGGAATAAAGGAGAAAAAAATAATACAAGTAAAATAAACAATAAAAAAAAAAAACATTATTGGTATCTCTGCATCCGTAAAAGTCCAAACTAATACAACAAAACATTATTTAACCCGCAGGGTGAACGCCGTAAAACAAAAGCACCAAAATTGATCACCTTACCTTTCAAAAAAATGTAATAAAAAGTGATTAGTACGAATACAAATTACAGCTCGCCCCGCAAAAATGAAAGATGGCTGCAACGGGAAGAAGTTAATTTCATCTGTGGTTGGGAGGTATTAAAAGTGTTTTTTAAGGTGGCAACACCCATTAAATTAATGATGACCAAATCCACCGATTTCAGCCGGACCATCTAACGTATATTGCGGTGTCCCCACTCTCCACTAACAATCCTCTTGTTTGCAAGAAGATGAACCCTTACTCCTTTCTTCCTATGAAAAACAAATGTAATCTCGGCCAACAACTTTCTAAAGTGTATGGCCAGCTATAGTTTATAGCTGAAATAAAGAAAGATTTCTTCAGTAATTCATTAATGTTACCCAATATGTAATCTACAGTATATTGAACCCTGGGGTTAAAAGTGATTCTCTATTACTGACAACCCGTGTTAATCATCTCTTTGTCAAGGAAGGGGGATGGGGCACTATTTACTAGTTTTCTTCCCTGCATTGATGTTTCAAACCCAATGTAGTTAAGAGGCATCTGTATGATACATGAAAAAAATACCTGGACCACCAAAGTAAGAACTACACCTTGCAGCAGTTCCCTACATCAAATAGAGGGGGTGAAACAAGGTTTAGCCTAATAGGTGTAGCACCCACGGCCCGCTGGCATCCCCTCTTACCAGCTGCCGCGACCGCAGGACTGTGTCCCTTCAGTGGCGCCCCCCTTCCCAGGGACGCCGGCACACTGTGATCTCTGATTTCTCTCCCCTGTGTTCAAGTGAAGTGTCCGAGACGACTTCACCATCTGTGTCTGGTGTCCTTGCCAAGTCCATTGTCCGAGACTACTTCTGTGTTTAAGTCCATTGTCGGAGATGACTTCTGTGTTCAAGCCAAGTGTCCAAGATGACTTCACCATCTGTGTCCGGTATCCTTGCCAAGTGCATTGTCCGAGACGACTTCTGTGTTCAAGTCCATTTTCCGAGATGACTTCTGTGTTCAAGTCCTGTATCCGAGACAAGTTCCAATAGTCCGGCGCAAGCCAGCTTTCGATAGTCCATCACATGCCAGCTCCCAATAGCCTGGCACCAGCTTGCTTCTGATTATCAGGCACAAGCCAGCAACCCCGGTACTTTCTCACTAGTGACTGTCATTGACGTTTTGTTTGACCAGCTGCTACTCCACTATGGCGGAGCGGCCCACTGGATCCACATACCCCATAGCCGTGACAATAGGCCATATGGATAGGGGTTTCCAAAGTGGACAACCCATTAAAAATGATAAAGCTAAACAACCCATTTATATTTATACAGCTAAAATGCAAAAAGTCATGAAAATGCAAAAAGTGCTCTGAAACAAACAAAAAAAACTGTAAAAAGTCTTCCCACAAAAAACCTAAAATGATTGTTATTCTTTGTACGAAAAATGAGAATTAACTTTAGGTTTATTTTTATTTCATATTTAGCAGGTGTTGCAGTCTTTTTAAAACTAGTCTATCTCATGAGTTGTGAGGTATCTGAAAAAGGTCAGAAATACAAAATGTTCTGCTTTCAGGAAATTAAAATTATGTATGATCCAATGTACTTCATTCTATAAAAATTGGATATGAAAAAGTAAGCATACTGACATTCTTATAGCTTTAAAAAAAACCTCAAACAAGAACGCCAATGCTTTCGTTTAATGTACTCATTCATTTCACACTTAGTATACTAGTACAGTATACTCAGTATATCATTAGAAAACACAACGCCGGAATTTCCTTACTGTTATATTTGGTTGCTATTAGTTTATATATTTTTCAGAAACTTAAGAGCAACCTACACTAAAATACAAAAGAGTTTTAAGTGAAAATAAAAAACAAACCAATTTTTTTTCATTGGCCTACTGTTTTGATTCGTAGAAAAAAACCATAAAGATCCATCACCCTATGAAAGAGTTAGAGGGAGTGTACAAAACCTCTAAGACATACCAATGGTTTACTTAAACCTTTCCAGTTAGCTCTCAGAAAAATAAACTGGCACAGTGTAACGCTGGCGGCCGCCAGCATCTAATACCTCTGTGCTGACGTCCTCCTCCCCGGGGACATACTGCTCCCCGGCATGTACTGCTTCTGCCCGCTGCTAACTCCTGTAGGGTGCGTGCGCCCTGGTGACCTCTTAAAGGGCCAGCGCACGTACCACTATAACCTTCCCTAGCCTATCCCTGAGATGCAGATAAAACAAAGGATCTATAACGGCGCTGCTGGTTATTGTGGACAAGGTAAGATTCCTGAAGTCGGGTATAAAGTTTTGTAAAAAACTGTTTATTCGCAACGCGTTTCAGACAATTATCTTTTACTCACCCCCTGTCCGATTCTCATATCCCGTCTCGGCTCGTCAGCCTCCGCCGGTCCTATCTGAGCATCTCATCCTTCCTTCGCGTAATGCGTTTCAACTTGCGTTCCATTTCCTTTTGGAGCCCTTCGGCTTCCGTAACTCCTCTGGTTCCCGTGGCAACGCGTAAACATAACATACAGTATTACTTCCTGAAAACATCACACACAAACCCTTAGTCTAATAATGTCTACCCACCCCTGTTTCCCGATGTCACCATTCATTGTTTCTGCTAATAAAACGATAGTAGTAATATACACAATTTACGTTGTACATGTTTTTAACTCACTACGCTCCAAAAACATTCTTTGACAGAACACACAGCCTTTTATTATCTTTACTTTTTACCTGTCCCCCATGTACTCATATTATGATATGTTTTATTAGATCGTACATTTTTGAACTTTGACCTGCTGTAGTATTTTCGCGGTTTTTTGTGCAATTATCCAGTCTGAACTGGCGCTATATAAACTTGTCTCTTTTTTCTGTAAACCTATGCCTGATGAAAGCGCCAGTTCGGTGCTGAAACGCGTTGCGAATAAACAGTTTTTTACAAAACTTTATACCCGACTTCAGGAATCTTACCTTGTCCACAATAACCAGCAGCGCCGTTATAGATCCTTTGTTTTATCTGCATCTCTCGTACCCAAGCGGTCTCCTAGGCGACCGGCCCGGATCTGGCAGCAGCTACCCCGTGGACCCCAGCGCTCAACTCTTCTAACCCACACGGTGAGCATTTATATTTCCTCCTTTTCTTACATCACCTTCTTTGATCCACACCAAGTGGCGCCGTGGCTTTTTTCTTCTCGTTCTGTTCTAGCCTATCCCTGTGCACCCTGTCCTACTTAAATCTGCCCTGCTTCCTGTGCCTGAGCGTTGTTGTGTCTACCCATGTTCGTTAGGCAAATGGTCCCTTAGTTGTATCCTGTAACCAGTGTTCCCATATCCTGTTTCCTTTATCCCGTATCCAGTAATTGTGTTTGTTCCAGTGCAAAGTCTAGTTGCGAAGTGGAGTTCACCATCTGTGCACGTGCCGACATATGGGTCCCGGACGTCCAAGTGTCATCTGTGCCAAGTGTCATCTGTGATAAGTGTCTGTCACGCCAAGTGTCTGCCATGCCAAGTGTCTGCCACGTCTCCTAAACAGGTAATCTAGTCCTAAAGACTTTAATTGACTGTAGTTTGGCCAGCTGCTACTTTGCTATGGCGGAGCGGCATAGCGGGTCCACATACCCTACAACCATGACACACAGCCTCCGTAGCATTAGCACATTTATTTACGTGCCTTTGGTGACTCCACTAACAAAGTGCTATCAACAGGATCAGGCTATCAAACTGACAGTCCAATTATGTACAGTGACAGGGAACAGATTTAATGCTCTGTCCCTAAATGCAGTAGCCCCTGCTTCTGCATTCAAGTGGTTGCTAGGGAACCCTGTGATGGCATTAATGATGTCACAGTAATTCTCTGTGGAGAGAGCGCTCGGGGCCATTCAGAGAAAATGTGATCTGTCTTCTCTGCAAATCTGTGTATACATTTCAGTGATAATAGTAATTTAAAGCGCTAGAAAAAAAAAAGAAAAAAGAAATGCTCAGGCATTAATATGTTCATATCACACAGAATATATATTACCCCAAACATATAAAAAAAATGGATACATTTTTTGGAGTAGACTAAGAAATTTTGCTCTGGACATCAATGCCAAAACACCACCGGTCATGGAAGTGTTAATAGTGTTTGCGTGCGTTTCCTTCCACAGTCCAAACAAATACTGATACAGTAGGCTAATTGGCTTGCTATGAAATTGCCACTGGTGTGTGTGTCTGAGATAGAGAAATTAGAATGTGAGCCTCATTTGGGACAGGAACTTATGAGACTGATGACAGTCTCTGTACTGTGCTGCAGATTATGTTGGCCTTATAAAAGCCCTATAAAAGCAATGCAAGTCTGCCACTGCGGCTATACAGTGGCATATATCGTGTGTGTGTGTGTGTGTGTGTGTGTGTGTTGTGTGCGTGCGTGCGTGCGTGTGTGTGTGTGTGTGCGTGCGTGTGTGTGTGTGTGTGTGTGTGTGTGTGTGTGTGTGTGTGTGTGTAGAATGTTTTCTTATAACATGAGAAATACTGATAGAATTTATTTTAGTAATGACAGCCAGAACCCCATTAAATACCCTTAATATGGAGCTTTCAAGTAAAGAGATTTTTGTGACTTTATTGCTGAAGATCTCTTTGAAAATACTGATATTTTCATGTCGTCAGATTATATCAGAGGTGTATTAAACCATGCGTCATATCTCTTCATACAGCCCCAACACGTGCTGAACATCTCTCATTTATCCATGCGTTGTCATTTCCATTTCAGTGAACGTGTTACAAGACTGTTATTGTGGATCAGGAATGTTTATGTCAAGTTGCAAAATTCTTTAACGATCCCTATGGTGCTATTTGGTGTGTTAGAAGGAGAGTACTGCACCCAAGAGACGACATCTATAGACAATTCAGTGTTTAGTACGTTTACTGAAAGTCTTTAACGCTCAGTAGGCAACCATGGTATGTTTTGAAGATCTGTCATAAAGAAATAGAAATATCAGTCTGTCTACAAATTACCTCATGAGGTTAAAACTTAAGTTGACTTCATGGGATGAAAAAAATCTGATAATTAATGGTAAATCCATTATTCAAGCAGAAATGTTGGGTAAAAGTTTTTTTTTTAAAAAAAAAAGGTGAAATGTATTTTGTTTTTAAGAAATATGTTCATATAATGAGTAGGTACTGCATAGTGGCTGAAGGTAATATAATATATATATTATACTTGACAGCAGATCTGTCATATTAGTCATGTCTCCTGTAGAAATGGAAATCATGACATAAGTGTAAACAAAGCCTTAACAACTTTAAGATGAACTTTGCTTTTAAATAAAATAATGCAAAATAAAGACCTGCTATGCATGTTATTATTTCAACAACTTGAGAGATACTTCCACAGAGAAACAGCCCAGGAGCATGGAAGAGGAAAGTTATGTGGCTGACACTTGGGAGGGCAATGTGGATGCCACTTTTGGAACAGCATGGCAATGGCTAGTACTAATGTGGACACTTTGTCTAGAATTTGTGGGGGCAATGTGGCTCGTACTTATGGAGTTAGTGTGACTGCCATTAAAATGGGTTTTCTGGAATTATATTTTTGATTTAGCCTTCTTTTATATTAATTTCATTGGTGCTCACCTCTTCCCGCTACAGCGGAGTGTCCGTTGGCCACGTTAGGTTACCAGTGTTAGACAACTGCTGGCAGGCACAGTCCGGCTCCTCCAGTTTGCGGCTTTCCTCCAACCCGCTGCTGTCTGCATTGGGGTACCATGGTAACCGGCCTTTTTTAAATTAAAGTCTGGTCTGTACATCCCACCCACAGATTAAGATACATCTTTGTTTGGCTTATTGTTCCTTGGGCTAATCCTGAGCTTAACCTTGACTCTGATCCTGACTTTGGCTCTGTTGTATGGATTTTGCTTCTGTCTTCTGCTTGGATTTATTGCCTGGTACACTACTCCTGGTTTTGACCCTAGGCCCCTTCTCTGACTACGATTCCCATCTCATCCTCTTGTCGCTTGTCACATCTTGATTGCTCCCCTGGGGAAGACTTTAATCCTGACTACACTACAATTCCTTCACCGCACCTGCCGCAATTTGGTAACTATTCTGTGGACCAAGACCTGGGAATCCGACTGGGAAATTCCATACGGGAGCTAAGGTAAAGAACAGGGAGATTCCTTAGACTCCGCACCCCAGTCTCGAGGGGCCAAACTGATTACGGCATAGAGAATCCACATCCCTGGTGACAACTGTAACAGTAATGTCTTTAAAAAAATAACACTATAATATCCACAGAGCTGAGTGTCGCTGCATGTAAACATTGACACCCGTATATTGCACAGAAACAGTTCCCCCTCTGTAGTCGTGTCATGTGTCACAGACATGGGGATACGTTTTCCATGCAATCTTGGTACATTGCACAGCTTGGAAGGAAGGGAAGAGCCCATGTATACACTGTGCACCGCTGCAATGATCACATGTAGCGGCACTCAGTTCTGTGGATGCTGGAGAAGAGTTTTTTTTTAAAGACATTACATTGATCAAAGGAAATATAATGTCAGACAACTCCTTTAAGGGCCACTATACTGGCATTTACAAGAGCAGTACGACTGCACATTATGGTGGCACTGTAGCTGGGATATACTGTATAGGGACAATTTTCTGGCAATGCTATGGGTATGTGTGTCTGTCAGTGTATGTTCACACGACAGCGTCCGTAACGGCTGAAATTACGGGGATATTTCCGCCTGAAAACATCCCCGTAATTAGTGCGTGTGAACATACCCTCAGTGCTATTGGGGCAATGTGACTGACACTGTTATTATTGAGAACACTGAAAAAGGGGTATTTGAAAAATTTGTATCAATGTGATGCATGTGCAGTATACTAAGTATTCGTGTCCTGTACTGAAAGGAAGGGTATTGTAACTAATGTAAATTCGCAAGTGAGATCATATATTTATTTACATACTGTATAAATGTTGCACCCATCACTGTCCCTCCGAAGTAATGATTTTTTGGAAAAACTACAAGGAAAACACCCAATCAAATAATCATCCATCATTGGACTATAAAGAATGTAAACTAAAAATAAGTTATGCATCATTCCTGTGCGTGAAGACTGCAACAAGGTCACTGAAAACATATGATAGTAATCAAGATTCTTGTTTTTACAATGAGAGAGTTACCAAAATGAAAGAATCTTCTCAACATTAACACCTCTTGTGTAACTAATAACCATCTTTGCATTCTCCTTTTCGACCACTATACATGTATCTATTATTTTATACCTCAGTATTACTTCTGACCATCATACCTTCTATATATCTAGTATCAAACATATGTATGAATAAGACAATCAATGTGCAGAAGAACTTCACATTGCTCTTCAGTTCATACCATACATTAAAGTGAATTGATATGACAAAGGCCATGAGAAATTAGCTGCTTTCCCCATTAACCCACTGTGGCAGGAGAATTCAGCTATATGACCTCACTGTGTATTGCTGATATAACCCTTAATATGTGTTATCCAATCCAGGGAATTGGATACAGAGAAATGCTGACAAATCAGTACAGAAAAGTGATATCAGGATTACAACATTAGATTGCTTTGATTTGGGTAATTGATCTAGGGATTAACTCTGATTGCCATATTTGGAGTCAGAAAGTATTTTCTTTTTCCTCTAATTCAGGGATAAATTGGCATCTACCCCATAGGGAATTGTCTTGTTTTTCCCTAGATTAACATAGCAATAAACTAATACTGTAGGGTAAACTTGATGGACTTGTGTGTTTAATAGTATAACTAAATATTTAACTAACTAGTATATTTATTTTATAATGTTCACTATTAGGTTATGATCACACTGGTGTCATGGTTCCGTTTCATCAGGTGTTGTTGCCCCCAATTGATAGAATTTCACTGTTCGCTGAGCTATTCTGCCCAGTAAGACTTACAGATCACAAAATAAGTCAATAGGATCTGTTAGGATCTATTACAAATCAAATCACTCATATCCGTTATGGATCCTTTAAAAAATAAATACAAATAATAAATAAATATATATATATTTTGATATTCCACAGACATTCACAGATTACACACAAATAGGTCTCACATATTTCTTACTGTTATTACACCAAATGACCATCTTGTAACATCAATGTCACTTTTAGATCTAACAGTCGGTACTGATTCAATTCTTAATATATCTTTATACCAGTCAGAGTTAATTTCTTTCGGATACAGAGCTCCAAATCCCTTGCATAGACCTACAGTTATATGATAAAATAGTGACTGCCTTCAGCCACCACTAGAGGGAGCTTAGGATCTTTCTGCATACTATTTTTTATTGAGTTATATAACAATGTATAACAGCATGTGGTAAGCTCCTAAACTTCATCTAGTGATGGCTGAAGGCAGACATTAATTTCTCACTTAACTCTATGTTTATGCAGGGGATTAGAGCTCAGAAAAATGGGCATACAGTTACTATAAAGAACTTTTAATTAATAAATCAGTATACAATTTTGGACTTATTTAGAGTAACAAAAAAACAGTGGTCAAGGGAAGACATTTAAAATGTGTACAATTGCGATCTTGTAATGATGATTGTCATAGTGATAAACTATGCAGAGATAAGGTATAGCTAACAAATTCAACTATAAAATACTATAACATTTTACTAAACTAAGAGCTGGGCTGATTTACTGATCGATTGCTAGCTCATTGCTAGCTCATTGGGAGGTATGTTTTTCCTCATGGGTTTTTAATGTAGTCTGTTAAAGTCTAGATTTGCAACCCTTTATCAGGCTACGTACTACACTGCATATGTTCATGCCTTATAAATAAAGGATAACGCTAATGCTGGCTATACACATAGAATCATTCGGTCAACAGCTATTTTTCCTGATTCCACTATTAACATGCACGCCTAGCTCATTTATGTCTACCCTGCTAATAGTGGCTTATCTCCCATGGGAATAAAAGATTGGTATATTGAAATCCAGCATGCCTAATTCTTCTTACTGACGATATCTGCTGTCAGGGGCTGGTCGGGAGACTCAATACATTTTAGATCATCTGCCAGTAATACCAAGATCAATTGGTTCAGACAATATATATGGCCAGCTTAAAGTGGTTGTCAAGAATCAGAAAAAAAAGAACCGCTTTTTTCCAGAAACGTCTGTCCGTTAGCTGTGTTTGGCATTGCAGTTCATGCGCAAAAGTGGCGCTATTTTTTTATTTTTTTTAAAAAAAGCAGATGCTTTGATTGTCAGTAAAATTTTTCTCCCTGCTTCTTATGATGCCTATAACTAGAAAAGCAGAACGGCATGAAAATGTTGAATAAAATGTTTGCAAAGTTCTCCTTTCTTCATATAGTTGTGCAAATGAGTTACAGTTTCCGCATTATTTTAATGCATCACTCTTGAGTTCATCTTATTTTTCTGTGCTAGTTATTTCCTTTTTCAGTGCTTCAGTCAAGAAATATATTAGCGTTTAAGATTCACTGAAACCAATTTAAAGTATAGTAACAACTTTCATGGTGCGTGACATTTTAATTGACATCCAATATGCTTTGGACTACGGAAAGCAAAAACTGTCTCTATTTTTGAAGAAGCTGGAATAAGCGGTTCAATCTCATGAAAAGTAATTTCTTTCCCAATGATGTTATACTAAACATAATGATCACATTTGTTACTTTAATTTGCCACGTAGATTAGGACTGCATAATATCCTCCATTTACGTGCATTAATAACATACCCACACACAACAATCTTTGTCTTACAGAATGACATATGGTTGGAACAGTTTAGATCTTAAAAAACCAACATATAAAACTGAATTTTAAAAAGTAGTTTTATACGGCTGAACTCCAAGGCATGCACAAGCGGAAAAGTCATTTTTTAACTTCTAGAACTGAAAGTCGAGTAAAGTAAGAGCTTTCAGAATGCACATGATAGATGTTGGTTTTAAAGGGGATATTGAACTACAGCAAAGAATTTTGTCATCATTTCTAAAAATAAAATAAATGGGAGCTTTTTTTTCTGCATGGATTAGACATTCTATGTTGAACAGTTTGCAATATACAAACATAAGTTTTATTTCTTTTAACAATGGTTAGTCATGGTTTAAAAAATATATTTATATAAGATCAATGAAAAATGGGGGTCAAAAGTTTATAGTCACCAGTCCATGAAAACTAAAAAAATTTGGGTTCTCACTTTTTTCTATTTAGATGAAGTCCGTTAATCCCTGGGAATAATAGTTTTCAGAAATCTCTTTACATGCTGGCATAATATTCATAATTTGCCCAAAAAGTTTAATTTTATGTTTTTTTATAAATAATTAATATTTTGAACATATCTCGCATATCTTGCATTATGGTATAACATTCACCATTTTAACTACAGATGTAGCAAACTTTAACTTGACACTTAATGTGTTAAATGCTCAGATAGCACATTTTACTACTCCCGGACAACTCCTTTAACCCCTTAATGACCAGCCTATTTTAAACCTTAATGACCAAGGTATTTTTTAAGTTTTTCCATCGTCGCATTCCAAGAGCTATAACTTTTTTATTTTTGCGTCGACATAGCTGTATAATGTCTTGTTTTTTGCGGGACAAGTTGTATTTTTTAATAGCACCATTTTGAGGTACATATTATTTATTGATTAACTTTTATTTGACTTTTTTTGGGGGGGAATAGAAAAAAAACAGAAATTTTGCCACTCTTTTTCACGTCTTAAATCTACGCCGTTTACCGTGTGGTATAAATAACGCTTGTTTTTCAAAATTATTTGTTTTTGTGTCTCCATATTTGAAGAGCCATAACTTTTTTATTGTTCTGTCGATGCAGTTGTATGAGGGCTTATTTTTTTGCTGGAAGACTTGTAGTTTTTATTGGTACCATTTTGGAGTAGATGCGACGTTTTGATCACTTTTTATCACATTTTTTTAAAGTCAGGACTCACAGAAAACAGCAATTTTCCCAGAGTTTTTTATTTATTTTTTTACGGCGTCCACCGAGCGGGTTAAATAATGTAATAGCTTTATAGTCAGGGTCGTTATGGACGCGGCAATACCAAATATGCGTAACTTTTTTACTTTATTTTGTTTTTTTAATAGTAAAAACTGTGCTGGTCTGGAACAATGAGAAGTGTATGACGCTGATTGGTCACTGATTGGTCAGCGTCATACACTTCTCTTTACAACGCCCACTTGGTCAAAAGTAAAAACACGCCCAGTTGGTCATTAAGAAACGAATTAGCATAAATCTAAAATTGCTCATAACTTGCTAAAAAATTATCGTTTTTCAAAATAAAAACCACTGCTGTTACATACATTACAGTGCCGATCAGATTATGTAGGAGATAGGGCACTTATATTCTGGTGACAGAGCCTCTTTAATTATCCAAAGATAAATTAGCATTGCTTATGCCTGCTCAGAGATGGAATATGGAATAAGATGCACAGGTTGGTTTTGTAGGTAGGACAGTGCTAACTAAATGTATCATTATCATTTACGGGTTCTGTAATGGAAATACTGATAAAATGCAGTAACGCTGCCCCATGTATATACGTTTGACACTGAATTATCTGAGCAGGAAGAATCACTAAGACAGCTCTGTGCAATGTACATACCAGATAGATGAAAGCCAGACCTGCAAATGAAATGTGAACTGAAACTATGGCCAAGTGTGAGGCTACCTATGAGTTTCCAGATAGGAAAGGAGAATGGAAAATGTTTGATATTCTTAAGCAGAAATCAGATGTGATTAATTAAACACATTGCTTCTAAGAGGTAGGATGAAAGGGCTGGACTCGATTCTCTCTCCCACACAAAAATTAAAGGCTTTAGCTTTCCAGTAGCTATTCAAAAATACTGTTACATTACAGGTTTGCAGTATGTTCCTTAATAAATAAATGACATGGAGACCAAACACAAGAGTAATAAACTATGCATTTAATTGTAAAAGCTAAAGCTTA
This sequence comes from Rhinoderma darwinii, assembly GCF_050947455.1. Classification (NCBI taxonomy): domain Eukaryota; kingdom Metazoa; phylum Chordata; class Amphibia; order Anura; family Rhinodermatidae; genus Rhinoderma; species Rhinoderma darwinii. The sequence continues at coordinate 151,298,257 of NC_134687.1, read as the reverse complement.
AAAACAGATGGAGGTTCGTATTCCATACCACACCCATTGCAATGGCTTCAATAGCCATTGTTATTGACCTTGATTGTCTTGAAATTCTACGATGATAGCGACATTAACAGTCAAGTTAACATATTCCCAATGACTAATTTTTCAAACATAAAATAGGAAACTCAAAGGCAATCTAGTATTTTGATCTAGAAGCTCATTCTAATGGCATGAGGGACCAAAAATAAATGTACGGTAGGTCAATGACAGTAGTTATGGATAGTGCCCAGAATTGACCAGTGATAACTGAGGTTCGCCCGTCATAACCAAGGGATAGGCTGGAAGCAAACCAAGAGATGTAACGAAATGTTATATTTATAAGACAAACCAAAGCAAATTCGAATCAGAACATTTAACATACCAAAGCTGTTAAAGGAGTTTTAGGCCTCGTGCACACTTCCGACGCGGTTTTCACGGCCGTTTTTGACGGATCCGTGTGTCCGTATTATCGGCAGTGTGCACTCCCGTGTGCAAAACGTGTTTCCGTTTCCGTGCGCCGAGCATGGTACTGTCCAGGGTGCTGAAAGAGTTAATGGGCTGCACTGATCGGCGGTAACTCCTTCAGCCCCCTTGACAGTACCATGCTCGGCGCTCGGAAAATACAATTTAAATGTAATAAAAAAAAATTCATACTTACTTTCCTGCTGTCCGGCCTCCAGCGATGATGTTTCATCCATGTCGCTGCTGCAGCCAATCACAGGCTGTAGTGGCGGTCACGCATGTCAGGATGACGTCAGAAGGCCGGCCTCCAGGGATGACACTTCATCCCACGTGACCGCCTCTGCAGCCAATCACAGGCTGCAGTGGCCTCTGCAGCCAATCACAGGCTGCCGCGTCATTCTGGAAGGTCGGACTGGAGGAAGAAGAGGGTCTCGTCACCAAGACAACGACCGGGTAAGTATGAACTGATTTTTCTTTTATTTTTAATCAGCAGCCTCTTTTCTCTATCAGTGATTGATAGAGACAAGTGGCTTCTGATTAGTGTAATATTTCTGTTATGTTTTACTGCCTGCCCGGCGGGTTGCTAGGCAACGGCTCCGTCACACACAGACGGCACACGGATGCCTTCCGCGTGCCTTCAGTTTTTTTGACGGCCCCATTGACTTGCATGGGCCCCACGGTCACGGAATCCCGGACCAAAGTAGGACATGCTCTACTTTGGATCGGAACGGAGCAACGGACCGTCAAAAAAACTGAATTGTGCATGGCCCCATTGAAATGAATGGGTCAGGGTGCTAGCCGTCAGAAAAACGGCTAGAACCCTGAAGGAAAAAACTGAAGTGGGCATGGGGCCTTACGAGCGCTGCTTCCCCTTCATTTCTACTTGCTCACTGTGAATCTTCGACACGCATTTACCGGTGATTCACAGTAATGCAGCCTTCTTCTCCCATTGAAGTAGGCCATCCATTTATACTGGCTGGAAAACCTCTTTAATTATTTCACTCTGGTTCCTCAAATACAAGTTTCCAATGTGATCTATACACTATAATTCCTTAAAACAATGGTAATAATAAAATAGCTGCATGTTACTGAGCTGTACAGGAGAAGTTACAAAAATGATGACCCCTCTCTGATATCATTCAGTGCTCTGCAGTTATTACCGGAAGCTGCAGCTCACAAGCTTTCTGATTTGGTCCTCCCTGCTTGCACTCTCCACATGTGTAATGGCAGAAAGGAGGTGAAGGGAAAGTGAGCCCTAATCTACCCACCGCCCTGTCCCTGCCTACTTGCAACGACCCGCCCTAGGCGACGCGGTACAACTGGGCGGCGGTCCCTACGCTGTCTAAGTGCACGGGAGAACAAACAGGGAACACGCAAGGGAAGGGGCAGTAGCCCACGGAACGCCGCGAGGAAACGGAGCGGTGAACGAATAGTCAGGACCAGGATGAAGTGGAGTATACCAACGTGAGCACGGAGAAGGAAGCAAGCCAGGGGCAAAGCGAAGCAGGTTAAGCGGAACTGCAGCAAGGCAGAAGCACGGCAGAAGCAGGCTGGAGCAAGCAGCAGTGGGGCCAGGAATCCAGAAGAATTACAAGCACTGAAGAAGAGAACACGGCAGGTAATAAAGGACAGGGGGCGGAGCTAACTCCGACTGACCAGGCCGCGATAGGCTCTCCCACTCCTGAGCCTGCCACCCTGGTTGGTGGGAGACGGTGTCAGTCTAACAGGTCTGGCCTCAGGTGTGGATTGATTAATCCCAGGAGTATACCTAGACGTAGTACCTGGCAGATCCCTAACAACATGAAGCTATGTTCACTCCTGCTCTGCGCTATGTTTTCCAATATTTTAAGACCGAACCCGTGGCTCCGAACAAAGAGTCCACACCAGCGTCTGTTCACACCGGCGTCATGTTTTCAGTTTTTACAGGAAACATAACAGATATTATGATCCGTCATGATCAGTTACAATCTGTTTTGACAGATCAGTTATGTTTTTGTTTTTTTTACTCCCATTGACTTATAATGACTCCATCCGGTTTCCGTCAGTAAGGCTATGTTCACATCTGATTTCTGTTATTCTGCTCCGTCAGAGGAGCAGAACAAGGGAACACCTGAAGTGACGGTTCCGTTGCACCACGGTCACCACCGGTGATTTACGGAGCCAATTGACTTTAATGTTTTTCGTCAGTCTTCCGTTGGGGTGTCCGTAGTTTTACCAGAATCAATAGCAGAGAAAGGGGCGTTATTTGGGCAACTATTACCATACAGATCAGTAACATGCAGCCATTTTGTTATATCCTGTGGTGTTAAGTACCTATAGCGTACACACAATAGCGGATCCCCACAGGTCTGTTTAAGGCAGCCGCCCGAGGCCCGTGGCTTCCCATGGCCTCCAAACAACAAAACCACATCGCAGTTTTGACACTTATCATGGCAAAAAAGGCATCAAAACTGCTTTGTGTATGGGACAGAAAGCCCCTTACGTAGGACTAAATTGTATCTGCGTCCTCTGGACACATAAAACAGTTAACAACGCTGGCAAGGTTTTTCCTGCCAATTAGAGCTTTTTTTGACAGATATTGCAATTACGTCATTGCGCAGCGTGCGTCGCTCCGCTGTATGAGGCCCGGTCAGAATAGACCAGGTCTACATTGCTGAAGAAATGGACGGCATGAGAACGTGGATAGGTTAGTGTGGCGCTATCTACAGGGGGGATGTGTGGCACTATCTACAGGGGGGATGTGTGGCACTATCTAAAGGGGGATGTGTGGCGCTATCTACAGGGGGGATGTGTGGGGCTATCTACAGGGGGCACTGTGGTGGTACTAGCTACAGGAGGCTCTGAGGAGGCACTATCTACAGGGGGGCTCTGAGGGGCACTATTTTTAGCGGGCATTGTGAATGGTGCTATCTACTGAAGGCACTGTGTGTGTGTGGCGCTTTGCTTTACAGTGTTTAACACAATTGTATTTAGGGGCACAGTGTATGGTATTATATTCAGGTGCACAGTGTATGCTACTATTATAGTCAGGGGCACAGTGTATGGTACTATTATATTCAGGGGCACAGTGTATGGTACTATTATATTCAGGGGCCCAGTGTATGGTGCTATTATATTTTAAGTCTTTGCACCATGATAATTTTTTCTTCGTTTATAGGTGCAGAAACGTTCCAAAAGTGAGGAGCTGAAGAAATCTGTGTGGCAAATTCTGCAAAAGTTGGTCGTGGCTAGGAGAAATCGTCATGCCGTGGCTGGGAGAAATCGTCATGAGGTCTGGACAGGATGGAGAAGAAAAGAGAAAACGAACTACTAGAGTCTGAGAAGACACCACCTGGATTTATAGAAAATCTGTCACCTCTTCTGACATGTCTATTATAGGAAATCCTTGTATTCCACAAAAAGTCTTTGTGTAGTCCAGGACTAATAGATAAATGGTTGTTACCATTCCCCTTGTCAGGTGGATGTGTCCCTATAGAGTGTGATGCTGCCAGCGATGGTTGGAGATTGTCAGTATGTAGGGACACAGCCCTTTGAAAGGGGAATCGTAACACCTATTTTTCAATGCTAGCACAGCAATGCTAGCACACGGCGCGGCAGGGCGGCGGTGGTGGTGAAGGGAGGCCTAAGTTTAGGGAACAGCCCAGGGCCTATGGTATATAGTTAATTGCCACTGCATACAGAGCACCTTTCAAACTCGCATTTTAGTGACAACAGTAAAATAATTAACAGCCCTGATATCTGAAATAACACTATTAGTAGGTCCATTTGATGAGCTATGAAAATTTGCCTGGAGTTTCACTTCAAGGCCAATAAAAATTAAAGAAATCGTTTTAAAAGTAGATATCCTATAACTTTGTGTATACAGCTAAAATATAGCCATGATTACAGTCAGATTAAAGGGAGTAACACATGACTGCAGGATCAAACTATATACAAGGACTGTAGTTTCTAACCAAGGAGATACAGACGCACTATACAGATGCAAAGAAACAATCAAAGATTATTGCAAAAGTGACGTCGATTTGAAATAATTTTTTATAATGTGGGATTCCACTAACTCCATACATATTCCATTCTTGTCAATTTTTCTTCAAATCTATAGCCCAAGCACTGCAAAGCTGGTTATAATGGACTCTTTTAATACATTGCAATGGAAAACGTTAGCAGGAATACAATAAAGTTTATCATTTCAAGGCAGTTGCTGACCTTTAGAAATTCATGGATCTAATAAAGTTTTAAACTATCTAAAATGTATCAAATTTAAATGTGTGCAAAGTAATATTACATCACTTTGTAGGGTAACAAAGACTACAGGCCGAAAATGACTACATATTAATGTCTTGGAATAGCTAGAGGTTTGGTCATTGCTAGACATAAAACGTGTCTGATTCTCCATGAGTGCATAATTATATCATCTGTCAACAGCATGCCTGTGGAAAGAAGGTCATTTCTCATATTGTGTATTCATGCTCTGTGGATATTCATTGATTTAATCACCATATACAACTGCGGAATATTCCCGTCACGTTTACCTCATGAGAATGTTAGGGCTCCCCAGCAATGAATGTGACCACAACTCTGCTCTTTCTCATTTTAAAACCTAGCAGAAGAAAACCAAAAAGAAACCACTGTCGAATGTTAAAGTACATATATATTTCTCTTCACACTGTCATCATTGGTTCCATTTCATGATGGACATAATAGATCAATTTTTTAAAGCATCCTCACGAATTCCAATGGTTTCCAATAACTTAAAATGGGTCCATCAGGTTTCTGAGTTTTTTTACTAGTTGGAATAGTGCAGCAGACTCTGATATTCTACCTGTTAAAAAGAAATGGAATCCTAAAGGAATAGAGCCTAACGCCAGTATGAACATAGCCTAAATATGAAATACAAAAGGCAAACATTAGCACTTATTTACTAATTTATTACAGTGAGATCAAGTCTCCTATAAAACACCATGCTGAACATCTGTATAATTATTTGGTTATTATTATTTATTTTTAAAGTGCCACTAACTTCCAGGATGGCTATACATGTGAAATACAGAGGGGTTCAAATACATCAAATAGATAAAAGATATAATAAACACGAAGGGACTGACTGGTACAGAAGGAGAGAGGGCCCCTGCCCGTTGCATTCTCTTCACTAGACGTACAGTGGTAGTTTAATAATATACAGTTAAATTGATGATGCGCGTGGTAGGTAGAGATATGTTTAGTTTATGTTGTCTAAAACCTTGAAAGTATTAGTAAATTTGCCCCAATATTTTATCCTGAACTCCTCATAGGAGAATTTAAAGTACTAGGAAGCCTCACTTAAGTGTGCCCCTGGGGTCTATGCACATCTGATGCTTGCACCAAATTCTGGCCCTTCCAGTAACATGACACCAAAAAGTTGAGATTTATCATGCAGGATGACCTTTTTACTGGATGTTTCAATTGATCTTTACAGGATTGATACACAAAGTATATTGAAAAATGTTATATCTTTTCCTTAAAGGGTAACTAAACGTTCCACAAAATTCTGACATGTCATAGGGACATGTCAGAAGTTTTTATTGGTGGGGGTCCACCAATCGTTAAAATGAAGCGGCAGAAGCACTCGTGTGAGCGCTGAGGCGCTTCATTTCTCTTCAGCTTTTTCCGGAAAGCCGATGTAGCGGAGTACGGGCTCATAGACTTTCTATTGAGTCCATATACCGTTACGTCAATTTCTAGAAAAAGCTGAAGAGAAAAAAAGCGGCTCAGAGCATACACGAGCTCACACGAGGGCTTCTGCTGCTTCATTTTAGCGATTGGTGGGAGTCTCAGTGCTCGGATCCCCACCAATAAAACTTTTGACATGTCACTATAACAAGTCAAAAGTTTGTTGAACATTTAGTTACCCTTTAAACATATAAACTTTGTCTGCTGAACCCATAATACGTTTTTAAAGTAAAGTTAAATGCTGATACCTTATTATAATAGTGATTTAAACATATACATTATTACTCTCCTAGTGGAGCTGTTTGCAAAACATAAGGATAGAAGTTCAAGCATGCAATGCCAGCCCTCCTTATTTCATTTTTGAGGCCAGTCATACCAGTATTTATTTTTGCTCTAGTGGAACCATTTTTATGGATACAATATTTTCTGTGACAAGACACTGGTTTGTGTAAGATTTTTGTATGTACAGGGAGCAGCATTATTAGTCCACACTGTCACCAGAATTACAAGAATCCTTGGCAGCTCTCTCTCTCCTTCCATGTTCTCCTCCGATGAGACCAAAACAACCTGGTTAGATCATAAGGGTTTCTTTAGATGTGGCTCTAACCCAGGTAAAATATGTTCCTATGTGAATCCCCAAAAAGTTTTTGGGGATTCTGACGGCACCAATATGTTTCCAATAGAAAACTACATTAACTGTAACAGTAAGTCAGTGATCTACGTCATCGAGTGCGTTGAGTGTAATCTGAAATATATAGGATGTACAAGTCGTAAGTTCAAAACCAGAATATTGGAACATCTAGGCTATATCAGAATCCCAAATATCATCAATACTTCAAATGCTGCAAAAAATGTCATAAACTATCATAATAGATCAACTACCACATTCAAATGTTATGCCATAGAAAAGATTCATACCCGTAAAACGGGGAGGCAACCTTAACCGCTTCCCGACATTTGTCATAAGTATACGACATGGAAAGCCAGTGCTTCCCACAAAATGTCGTATACTTACGCCAAATGCTTGGCACCGGGTCAGAAGTCGGTGTCATCATCCCCGGATGTCAGCTATATCTGACAGCTGACATCCTGCTGTAATGGAGGTGACCGAAGTTAGCTTCGATCCCCGCCATTAACCCCTTAAATGCAGCCGCCAAAACCGATCGCTACATTTAAGGTATTTGCAGCTCATCGACACCCCAGCAATGAAATCGCCGGGGTGTCGGTGGCTGCAATGGCAACCAGAGGCCTCATATTGGCCTCCCAGTGTGTCTAGCACGGAAAACGTCAAGCCCCCGCCCAGAGGCGGGGCCTGAAATGCTTCCGTAGCCGCCGGCAAGATGGCGCCGGCTCAGGAGATGAGCCGGAGTCATCAGCGGTGGATATCAGCTGTATGTTACAGCTGACATCCACCTGTAACGGCAGGAACTGGAGCAAGCTCCGATCCCTGCCATTAACCCCTCAGATGCAGCGATTGGATGCGATCGCTGCATCTTTGTGGTTACTAGCAGATCGGCAGCTGTGCCCTGCAATCGCACGACTGCCGACTGCTATTATGACACCAGGAGACCTAACAATAGCATCCTGTTTGCCATTACGGAAACCGATTAGGCTCCGCTCGGAGGCGAAGCCTAATTGGCTTGCTGTCAGTGAATGACTGACAGATCTAAAACATTGCACTACGTAGGTAGTGCAATGTATTAGAAAAAAAATCTGACAGTTTGATCTTCAAGTCCCCTAGTGGGACTAAAGTAAAGTGTGAAAAAAAAGTTGTAAAAAATATAATAAAAGTTTTAAGTAATAAAATAACACAATCGCCCTTTTTCCCTTATCAAGGCCTTTATTATTGAAAAAAATAAATAAACCATACATATTTGGTATCGCCGCGACCGTAACGGCCTAAACTATAAAAATGTTATGTTATTTATTCCACGCGGTGAACGGCGTAAAAAAAAATGTAAAAAATAATGCCAGAATTTCTGTTTTTTGGTCACTTTGCCCTACACAAATTGAAATAAAAACTGATCAAAAAGTCGCATGTATCCAAAAATGGTGACTATAAAAACTATATCTCGTCTCACAAAAAACAAGCTCCCATACAGCTCCGTTGATGAAAAAATTAAAAAGTTATGGTTCTCATAACATGGCGACAGAAAATTGTGACCCAATTCTGTGTAAATCACCAAATTAGGCCTCAATTTTGCATGGTATTCTCTCACTCCAGAGCCCTGTCAAATGTCCAGGCAAAAGATTAGGGCCCCATGTAGGGTGATTCTAAAACCGGGAAACACAGCATAATAATTAGAGAACTGTCCTGTTATGGTGGCACAAGCTGGGCACCACACATTGGCATATTTATTGAAAAACCCCATTTTTACTTTGCAATATAGAGTGCACACTAATTTATGCAAAACACCTGCGGGGTTAACATGCTCACTACACCCCTAGGTGAATACCTTGAGGGGTGCAGTTTCCAAAATAAGGGTCACTTTTGGGCGGTTTCCACTGTTATGGTCCCACAGGGGTTTTGCAAATGCTACATAGCGACCAGAAACCAATCCAGCAAAATCTGTAGTCCGAAAGCCAAATGGCACTCCTTCCATTCTGAGTCCTGCCGTGTGCCCAAATATTTGTTTATAACCACATATGGGGTATTGCCATACTCGGGAGAAATTGCTTAACAAATGTTGGGGTTGTTTTTCTGCTTTATTTTTTGAGAAAATTAAAAATTTTGCACTAAAGCTACGTCTTATTGGAAAAAATAATTATTATTACTATTTTTATTTTCACTGCCCAAATCAAATAAAATCTATGAAACAGCTGTGGGGTCAAAATGCTCACTACACCCCTATATTAATTCCTCAAGGGGTGTAGTATCACAAATGGAGTCCCTTTTGGGTAGTCTCCACTGTACTGGTACCATAGGGGCTTTGCAAAAGCGACATGGTGTCAAGAAACCAATCCAGCAAAATCTGTGCTCCAAAAGCCAAATGCCGCTCCTTCTCTTCTGAGCCCTGCCGTGTGCCCAAACAGCAGTTTATGACCACATATGTGGTATTGCTGTACTCGGTAAAAAGTTGCTTTACATATGTTGGGGTTCATTTTGAGCTAAAGCTACATCTTATTGAAGAAAAAGGATTGTTTTTATTTTCACTGCCCAATCCTAATAAATTTATGAAACACATGTGGGGTCAAAATGATCACTACACCCGTAGATTAATTCTTCAAAGGGTATAGTTTCTTCAAAGGGTATAGTGGGGTCACTTTTTGGGCGTTTTCATTGTTTTGTCCCCTCACGGGCTCTGCAAATGTGACATGGCCTCAACAAACCATTCCTGCTAAATTTGAGCTCCAAAAGCCAAATGGCGCTCTTTCCCTTCTCAGCCCTGTCGTGTGTCCAAACAGCCGTTTATTACCACATGTGAGGTACTATTTTACTCTGGAGAAATTGCTTTACAAATTTTGAGGTGCTTTTTCTCCTTTAGTCCTTGTTGAAATTAGAAAAAATTAGCTAAACCTACATTTTCTTTGAAAGAATGTAGATTTTCATTTTCACGGCCTACTTCCAATAATTTCTGCAAAAAACCTGCGGCGCCAAAATGCTCACTATACCCCTAGATAATTTACTCAAGGGGTGCCGTTTCCAAAATGGGGCCACTTGTGGGGGGTTTCCACTGTTTTGGTCGCTCAGGGGATTGCAAATTCGACATGGCCTCCGAAAACCATTCCTGCTAAATTTGAGCTCCAAAAGCCAAATGGCGCTCTTTCCCTTCTAAGCCTTGCCGTGTGTCCAAACAGCTGTTTATGACCACATGTGGGGTATTGTTTTACTCAGGAGAAATTGCTCTTCAAATGTTGTGGTGCTTTTTCTCCTTTAGTTCTTTTGGAAATTAAAAAAAATTAGCTAAACCTACATTTTATTTGAAAGAATGTAGATTTTCATTTTCATGGCCTACTTCCAAAAATTTCTGCAAAAAAACTGTCTGGTCAAAATGCTTACTATACCCCTAAATAAATTCCTCGAGGGGTCTAGTTTCCAAATGGGGTCACTTTTGGGGGGTTTCCACTGTTTTGGTACCACAAGAGCTCTTCAAAGCTGACATGGTGCCTAAAATATATTCTAATAGAAAGGAGTGTCCAAAATCCACTAGGTGCTCCTTTACTTCTGAGGCCTGTGTTTCAGTCCACAAGCACACTATAGCCACATGTGGGATATTTCCTAAAACTGCAGAACCTGGCCAATAAATATTGAGTTGCGTTTCTCTGGTAAAACTTTGTGTTACAAAAAAAAATGGATTAAAAATGAATTTCTGCAACAACAAAAAATGAAATTTGTAAATTTCCCCTCTACTTTGTTTTAATTCATGTGAAACATCTAAAGGGTTAAGAAACTTTCTAAATGCTGCTTTGAATACTTTGAGGGGTGGAGTTTTTAAAATTGGGTGACTTTTTGGAGGTTTCTAATATATAAGGCCCTAAAAGCCACTTCACAACTGAACTGGCCCCTGTAAAAATAGCCTTTTGAAATTTTCTTGAGAAATTGATGCTAAAGTTCTAAGCCTCGTAACGTCCTAGAAAAATAAAAGGATGTTCAAAAAACGATGCCAATCTAAAGTAGACATGTTGGGGATGTTAATTAGCGACTATTATGTGTGGTATAACTGCCTGTCTTACAAGAAGATACATTTAAATTTTGAAAAATGCTAATGTTTGCAATTTTTTGCTAAATTTTGGTGTTTTTCACATTTACATACTGAATGTATAGAGCAAATTTTGCCAGTAACATAAAGTCCAATTTGTCAAGAGAAAACAATCTCAGAATCGCTTGGATAGGTGGAAGCATTCCGAAGTTATTACCACATAAAATGAAACATAACAGATAAAAACAAGGGGACATATATACAAAAACACCGAAAAAGGCCATACTTACAAATGGACACAGCCAGGTCAGAAACGCTGATGAAGGAGAGTGAGCAGGTGCTTTAAATAATAATAGCCACTCCCACTAGTCTTGAGTGGAGTGGTGTGTGGTGCATGGGATGTGTAGTAAGAAATAATAAATGAATAGTGTATGTGCAAGTGTAATAATGTAAGTGAAATATAGGGGGCAGTAATGAGTAAAGTGCCTCAATAAAAATAAATGAATAATGGGGTGCAAGTGTGTGAAACATGGAGGGATAGTGTGTAAGTCATGAGGCGCAACGTGTATAGCCAGGTAGAAGCCTATTTGTGACGCCTTGATAATTCATAGAGCGGGCTACCCTGCTTGCTAAGCCAAACAACAACACACCATGCTCTCCCAGCATCAAAAACCCGGCTGTGTCCAAAAGAAGCGAGTATAAGTAATAATGAAAAATACCTGGGGTATTAGTGATCATTTTGGCCAAAAGGACGCAAGCTCACAATCCACGACAAGGATCCCCAGACTTGCGAGTCCCTAACTCCCTAACTGGAACGAAAAGCTCCTGATGCACAGACAAAACAGATAAAAACAAGGGGACATATATACAAAAACACAGAAAAAGGCCATACTTACAAATGGACACAGCCAGGTCAGAAATGCTGATGAAGGAGAGTGAGCAGGTGCTTTAAATAATAATAGCCACTCCCACTAGTCTTATAAAATGAAACATGTCAGATTTGAAAAATGAGGCTCTGTCAGGAAGGTCAGAAGTGGCTAAAGAGGGAAGGGGTTAAACATAAAATATTAGGGAGAGAAGCCTTTTGGATATACAGACTCAAAACTAGAGTTCCTAAGGGTCTTAACCTCAAAAAAGAGTTAATGTTCCACTATTAGATATGAATCAGTACTTTTCATACAGCAGTCTCTCTTGCCAATAAGAAAATTTCAATTTTCTAACATTTCCTAAACTCAAAATTAGTCACTGTACTAACTTATGTATCAAAAGCACTTTTTTGTTATGGAGGTAATCTTTATGACCACTGAGCATAAAACACTGTTTTAAATATAAAAAGTAAATTGACTATTGTAATAACATGTTCAATGCTACTCATATTATACACTAAAAAATGCTCCAATGATCCATGCTATCTATCTAAATTTTAGTGCCTTTGACTGTCTATGTACTTTCCAACCAGTATTGAATTTACTTTTTATTATTACTGTATTACCATCTATATATGTTTAGATGTATGTCTTTAGCCCTTTTTCTTCTTTTTCCTATATTGTTGTAGCGTGAGTCATTAGTGGTTCTCGGGGTTTACATCCGGTCAAATTCACCAATATAATCATGATATATCGCTAGAATTTTAAACTATCAGTAAAATAACATTACCATGCACCTTACAAGATACTACAAAGGATTCAATTACTTGAACATCTTGATATATAACTTGATACATCCCGTGCATGGGTGTCATATTTTGAAATCCATATGCGTTCCAAATTATTCTTTCTCTGGATCGCAATCCAGTTCACATGCGAGAGACCAGATATAAACCCCAGCTGTATGTTACCTGGTTTAAACAAGCCATGAATAAGGATCCTGCAGTCGTCAGAAACACGTAGGCACCGCCTATACCCACAACCACCTTTGTACATGGAATATATTCTTTCCTTTTTAAATACATTTCTGGAATAAAATTGGAACGGAGCTTCCTTTTAAACACTTTCCTTGTCTTGGCGCTGGATCTATCTTTTGCATCCTTTTCTGTTACAATAATCCATGTTAGGCCCCTTGCACATCACCTTTTTGCCATACGCTTATTGTGTATGTCGGGAAAGGTCATGAAGTACATGATAAACATGTCCATAGGGCTTCATTAGCCTGACGGAGGCCAAAAGAGTGTCCTTTAGGCTGATATTTGTTTGTCTACATTTCTATAAAAAATTAAATAGCTTAGTAGACTACGCTATTCCATCCTGAGTGATCCCGCCAGAAAACTGTCCATATCTAGACAATTATGTCACTGGCATAGACAATTATCTCCCAGAGCAGGTAAAACTTTGGCTAGGTGATTCAAAGGACTGTATCTCCCCTCCAAGATATATAAAATCGTAACAAAAAGAGAAACTCCTCATAATCAATTGTAAACACATGAGAAAAACGGAGTCATAAACTATTTGATGTAAATATGAAAAATATCATATCTTTATTTATACAAAACATACTAGATAAAATCACATAATAAAGAGGATCCCATAAATAATCTGATATACGAAGGCTAGACTATCAATGTCAGAGTTAGATGCAAAACGATGGTGTAGTCCATGTCAGAAAATGGAAAGCACAATGGGTATAGGATAAGATTAGCAATATATTATCATTAATATCCACATGAGGAGAGTGGCTTAGGTATCAAAACAGCACAATTAAGATACTATAATTTAATGTCCAATAAGACAAAAGTATATAAACAATAAGTGACATAGAGGAAATAACGCACCATCTCTTAAAAGAGGTAGATAGAATGCGTCCTACTGATGTAGCTTACACATATATGCTGAGGTATGATGTGAGCCCAGGTATAGCGCCTGACGCGCGTTTCACATTTAATTGCTTTCTCAAGGGGTACTGAAAGTTATGTTCAAATGCGTGTCTTTTAAGGAACGCTAAGGATGTCATGTGGTGACAATTTGGCCAATAACCATCCTGGTCAACGGCGCATGCGCGAGATCAATCAGGATACCGCAAGACGGTTTTTAAAGAGGATTCCAATTCATTTTTAGACACTAATGGCAGAGATGTTAGAGACTTTATTAGCCAGCTTAAAGAACTATTAAATAAGAGAACCAAGATTTAGTGGAACAAGGCGTTCCTGGAAAAGTATCTCTCAAAGGGGTTAATACCCAGAGGTGTGAGGATACAGGTCTTCTCGTCCTTTATTATGGATGAGGATAATTTTAAAACAAAGTGGGAAGAACTTTCTACTAACTGTTCCAGAGGCTTTATGACTTGTTAATCCAGTCCAACTTAACCACTCTTACTGTGCTTGAAAAAGAGATTGAGGAGGTTCAAGCCAGGGTTAAAAGAGATATCTCTGGTGAAGCTTTAGAAAAACTAAATGTTTAACTGGATAAGGGTTTCTTGAAATGGGAATGTGATATATGTACTGTCAAATCAAAACAATTTCAGAGAGATAACAATGACCTACAACAAAATCGAATATACAGATGGCGAAAAACTAGAACACGCTCTGTATCCCGCTCAATATCAGGATCTGTATCTACTCAAACCTCGAATGAGGAACAACTAAGAGTTAGAAGGCAAGAGGAAGCCACTGGAAACAACTACGAACCAATATTCCCGCGTAGGAATAGGGAGAGACAGGTGGCAAAACGCAAAATTACACCACCATATCAACAAGGAAAAAAATCCAAGAGCTCTCTGGAGGTAATTAACTTATCCTCACATACTCTCTCAGATATACAACTTGAAATTTTGAATAAGGGTTTAACTTTTTCCCCAAGTAACCAGTTTGACTTCTTCACAGCAATAAAAGACTTACATCTATTTGCCCGCAAACTAATCCTACAAAAATTGCACTACAAGGGAGGAAGTGATGTGGGACTCAATAGTGAGGAAGAAAGAGAAACGCTACAGGCTCTGGAGCAACTTTTACAGGAACAAGCCTCTGCAGACCAAGGTGGGTTTCCAACATCGGTATTACCCAGATCCACGAAATTCCCCCCCTTGTCTGTCTGCCCACAAGTAGATATATTCACTAAAATGGAGGTTAATGACTTCAAAAAAAATTGCAAAAACTACACAAAATGACAATCTGATGGCAGCCCAACGTGGTGCCCTAAGAGAGTTAGAATCTAATGATATGTGGTCTTTAAGGCTGCAGACAAGAGCGGGAATGTCGTGGTCTGGCCAAAAATTAAATATGAAAGGGAAGCTTTTCGCCAATTGAGAGATAGAGAAACCTACAATAAACTAACATATAATCCCATTGGTACTTTTCAATGGAACTATATGAGATCTTAAATGTAGCCCATGATCAGGGAATAATTCCTAAAAATGTCCTTGAGGGCCTGATAGTTAATTACCCAAAAATTCCCACAATATATTTTCTCACTAAAGTACACAAAAATTTACTAGACCCTCTGGGTTGCGCTATTGTATCAGGAATAGGTGGGTTATGCGATCCAATTTGTAGATTCATCAATCACTATTTGAAACCACTTGTTGAATGCCTTCCTTCTTTTGTAAAGGATACAACTGACGTGTTAACTAGAGTAGACGGGGTTAGTCTTGACCCTGATGTGATCCTAGTTACAGTAGATGTAGAATCTCTCTACACCTGTATCCGTTATTAGGATGGGATTGATGCGGTTCAATTCTTCCTGGGGACGAGCAACTGGGACAGCCAAATCTGTGACCTCATATTATAACTATTGCAATACGTCCTAACTCACAATTTTTTTGTGTTTAGAGACATATTTTACCTTCAAAAACATACTTGATAAAATAAAAAAGATGGGACCACCGGCGCTGCTATGGTGAAGGAGTAATGCAAGGATTCAGACGGACATCACAGCAAAAGTTTTAATGACAAGGGCTACGCGTTTCAGCACCGGACTGGTGCCTTCATCAGGCCAATACAGAATGTGCGGTTCAGGCACATTTATATACACATAGAAAGAAAGAAAAAACCGCCAAAAAGACAGGTCAAAGGTCAGACACATTGTAGACATAACATATATCTTGTCTAAAGTAGATACATAAATACATACTAACTATATAAATGATATTTGGGAAACATATATGACAATATGATTGGCATAAATACATTAAAAAGAAAGTGACAGGAGTAAAACGTAATACGGCCGATGATGCCGTTTTTGCACAGATAAAAAACTCATCTTATGATCAATGGCCGCAATATAATAGCGTGACGCTAGATGATGGGTTCTACATGTCAGTATGCAATTACAAACAAACATAATTGAGTTGATATAACAACTGAAACGCTAGATGAGCGTCCCTGGTTGCTAAGTGACCTGAAAAGTACGGTAGCCAGAGGCGACCAAAACGGCCAGGCGCTGGAGCGCATGGTGGAACGCACATAGCTAAAAGACGGCGTTTAGTCGATCAAGGAGAGAGGCGAGCAATGGACAGTGAACACCAATCAATCGATCAAGATAAGTATTTGAAAATAAAAATACAATGTTGGATAAATTATGTTAGACAGTTGAATATGTTTAGGTAACAGAAAACATGTTAAGAAATGGTTTCTTTAAAAGGAAAATATATCTATATAATTGCGATCATAATAATCCCATAGTCATCAGACAATAATCATGGTGTTTTTGAAACAGGGGTTAGAACACATGAAGATAGTGCAGAAAAAGGGGGGCGACGACCCGAAAACCGAGACAATGGGACATAAATACGACAAAAAGTGAGTAAAACCAATATATTAATATATTAAAAATACGGGCTTACATTAAACCTGAATAAAATGTTGTAAAAATGTTGTGTACAAATGTCTTGACAATATAAAACAATAAATATTAGATATGTTGCTATGTCTCCACCACTCACTTTGCCTGATCAAATGGTTATAGATACTTCCACGCCAGTTAGGACCAAGTTGAAACCGAAATCCTCGTTCTATCCGTTACACCATTTTCCAATTTGGTAAGCACTGAGTTCAAAAATATGAAACCACCTACCTCTAATAGGGACAACCTGTCCTTTCCTCAACGCAGAGCTTTAAAAGCTCTACAAAAGAGGCAGGATATTTTAATACGGTCAGCAGACAAAGGGGGGGGGGGTATTGTTATACAACACAGACCTGAATACTATAAAAAAAGCTCTTATGTTACTTTCGGATGAGCTATTTTATGAGAAACTGAAGTTCAATCCCATTTCCAAATTCGAAACGGAGTATAAATCTCTGATAGAGACCGCATTTAATGATAATCTCTTATGTAAAAAAGAAATGGCATTTCTGACCATTCCCTTCCCAACCATTCCTTTTATGTATCATCTTCCGAAGATACATAAAGCTTTGACCAACCCGCCCGGCCGACCAATCATTTCGGGCATAGGATCATTGACCAGCATTGTGGATATTCACCTTCAACCCTCCGTTTCAAAATTACCTTCATTCCTGAAAGATTCTACTCAACTCATTAGAGATCTATTTGAACTACACACTGCTAATGACATGTCAGACATCAGTTTCCTTACCGCCGATGTGTCCTCCTTGTACACAAATATCCCACATGCACAAGGCCTAGAAGCTATCTCTAGTTTTCTTATAAATGATCCTCGTTTTTCCAATTCACAACTCAATTTTATTATGGACTGTGTTGAGTTCATTTTAACCCACAATGTTTTTAGTTTTGATGGCAATTTCTATAGACAAATCAAAGGCTGTGCAATGGGGTCGCGGTTTGCCCCCTCCTATGCCAATTTGTACATGGGGTCCTTTGAAGAATCCCTCATATTGAATGAACACATTTTCAAAGATAAAATTGTTCTTTACAGACGCTATATCGACGATCTGTTTTTTATTTGGAAGGGAGATTCATCTACTGAAAATGCTTTTATAGACTATCTGAATGACAATGTTTTCGGCCTGTCTTTTACCCATACGTTTTCAGATAATATCATTGATTTTTTAGATTTAACAATTGAAAAAAAGGATGGCCGTTTTTCGACTAGAACACACTTAAAAACGGTAGATGTGAACAGTTATCTTGATTTTAAAAGTGCGCACTACTCTCCATGGCTAAAAAATGTTCCCTTTGGCCAATACCGCAGGATTAGAAAAAACTGTTCCGATGAATTGAATTTCAATAAAGAATGTAAGATCCTCAACAAAAGATTCCTGGAAAAAGGTTTTCCAAGGAGTCTAATAAAGGGTGCAGAGCTGAAAGCCAGGGCCTTGACCCAGAAAGAATGTATCCAAATGAAATCACCCACTAGCAATGAGAGTTCCAACCATGTTGTACAAAATATTAATTTTATATCATACAATAAAGGTAGCAAATTGATCACGTCTATCCTAAGGAAATATTGGCATATTCTGATCAACGATCCATTTCTGAAACCTTTAATTCCTGAAAATCCTACAATTACATACAGACGGGCTAAAACAATTAAAAACTTAATAGCCCCTAGCAAAATGTGTAGTACTAAAAGGGTAAACCAAGACACACCAACAGATATGAAAGGTTCTTTTTGTTGTGGTCGCAATAGATGCCTTTGTTGTAATAACATTACCAACAAATGTACAGAATATGTTTCCACACTAACTGGTGAAAGTTTTCCGATCAAAAACCACCTCAACTGTGGGAGTACATATGTAGTATATGTGCTCCAATGCACATGTAATCTGCAATATGTGGGTCGTACCACACAGACTTTGAGGAACCGTATCAACAAGCATAGGTTCAATGTAAGCAAAGGCTTTTTGAAACAAAGTGTATCACGACATTGCACATTCAAACACAATTGCAATTTTGCGAACATCAAAGTCACCCCTATAGAGCAAATACCTGTTGACATGTCTGATAGATTCACCAGGCTTAAACAGAGAGAAAACTTTTGGATATAGAAACTGGGAACTTTACATCCCAATGGGTTGAATGATCTCACAGAATCCTCTTTATAATAAATAGTAATCCCTTTTTTAATCTCCCTCCCTATGCCATCATAGGGCTACCAATATTATCAATGTTTTTTCTGAACGTTGCCAGTTCAGCAACAGCACATGTAATCTTTTTGAAATTTGTCCACTTTTGGTATACAGTGGAGGAAATAAGTATTTGATCCCTTGCTGATTTTGTAAGTTTGCCCACTGTCAAAGTCATGAACAGTCTAGAATTGTTAGGCTAGGTTAATTTTACCAGTGAGAGATAGATTATATAAAATAAAAAAAAGAAAATCACATTGTCAAAATTATATATATTTATTTGCATTGTGCACAGAGAAATAAGTATTTGATCCCCTGCCAACCATTAAGAGTTCAGCCTCCTCCAGACCAGTTACACGCTCCAAATCAACTTGGTGAATGCATTAAAGACAGCTGTCTTACATGGTCACCTGTATAAAAGACTCCTGTCCACAGACTCAATTAATCAGTCTGACTCTAACCTCTACAACATGGGCAAGACCAAAGGGCTTTCTAAGGATGTCAGGGACAAGATCATAGACCTGCACAAGGCTGGAATGGGCTACAAAACTATAAGTAAGACGCTGGGTGAGAAGGAGACAACTGTTGGTGCAATAGTAAGAAAATGAAAGACCTACAAAATGACTGTCAATCGACATCGATCTGGGGCTCCATGCAAAATCTCACCTCGTGGGGTATCCTTGATCCTGAGGAAGGGGAGAGCTCAGCCGAAAACTACACGGGGGGAATTTGTTAATGATCTCAAGGCAGCTGGGACCACAGTCACCAAGAAAACCATTGGTAACATATTACGCCGTAATGGATTAAAATCCTGCAGTGCCCGCAAGGTCCCCCTGCTCAAGAAGGCACATGTACAGGCCCGTCTAAAGTTTGCAAATGAACATCTGGATGATTCTGAGAGTGATTTGGAGAAGGTGCTGTGCTCAGATGAGACTAAAATTGAGCTCTTTGGCATTAACTCAACTCGCCGTTTTTGGAGGAAGAGAAATGCTGCCTATGACCCAAAGAACACCGTCCCCACTGTCAAGCATGGAGGTGGAAACATTATCTTTTGGGGGTGTTTCTCTGCTAAGGGCACAGGACTACTTCACCGCATCAATGGGAGAATGGATGGAGCCATGTACCGTCAAATCCTGAGTAACAACCTCCTCTCCACCAGGACATTAAAAATGGCTCGTGGCTTGGCTTCCAGCACGACAATTACCCGAAACATACAGCCAAGGCAACAAAGGAGTGGCTCAAACAGAAGCACATTAAGGTCATGGAGTGGCCTAGCCAGTCTCCAGACCTTATTCCCATCGAAAACTTATGGAGGGAGCTGAAGATCCGAGTTGCCAAGCGACAGCCTCGAAATCTTAATGATTTACAGATGATCTGCAAAGAGGAGTGGGCCAAAATTCCACCTAACATGTGTGCAAACCTCATCATCAACTACTAAAAATGTCTGACTGCTGTGCTTGCCAACAAGGGTTTTGCCACCAAGTATTAAGTCTTGTTTGCCAAAGGGATCAAATACTTATTTCTCTGTGCACAATGCAAATAAATATATATAATTTTGACAATGTTATTTTTTTTTATTTTTTTTATATATCTATCTCTCACTGGTAAAATTAACCTAGCCTAAAAATTCTAGACTGTTCATGTCTTTGACAGTGGGCAAACTTACAAAATCAGCAAGGGATCAAATACTTATTTCCTCCACTGTATATCTAATATTTATTGTTTTATATTGTCAAGACATTTGTACACAACATTTTTACAAAATTGTATTCAGGTTTAATGTAAGCCCGTATTTTTAATATATTAATATATTGGTTTTACTCACTTTTTGTCGTACTTTATGTCCCATTGTCTCGGTTTTCGGGTCGTTGCCCCCTTTTTCTGTACTATCTTCATGTGTTCTAACCCCTGTTTCAAAAACACCATGATTATTTTCTGATGACTATGGGATTATTATGATCGCAATTATATAGATATATTTTCCTTTTAAAGAAACCATTTCTTAACATGTTTTCTGTTACCTAAACATATTCAACTGTCTAACATAATTTATCCAACATTGCATTTTTATTTTCAAATACTTATCTTGATCGATTGATTGGTGTTCACTGTCCATTGCTCGCCTCTCTCCTTGATCGGCTAAACGCCGTCTTTTAGCTATGTGCGTTCCACCATGCGCTCCAGCGCCTGGCCACCGTACTTTTCAGGTCACTTAGCAACCAGGGACGCTCATCTAGCGTTTCAGTTGTTATATCAACTCAATTATGTTTGTTTGTAATTGCATACTGACATGTAGAACCCATCATCTAGCGTCACGCTATTATATTGCGGCCATTGATCATAAGATGACTTTTTTAT
Organism: Rhinoderma darwinii; assembly: GCF_050947455.1. Lineage (NCBI taxonomy): Eukaryota > Metazoa > Chordata > Amphibia > Anura > Rhinodermatidae > Rhinoderma > Rhinoderma darwinii. Next base: position 151,277,101 of record NC_134687.1, on the reverse strand, counting down.
CTGTGCAAAAACGGCATCATCGGCCGTATTACGTTTTACTCCTGTCACTTTCTTTTTAATGTATTTATGCCAATCATATTGTCATATATGTTTCCCAAATATCATTTATATAGTTAGTATGTATTTATGTATCTACTTTAGACAAGATATATGTTATGTCTACAATGTGTCTGACTTTTGACCTGTCTTTTTGGCGGTTTTTTCTTTCTTTCTATGTGTATATAAATGTGCCTGAACCGCATATTCTGTATTGGCCTGATGAAGGCACCAGTCCGGTGCTGAAATGCGTTGCCCTTGTCATTAAAACTTTTGCTGTAATGACCGTCTGAATCCTTGCATTACTCCTTCACCATAGCAGCGCCGGTGGTCCCATCTTTTTAATTTTATCAAGTGTCTATTTGGACAACAAACTCCGTTTGCTGTGTTATGGACCTGGCAGCAGCCCTAATGCGCTTTTGACACTAACCAGTGTCCACTGATGAAGGTGAGCATATTCCAAACAAGTGTGCTCCCTTGTCTCACCCTACTATTATTTTGCACTATGTGGCGCCGTGTCTCTTTTTCTATCCCGTTTTAGTCTTCAAAAACATGGCACTGCAATGGCGCGGCGTGTGCGGCATCGTATGCAAACCTGTTTCTTGGCTATTGGGAGAGCGTTGTTTTTCATTGTGATGGCGTCCATGCCGTGAACCATGTGCAGTGTTGGTTGAGGTCTATTGACGATCTCCTGATTATTTGGAAGGGGACCGAAATTGAACTGATAAAATTCATGCAGCAGCTCAATACTAATGACTTTAACATCAGATTAACACACAACTATGATAAACAGAGAATAGACTTTCTAGATGTTACCATCGAGGTAGATGAGGTAAGACAATTACAAACGGATGTCTTCCGGAAAAAAACATCTGTAAATTCGTTGATGCATGCTACATCAGCACATATTCAATCTATGATTAGAGCTGTCCCAGTTGGTCAATTCATTAAGATGAGGTGAATCTGCTCATCCGATGTAAAATTTGAGAGTCAGTCAAGTGACTTAAAAACAAGATTGAGAGAGAGAGAGGCTATAGCCATATAAATATTAAACATGGCTATAGACGTGCAAAGGCTACAGAGTGCAAATCATTACTACATCCAACTAAATGCAAGGAGAATGGAAATAACACAATCAGATTTATTTCCAGGTTCAACAATCAGTGGCAGACGATGAGGACTGTACTAACAAGACATTGGCCCATTCTACAAACGGAACCGACCTTGGTGACAACTTTATCCCAAACTCCTTTAATGACAGCCAGAAGAAGTAGGAATTTAAAGGATATGCTTTTGAAAAGCCATTATTTGGCTAAACAACAGAACCCCTTTAAGTCAAGTGGCCCAATGTGGGGAAGCTACCCCTGTGGGGATTGTGTGGCATGTGCCAACATAGTCCGCACAATCTCGTTTGAATCAGTGGGAGGTGGGAGACGTTTTCAAATTATACATTATATATCTTGTAGCACCACATGTGTCATATATTATGCCACCTGTGGTTGCGGCAAGATATATGTTGGCTTAACTTCACGCCAACTACGTGTCCGGACTCGTGAGCATGTGTGAGACATCATTGCTGCAAAAGAATTCAAAGACCTGATCCTTCTCAAAACTATAACAAAACATTTTAAACTACGCCACGGATATGACCCGAGAACGTTCAAAGTTCGAGGGATCAATAAAATAAATTGTGGTATTAGAGGAGGTGATGTGAGGAATTTGTTTGCCCGAAGAGAGTGTAGATGGATAATAACTTTGGGTACAATAATACCTTTTGGTCTCAATGAGAAGTTAAGTTTTGTCGCCTATTTGTAGTCCTTCTCTGTAATTTTTTACTTTTTTCACTAATTTCTGTTTTTATGTTCCGTTTTATTCCAGATTCCAAAAGCACTGTCTGAATGAAAATGTGCTAGTAAGTCAAGAAATAAATTCTTTGGCCAAAAACTTTATGAACATGTTATATCTCGGGGTAATTTGCCCTTGAGAATTACTACGCTGATGAGTAATATGGTGAATTGCTTGATGTAACCAATTATATATAAACCTGTCCTATTTTGTATTTTGTTTATCATCTTGTATACCTTATTTTATTTAAACGTAATCACTATTGTGAGTTCCTTGTTGTCCTGAATTCATTGATATATAAATAATTAATCACTGTATTACACATATTATGTAAATGACTATGATATGGCATAACACTTATTTTATATTATTTTTCTTTTAAATTATATATTTTTTCACAGCTTATTTGCATTGTATATTACTCACTTTAATTTCTTTGTCCCATTCTAAAACCTATGCTACACTGTCCATTGCATAAATTTATTATCCTCACTTTGTGTTATGATAACTCTATGTATGCAATTTGATATAACATTATTTACATCCACACGGGTATTATGGCAGGTTTTCATTGACAGCGTGAAAAGTCGCCTTTAGGGAGGATTTACACGAATATGTTACACGTCCATGCAACGCGCGTGATTTTCACGCGCGTCGCACGGACCTTTGTTAGCCTATGGGGCCGTGCAGACAGTTCGGGATTTTCATGCAGCGTGTGTCCGCTGCGTGAAACGCACGACATGTCCTATATTTCTGCGCTGTTCGCGCATCACGCACCCATTGAAGTCAATGGGTGCGTGAAAATCACGCGCACCACACGGAAGCAATTCCGTGGGACGCGCGTGATTCGCGCAACAGCAGTAAGAAGTATGATTGAAAACAGAAAAGCACCACGTGCTTTTCTGTTTACAAACATACAAACAGAGTGTCATAATGATGGCGGCTGCGCGAAAATCACGCAGCCACGCATCATATGGTGATGACACACGGAGCTGTTAATTGCCTTTTGCGCGCCAAAACGCCGCATTTTTTGCGCGCGCAAAACACACACGCTCGTGTAAATCCCCCCTTAAACTTTATATAGCTTTTGCTATATTTAAACACTACACTTTACTCCAAATTCTTTACTAATAATTACCTGGGGTGCACTTTGTGCGTAGGTCCGGTGTACGGTGCTGCCGCCCTGGTTTTCCATTACGGGTGCTGTGCGGTTGCTCCGTCTCCTTGGTGACGCGTCCCGGAGTTGGCGCATGCGCAGTTAGTGCCCGGACGGCTCAGGGCGACAGTCTCGCTGTATCCCGCTTGATCTCGCGCATGCACCATTGACCAGGATGGTTATTGGCCAAATTGTCATCACATGACATCCTTAGCGTTCATTAAAAGACACGCACTAAAACATAACTTTCAGTACCCCTTGAGAAAGCGATTAAACGCAAAACGCACGTCGGGCGCTATACCTGGGCTCAGGTCATACCTCAGCATATATGGGTAAGCTACATTGTACCCATTGTGCTTTCCATTTGCTGACATGGAATACACCATTGTTTTGCATTTAACTCTGACATTGATAGTCTAGCCTTCGTATAGCAGTTTATTTATAGGATCCTCTTTATTATGTGATTTTATCTAGTATATTTTGTATAAATAAAGATTTGATATTTTTCATATTTACATCAAATAGTTTATGACTCTGTTTTTCTCATGTGTTTACAATTATGTCACTGGAACTTCCTGCACAGGACTGCAGGAAGTGCTGTTAACCTTAGGAAGTGCTCTGCCAGGGGAGTTCAGCCCTGGAAAAGCCCCTGACATCACTGTCCATGTATGGACAGTGACGTCCGTCAGTAGCTTCCCTAGGGCCAATGTCCATGGGCAGAGGAAGCATCAGATAGGGGGCCTCCGGCCCTGGGGAGACTTCTGACAACACTGTCCATATATGGACAGTGATGTCAGGAGCATCCCCAGCGCTTTTGTTTTGAGGGGGTTGGAGTTGTTGGTACAACGTACCCCTTTGTATGCCAATACAGTGGGATATGTTGCTGCCTTTCATCTGAGGTATTAGTAAGTATTAGTAGGGTATTAATAGGGAGTTCTCCCGAAGTATACCTCCGATGGAAGGCAATTAATGTGATGTGAAGGGGGTCTTAATGTAATATAAATAATTTGAATTAACAGTTCTATTATGAATAAAATAAGCAGCTTTGCATTTGTGTTTTAATACATTTGAGTCTACTTTACTGTTAGAGGAGTCATGTTAAAGAGGATCTGTCACTAGTTTAGTAATGTCCAATCTCGTAGCTACTCTAATAGGCGCTGTCACACTGATAGTGCTGGTGAAAATTGTGTCCCAAAAATTGTATTATTTTAAAAGTTATGAGTTTTTTTTCTAATTATGCAAATCAGGCTATACTAGACAAGTGGGTGTGAACACCAGTGATACTCCTGAGGTGGAGCTACCTCACAGCCTCTTGCAATGTCCTATCAGCATGAAGCTGCTTCACACAGTGTGAGAGACTGAGGTTGGACAGAAGGGGGATCACTCCAAACAGCCATATCTCCGGCTGTGGACCATATAGAACAGTGGTTCTGGTGGCATAGGAAAGATGAGATTCTAATCTTTCATATGGCACCAGGATCGTAGTGTGAAACAACCAGAGGTATCACCAGTTGAAAATACAGTCGGGAATGGAAGCTGTATATACTATATGATCACACTGTGTTGCTGGGCTGGGAAGAGGAGAACTGCATGATGCTGATTGGACAGCGTCATACAGAAAACATTACATCGCCCAGAGTGAAAAGAAAATATTACTTCCCGTTTGGCAAGTATAGCCAAATTAGTATATTTAGAAAAATGCTCGTAACTTTGCAAATAATAAATGTTTTTGAAAAAAATTACTCTGAAGTTATCAGCATCATAGCGCCTTTTAGATTAGTTAGGAGATATGGAATAAACTAGTGACAGATCCTCTTTAAACCCTTGTTATGCAAAAAAAAAGTAATTATTAATAATGCAAATTGACTGAAAAGGAATACTGGAGGAAAATATGGAAATGGAAATCAATAGCAGTATATTCATAAATTGGTATTGTTTTGTGCAACACCGAAATAAATATAACTCTTTAATTTGACAAAAAAAAATAATCTAAAGCTTGATAATGGTAAATTAATCTCCATCATCCCAGGAAAGATTTCCAGTGAATTACATACATTCCTGCTGCCTCAGTGCATCTTATCCCTAAATCCAGCAGCAGCTGTTTTACTGTATGAATTGTGTTGGGATTTCATGTGCAATGTCTGAATCACATTTATGTAACCTTTTTCTGACCTAGACTGGAAAAGGCTCGCTCAGCCAAAGAACTGTTTCTGCTAGTTATCTCAATATCCCTAATAAAGAGCCTGGCCGGCGTGTTTATGTGTATTCAAAAATATGGGCGCCAGGATTTTCTAAAGCGAAAAGTATGTTGATGAGGATAACATGGACACACACGCACCCATATATATTTATATATAGCTAAAGTAAAATCAATGGGATTAAAGGGACCTGATAGCTGCTGGTCTGTCAGCACTAGCCTTTCCCTCCACAATATTCTGTTCCGTGTTTTTAAAGAAGGACACCAAAAAACAATTCCAATAATGGATCCACTGGTCTTTCAACTGGATGTTTTTGTTGGCAAATTGCATCAGTTGACATCAGTTAATCTGAGGTTATCAATTGATGTTCCTTCTTTTTTTACAATTACCACCAAAGACAACAGAGTAAGGCTTCATTCACATCTGCGTCAGGGCTCTGTTCTGACATTCCGTCGGAGCTTCCCGTCAGAACGGAGCCCTGACTAAAGAAAATTGGAAACTATAGGTTTCCGTTTCCATCACCATTGATTTCAATAGTGACGGATCTGGTGCAAATGGTTTCCGTTTTTCTCAGTTGTAGTCGACTACGCTGTTCATTCCATCAAAACGACAGAACCCTTGCACAACTGAGACAAATTTGCCTTTGGTTTCCATTTGTTTCAGTTAGGGCTCCGTTCTGACGGGAAGCTCTGACGGAGCATTAGAATGGAGCCCTGACGTAGATGTGAACTGTCACAATGTGGTGTGTGAACCCACTGGGCCGTACAGAGTCAATAGTTCAGAGAGGCTACCTGAGGCAACGTAGACAGTAGCAAGGCAGACACGTCTGGGACCAGGTGTGGCGCAGCAGAACAGGCGTGGAACACAGCACAATACGGCAACAGCACGGCACTAGAACAGGATAGTACGGAAACAGGATACAGGAACAGGGTACACTGGGAAAATGAAAGACACTAGGAGACCATTAGCACGACAATCTTCGGGAAACAAACAACGCTCTGGCAAGGAACAAGAGGGCAGAGCCCCTTTTATAGCCCAGAGCATCTTGGGCTAGATTGCAGACTTCCTGCAATATGCAAGCACTGGCCCTTTAAGACCGTGCACACGCGGGCGCGCGCGCCCTCCAGAGACAGTCTCGGTATCCGGAAGTGAGTGCCGGCGCCTCACAGGAGAACGACGCTGCACACAAGTCAGATGTCCATGGCCTAGGCCGCCGAGGGGTAAGTCAGAACGACGGGACGTGGCCATAGACGTTACAGTATCCCCCCTCTTACGCCCCCTCTTCTTGGGACCAGAGCGGGAGAGAAACTTCCTCATGAGGACAGGAGCATTGATGTTCGCCTCTGGCTCCCAAGACCTCTCTTCTGGGCCGAACCCCCTCCAATCCACTAAATAAAATGTCCTTCCTCCCACCTTCTTGGTGGCCAGAATCTCCCTTACTTCAAAAGTCCCAGATGAGCCGTCAGGGACCACTCCGGAACTAGGAGTCCTGGATTAGCGGTTCAGGACCACGGGCTTCAGCAAAGATACATGGAAGGAGTTAGGAATCTTGAAGGTAGGAGGAAGCTTTAGATACCCGGTTGATCTGTAGCAGGATTTCGAAGGGTCCGAGGAACCTAGGGGCAAATTTGCACGACGGTACCCTCAGCCGGATATTCCTTGAAGACAACCAGACTTTAGTCCCTGGAAGAAACTGCGGAGGAGCCCGTCTTCTTGTATCTGCCTAACTCTTCATGCGGTCCACCGCCAGCAGGATAGAAGATCGGGTTTGTTGCCATATCTGTAGAAAGTCCCTGGAGGTCGAGTCAGCTGCAGGCACCTGGGACATAGTAGAGACAGGAAGAGGTATACGGGGATGTTGGCCGTAGACGATGAAGAACAGACTGGAAGTGGTAGACTCACTAGAGTGGTTCTTATAAGAGAACTCTGCCCACGGGAGCCGCTGCACACAGTCATCATGCCGCCTGGAAACAAAGAGACGCATATAGTTCTCCATGATCTGGTTAATCCTCTCAACTTGCCCATTGGACTGGGGATGATAGGCCGAAGAGAAGTCCAATAATACACCAAGGAGACAGCAGAGTGCTCTCCAAAACTTTGAGGTGAACTGGACCCCTTGGTCCGAGACAATATGTAGGGGCAAGCTATGTAGACGGAAGATGTGTTGAATGAAGAGGTCAGCCAATCGCGTAGCAGACGGCAAACCGGTCAAGGGAACGAAATGAGCCATCTTAGAAAATCGATCCATCAACACCCAGATCACATTGCAACCCGCAGAAGGAGGAAGGTCCGTGACAAAGTCCATTGCGACATGCTGCCAGGGAGCAATGGGCACAGGCAGTGGTTGGAGCAGGCCATCAGGTCTGGAGTGAGCAACTTTATTTGCTGCGCATACTGTGAATGAGGAGACAAAGTCCATAAAGTCTTTGGGTAGCGTGGGCCACCAGAACTGACGGGTGATTAGATCTTGGGTCTTACAGGCACCCACGTGCCCTGCCAGCTTAGAACTGTAACCCCAGCAAATAATTTTTCCTCTGTCTGCCAGACGCACAAAAGTCCTTCCCGGAGGAATGTCTCTAACTTGCAGGGGGTTCACAGAGAAAATGCAGGACGGATCAATAATATTCTGTGGGGACTCCACAGTGTCCTCAGTTTCAAAAGACCAGGACAAGGCGTCGGCCCTCACATTCTTGTCGGCAAGTCGGTAGTGGAGTTCGAATCGTAACCGAGCAAAGAACAACGACCACCTGGCTTGACGAGGATTCAACCGCTGGGCTGTCTGTAGGTAGGTCAAGTTCTTGTGATCCGTAAAGACCAGGATAGGATGAACTGCGCCCTCCAGTAGATGTCTCCACTCCTGCAGAGCCAGCTTGCTGGCCAGTAACTCCTGATCCCCAATCGAGTAGTTGCGCTCTGCGGAAGAAAATAGCTTGGAATAGTAGCCACATACCACAGCCTTGCCTTTCAAACCTCTTTGGAGCAATAGTGTACCAGCACCAACAGAGGAAGCGTCCACCTCTAACGAAAACTGTAGGGATACATCAGGGTGGTGCAGAATAGAGGCTGACGTGAAGGCTTTCTTTAAGAATTCAAATACGGCTTCTGCCTCCGGACACTTTGGCATTCATACCCTTTTTAGTGATGGTGGAGATAGGAGCAGTCAAAGATGAGAATTTGGGGATGAACAGCCGGTGGAAGTTGGCAAATCCCAGGAAGCGTTGCATGGCCCTTAAGCCTTAGGGGGCGTGGCCACACCAGAACAGACTTTACCTTCTGAGGGTCTATCTTGAGGCCCTGATCGGAGATGATATAGCCCAGGAAAGATAGAGACTTTTTCTCAAACATACACTTCTCTAGCTTGGCATAAAGACTATTCTCCCTTAGACGAAGCAACACCTGGCGGACATGACTTTGATGAGTTACTGGATCTGGGGAAAAAATGTAAATGTCATCGAGATACACCACATCACAAACATAAAGGAGATCACGAAAAATGTCATTGACAAATTTTTGAAACACTGCAGGGGCGTTACACAGGCCGAAGGGCATAACTAGATATTCGTAGTGCCCATCACGAGTATTAAAAGCAGTCTTCCACTCATCACCTCGACGAATCCAGATCAGATTGTAGGCCGACCGCAGGTCCAGTTTAGAAAAAAAAACTGCCCCCTGTATGCGGTCAAACAGTTCAGAAATCAAAGGCAGAGGGTACCTGTTCTTCACCGTGATCTGATTCAGGCCTCGGTAGCCAATGCAAGGTCGTAGCGATCCATCTTTCTTTTTGACAAAGAAGAACCCCGCTCCGGCCAGGAATGAGGATTTACAAATGAAGCCCCTCTCCAGATTCTCCTTAATCTAGGCCGACATAGACTGGGTATCTGGCAAGGAGAGAGGGTACACTCTACTGCGAGGAGGAGACGACTCAGTAACCAGGTCGATCGGACAATCATAGGCCCGGTGTGGCGGCAAGCTCCCAGCCTCCTTATTATTGAAGACATCGGAGAACATGGAGAAACAAGAAGGCAACCCTGCCAATGACTGAAGCGGAGAAGGCTCTAGTGACTGGATATGACCCACACAGCGGTCAAGACACTTCGGGCCACATTGAAGAACTTCTCTAGAGTTCTAATCTAGGACAGGGGTGTGCAGACGGAGCCAAGGCAAACCCAGCAGCATGGGATTGACGGCCTTGGAAAGGACAAACAGGGAGATGAGCTTAGCATGAAGAGCTCCCACTTGGAGTCTCAACGGCTTGGTCACAGACACAACTGGGTCAGGCAATGGCACTCCATCCACCGAGGCAACGATCAACTGCTGGACAGTAGGCAACTTAAGATGATCCACAAGGTCTTGGCAGATGAAGTTGGCTGCAGAGCCAGAGTCCAGGTAGGCAGAGATCGGATGGGACCGCTCGCAAGCAATGATGGTTAGGGTATGTGCACACACACTAATTACGTCCGTAATATACGGACGTATTTCGGCCCCAAGTTCCGGACCGAACTCAGTGCAGGGAGCCGGGCTCCTAGCATCATAGTTATGTACGATGCTAGGAGTCCCTGCCTCTCTGCAGGACAACTGACCCGTTCTGTAATCATGTTTTCAGTACGGGACAGTTGTCCTGCAGCGAGGCAGGGACTCCTAGCATCGTACATAACTATGATGCTAGGAGCCCGGCTCCCTGCACTGAGTTCGGTCCGGAACTTGCTGCCGAAATACGTCCGTATATTACGGACGTAATTAGTGTGTGTGCACATACCCTTACAGCAATGAATAGTTTGGAAGAGAGTTCCCGATTAAATACAGTACCGCCCAGGGTTGTCTCTCCAACCAAAGCTAGGCGCTGGTTTTTTTGGCTTCTGAGGACACAGACGCACGACATGGCCAGCGAGGCCGCAATATAAAGAGTCCAGAGGTGCGCCTTCGCTGTTTCTCCTGGACCGATAATTTTAGCCAGTCCACTTGCATCGGAACCTCGGGCAATGCAATAGAAGCAGGCAAGAGGTGTTGCTGGAAGTAAGGCGCCAGTCTAAGAAACCGTCTCTCCTGACGAACTTCATGAGATCTCTCCTTCAGCCTTATGTCCACCCGATTGGCAAGCAGAATCAAGTCATCCAAGGCAGGTGGCAGATCTCGAGCAGCCAGTTCGTCCTTGATCTCGGACGACAGACCATGCCAAAAGGATGCCACAAGGGCCTCATTGTTCCAGGATAGCTCTCCTGCCAGGGTCTGGAACTGTATGGTATATTCGCCCACGGAGGTGTCCTCTTGGCGAAGGTTGAAAAAAGCAGTGGCTGCCGATGAGACTCAACCTGGCTCCTCGAAAACAGTCTGAAATAACCGCACGAACCCCTGGAAGTCTTGGGTCTCGGATCCTTGACGTTCCCAGATAGGGTTCGCCCACGCAAAGGGCCTTGCCGGCAAGTAGGGACATGATGAATGCGATCTTGGTTCTGTCCGACGGAAATGCTCGGGCGTGCAGAGTAAAATGAATAAAGCATTGGTTCAGAAACCCCCGACACATACACTGTGTTCCAAATTATTATGCACATTGGATTTAAGTGTCATAAGCATTTAATTATTAGTTTTTCAATTAAACTCATGGATGGTATTGTGTCTTAGGGCTCTTTGGATCATTGTAATCAATCTCAGACACCTGTGATAATTAGTTTGCCAGGTGTGCCCAATCAAAGGAAAACTACTTAAGAAGGACGTTCCACATTATTAAGCAGGCCAAAGGTTTCAAGCAATATGGGAAAGAAAGAGGATCTCTCTGCTGCCGAAAAGCGTGAAATAGTGCAATACCTTGGACAAGGTATGAAAACATTGGATATTTCAAGAAAACGTAAGCGTGATTATCATACTGTGAAAAGATTTGTGGCTGATTCAGAGCACAGACGGGTTCGTTCAGATAAAGGCATAATGAGGAAGGTTTCTGCCAGACAAATTAATAGGATTAGGAGAGCAGCTGCTAAAATGCCATTGCAATGCAGTATTTGAAGCCGCTGATGCCCCTGGAGTCCCACGAACCTCAAGGTGTAGGATCCTCCAGAGGTTTGCAAGTGTGCATAAAGCTATTATTCGGCCACCCCTAAACAATGCTCACAAGCAGAAACGGTTGCAGTGGGCTCAGAAATACATGAAGGCTAATTTTCAAACCGTGTTGTTTACTGATGAATGCCATGCATCCCTGGATGCTCCATATGGATGGAGTAGTGGATGGTTGGTGAAATGGCCACCATATCCCAACAAGGCTGCGACGTCAGCAAGGAGGTGGCGGAGTCATGTTTTGGGCTGGAATCATGGGGAGAGAGCTGGTAGGCCCCTTTAGGGTCCCTGATGGTGTGAAAATTACCTCTGCAAAGTATGTAGAGTTTATGGCTGACCACTTTCTTCCATGGTACAAAAAGAAGAACCGTGCCTTCCGTAGCAAAATTATCTTCATGCATGACAATGCACCATCTCAAGCTGTGTCATTGGTAGCTATGGGGATAAAAGGAGAGAAACTCATGGTGTGGCCCCCATGTTCCCCTGACCTCAAACCTATTGAGAATCTTTGGCGCATCCTCAAGCAAAATATCTATGAGGGTAGGAGGCAGTTCACATCAAAACAGAATCTCTGGGAGGCTATTCTGACATCCTGCAAAAATATTCAAGCAGACTCTGTCCAGATACTCACAAATTTAATGGATGCAAGAATTGTGAAGGTGATATCAAAGAAGGGGTCCTATGTTAACATGTAACTTGGCCTGCTAAGTTTTTTACTGTTTAGTTGTTACTGTGATTGTCGTTCTCAACAAAATAAACCTCCAACAAAAACCACACTTCATCTTTTAACTGCTGATGATTTGCTGACGATTCGCTGAAGATTTCTCATTTTAGGAGAGGATGTGGTTGCGAAGATTGATAAACTTTAACTAGATGCGGTAGATGTGTCCGATGCATGGAAACCCAACGATTTTTCGTTCCTCTATCAATCATTGCACGCTGTTAAACGTGGCGATTATCTCTTACATTCGAACAATTATTCGTACAATATTCATGCTGTCTAATAGGGCCTTAAAGATATGAGTATATGTGACCATGTGCAGAAATAAATAGAATAATCATAACTGTAGTGTGGGGTGCAAAGATCTCATAAATACCAGCTAACCAGCTACACAGGTTAACCAGGGACAAAAATAACAAAATGATAAGGGCACCGGTGGCCTGTGGGCACCAGATTTTGTGGCACATAATGCTATGTACGGAGCCCAGAAGCAGTTGGCTCTGTACATTGCATAGCGGCCGTGCTGCAGGTCTGCTCCTATTCACTTGAATAGGAGCAGAGCTGCAATACTGCAGCTCGGCCGCTATTCCGTGGCCGGAGCTAACTGTTTCCGGCTTGTACGTCCGGTGCACCCCCACAGATCATGTATCGGTGGATAGGTCATCAGTTGTCATTAGCTGGAAAACTACTCTAAATTAATAAATTACAAGTTATACGGAATCTTTTCCTACAAAAGGATATATTGATCTGCAGAGCTCCTCCTGCTCTATAACTTGATGCCTGCAGATTGGACTGCATGTTCAATGTAATAGGTTTGCTTTAAAGACTTATTTCACCACCGAACAAAAAGACAACCCTTGATCTACAACCCTTTTTTTTAAACTTATATGTATTCCATGCCCTAGATGTAGCACGCGTCCTGCCAGCTCAGACTAGGAATGGGAGCCATCTTCCATATGTTCTGTTTCAGGCCCCTATTTAAATTAATGTCTGTGACCACAATAAATAGGTCTATTAGGAGACTAGACTCTGTGGTCACTGAAACAGGAAATTATGTCATTTGATTGACAGAGGCAGACAGGAGGACATAATATGAAGCAGAAGGGGGCATTACACAGGAAAATGACTGCATCATATTACATGGCTCTTCTTGACCTGATGCTGCTCACAGATGGAGGTTTTTTACAATGTTTCTGTGTAGGCAATTCTCTAAGCTAAACTCAGCAGCAGCATAAATCTGCCCAAAACTTTCTCTCTCTGACCTGAATTTTTTAAGCCTTTATCTTTAGTTTTTTGCCGCTGTTCTTGACACAGAAACCGCGTCAGAACCGCACCAAAAAACGGACGAAAACGCCTTCCATTGACTTCAATGGGAGGCGGAAGCGTTTTTTTTTCCCGTGAGCAGAAAAAAACACTTGCGGGATAAAGAAGCGTCATGCCCTTTCTTCAGGCGTTTCCATCTCTGACCTCCCATTGACATCAATGGGAGGCAGAGAAAACGGTTTCCTGTAGGAATTTTGAGGCAGATTTTTCAGGCGTCAGAAAACTCAGTGTGAACAGGGCCTTAAAGTATAACTATTGTTTTACATAACTCAGTAGTACATGTTAATGTTATAAATCTTATTAGAAGATGGCATCTTCTTCACCTTGCAGCAGCTTGCGGTCCCCCTTTCTCTGCCTGTAAGCTTCATAGGTAGAAAAAGAAATCAACAGCGCGCACTCGAGTTCTTGAAACTATAATATTTCTACCCACGTCATATATTCTTGAAATGAGAAGCAATATGTAACGTGAGTGTAGCACAGTTATTAACTCAGCATCATACAGCATCTATGTTTCAATAACTTGTTGGGTAATTGCAATTACTAAAAATGTGAACGTTTTACATGCGTTGTCCTGATGGGATCTCATACAGTTCTTGCATTATATAACTACAGCTCCAGTATGGCGCCGTATTAAAGATATCTGACTTCAGCCCTAAACTGAACACTTTGACACTTAGGCTGGGTTCACACGACCTATTTTCAGACGTAATGGAGGCGTTTTACGCCTCGAATTACGTCTGAAAAAACGCCTCCAATACGTCGGAAAACATCTGCCCATTACTTTCAATGGGTCTTACGATGTATTGTGCCGACGACCTGTCATTTTACGCGTCGCTTTTCAAAAGACGGTGCGTAAAACAGCCTCGTCAAAGAAGTGCAGGACACTTCTTGGGACGTAATTGAAGCCGTTTTTCATTGACTTCAATGAAGAACAGCTCCAAATTACGTCCGTAAAAGACGCGGCGAAAAACGCGTGTACATGCAATTACGTCTGAAATTCAGGAGCTGTTTTCTCCTGAAAACAGCTCCGTAATTTCAGACGTAAATGCAGTTATCGTGTGCACATACCCTTACAATTTTACAGCTGAGACACATTAATAAATCTGCACAATATCCTTTTCATAGGCCTTCACACGTAGCGTAAATACTGTGGATTTTCTGCAACGGATTTATTGCGGAAAATCCACAGCATAATATAGCAGCAGCAAAGTGGATGAGATTTTAACAAATCTCATACACACGCTGCATAAATGATAAGCAGAAAAAAACGCTCTGAAATTGACCTGCAGTGAGTTTTTTTAGTCCGCAGCATGTCAATTCTTTTTGCGTAAACGCTGCTTATTTGTTGCGGGTTTTCCCCATTGAATTCAATGGGGAGGTAAAACCCGCAATAAAAAGCATGTTCTGTTTTTTTTTTGTGGTAGAAAAGCAGTGATTCCGCTGCAAAAAACGGTACTCAGATTTTTTTTTTTATACTTACCCTGAAGTCTGTGTTTCTTCGTTGTGCCTGGCCTTGTGTGTAGATATACTTAATGTGTTAAAGCAGCTCTAGGAAAAAGTTATTGCTTTCATGTGTCTTAACCCCTACGCGCACCATGGCGTAAATGCAAGTCCAGGTGAGCAGTAACTTTGCGCACCTGGGCATGCAGTTACGTCCGCGCTTTAGAAGTTAACCGCCGTGCGGCGCTACACCGCAGCGGCGGTTAAGGGTATGTGCACACACACTAATTACGTCCGTAATTGACGGACGTATTTCGGCCGCAAGTCCCGGACCGAACACAGTGCAAGGAGCCGGGCTCCTAGCATCATACTTATGTACGATGCTAGGAGTCCCTGCCTTGCTGCAGGACAACTGTCCCGTAGTATAATCATGTTTACAGTACGGGACAGTTGTCCTGCAGCGAGGCAAGGACTTCTAGCATCGTACATAAGTATGATGCTAGGAGCACGGCTCCTTGCACTGTGTTCGGTCCGGGACTTGCGGCCGAAATACGTCCGTCAATTACGGACGTAATTAGTGTGTGTGCACATACCCTAACTGTGCAGGGTGTCTGCCCTGCTCTCCGTGTTGCCGATCAGCGGACCATCGCCGCTGATTTCGACAATTAACCCCTTAGATGCGGTGGTCGATTGCAATCGCCGCATTTAAGAGGTTAAGAACAGATCGGCAGCCCCCACATGCATTTGTGGGGGCTGCCGATGGATGTCACGGCATCCATCGGCCAGACAATGGCCTCCGGGCTGCCACGTACGGATGCCTATGAGCACCAGCCGGAAGCTGTTCCTCATAGGCTTCCTGTCAGAGTGACTGTCATGTTGCAATGACAGTTAAAATACATTACACAACGTAGGTAGTGTAATGTATTCTAGCAGCGATCAGAGCTGCAAGTCTAAATGTCTCCTAGTGTTAAAAAAAGTTTAAAAAAAAGATAATAAAAAAAATTCTAAAAAGTGTAAAAATCTACTTTATAAGTTACATAAACAAAAAATGCTTTTTTTCCTATAAAAAGTATTTTATTATAGGAAAAAAATTAACACGTTAAAAAAAGTGCACATATTTGGTATCACCGCGTTCGTAACGACCCAAACTATAAAACTAACAATATTATTTTTCCCACATGGTAAACACCCCAAAAGAAATAAGTAAAAGAGTAATGCTAGAATCACTATTTTTGGTCCCAACCCTTCCAAAATCTAGAATAAAAAGTGATCAAAAAGTCGCATGTACCCCAAAATGGTACCAATAAAAACTACTACCCGTCCCGCAAAAAACAAGCCCTCCCACAGCTTTTTTTACTAAAAAATAAAAAGGTTATGGCTCTCAGAATTTGGTGACACAAAAAATATTTTTTTTATAAATAAGTGATTTTATTGCGCAAATGCTGCAAAACATAAAAAAAACTATATACATATGGTATCGCCGTAATCATATCGACCCGCAGAATAAAGTAAAATTGTCATTTATAGCACACGGTGAACGCAGTAAAAGAATAAAAAACTTTGAATTGATGGTTTTTGGTTACCTTGCTTACCAAAAAATGTAATAAGAAGTGATCAAAAAAATCGCATGTACCCCAAAATGGTACCAATGAAAACAACAGATTGTCCCGCAACAAATAAGCCCTCACACAGCTCCGGTGAAGAAAAAATAAAGAAGTTCTGTCTCACAGAATATGGTGATGCAAAATGTGCAGAGTGTCCAAAAGAGGATAAGATTGGGCAATATCTATCAGTGCGACACTGGCCACATATCTATGAATTATTATTTATTTACCCCATTATTATTACCTCTTTTTATGCCCTGATTAACTCCACACAGATTACATATGCCCCCCCCCCCACATTATAAACTGAAATACCAGTAAAACCCCAAACAGAACTACTACCAAGCTAAATCTGCGCTCCAAAAGCCAAATGGCGCTCCCTCCCTTCTGAGCCCTACAATGTGCCCAAACAACAGTTCACTTCCATGTATATGGCATCGCCATACTCTGGAGAACCCGGTAAATATCTTATGAGGTATTTGTCTTCAGTGGCAAAAACTGGGCATAGCATATAGTGCACTATATCAGTGGAAAATTGTAATATTCACTCTGCACCATCCGCTGCGCATTAACCCCTTCGTGCACCACAACTTAATAGCAGGTCGTGGTGTGGGGGGTGATGTATGGAGCGGGCTCACACGCTGTGCCCGCGCCTTACGGTGTGGGCGTCAGCTGTGTATTACAGCTGACACCCACGACTAACGGACAGGAACAGCGATCGCGCTGTTACAGGAGCCTGTAAAAATGACAATATACTGCAATACATTAATATTGCAGTGTATTGTACCAACGACCTACTGATTGCTGGTTCAAGTCCCCTAGGGGGACCAATAAAATGTGTAAAAAAGTAAATAGTTATTATTAGTGAAAAAAAATCAATAAATATTTAAAGTACAAAAAAAAACCTTTTCCAATTTTTTCCTCTAAAGTAATGTACATTTTTTTTAAAAAGACACAAAATTGGTATTTCTGTGTCTGGAAAAGTCAGAACTATTACAATATACCATTATTTAACTCGCACGGTGAACGCCATGAAAAATAAAGAATTTAAAACTGCAAAATCGCTGTTTTTTGGGTACCTTGGCTATACCAAAGAATGTAAAAAGTTCTCAAAAGTGCTGAAAAAGTTGTATGTGCCAAAAAATGGTACCAATAAAAACTAAAGCTCGTCCTGCAAGAAATAAGCCCTCACACCGCTCAATCGAGCAAAAAATGAAAAAAAGTTATGCCTCTCAGCAAATGGTTAGACAAAACAATTTTTTTTTAACAAATAGTTTTTACTTTGTAAAAATAGTAAAATATAAAAAAAAACTATATAAATTTGGTATCACTATAATAGTATTGAGTCGCAGAAAAAACTTTAAATTGTTGTTTTTACTGCATGGTGAAAGCAGTAAAAACAGAACCCAAAAGGATCACAGTTTTTTACAATTTCAGCCTGCAAGAATTTTATTTTCAGTTTCCTGGTACATTAAATGGTACTTTAACCCCTTCCCGACATTTGACGTATCCATATGTCATAGCCGGGTAGAGAAGGTATGGAACGGGCTCACGGAGTGAACCCGCTCCATACGATGCGGGTGTCGGCTGTATGTCACAGCCGACACTTCACAGTAACGAGCGGGATCGCACTCCAGCGCGATCCCGCTCTTTTAACCCGTTAACCCGTTAAATGCCACACTCAACAGCAACCGCGGCATTTAAATCGTTAGAAAGAGGGGGCGACCCCCTCTAGCAGCTCATCGCGCCCCCCGCAATGCAATCGCGGGGTGGCGATGGTTGCTATGGCTGCCTGGGGGCCTAATGAAGGCCCCCAGGTCCGCCATCTCCTATGGTAGGGCTTAATAGAAGCCTGTCAGAAAGACGATATACTGCAATACAGCTTTCAGCTGCATCGCTGTGTCTCCTAAGTGAACCAACGATGCAGCACTAGCAGCCAGGGGCATTACTAAGGTCTTAAAAAGTATGGGGCAATAGCCCCAATACCGCAGGCTGGTATTATTAGACTGGGAAAGTCCAAAAACAGTGGGCCTTCCCGTCCTGGTAATGCTAGCCTGCTACTATGTTGTTTCTGGCTGGTTATGAAAAATCATTTTTTCTAATTATTATTAATTCATGGATTACTATCTCAAACCATGTGTCACAGGTCTCCCATCGTATATACGTGACTCTGGAGATGTTTTACAAAGAATCGATGGGATAACTCTTGAACCAGACATGTTCTTGGTTTCATGTGATGTCGAATCGTTATACACATGTATTGGACATCAGCATGGATTAATAGCGACCAAGTTCTTTCTCCAAATGTGTGGATTGGATAGTGATTTGAGAGACTTTTTACAGAATTTAATGGAATTTGTTTTAAAGCATAATTTCTTTCTGTTCAAAGACAGGTATTTTCTAAAACAAAGACGTGTGGCCATGGGGGCAGCATGTGCCCCTTCCTACACAAACTTATTGCTTGGATTGTGGGAGCGGGAGTTCATTGAACATCACGAGTCATCAACTTCTGGATCGGTAATCGCATGGATGCGATTTATTGATGATGTACTACTATTCATTTGGCAAGGCACTAAAACAGCTTTAGAATCATTTATCAGACAATTGAATGAAAATGATTTGAACATCCGGCTAATTTATGTCATTAGCCAGACATCTTTGGACTTTTTGGATATCAAACTAGTGGTTGATAAAGATGGTGTTATTCACACTACTGTACATCGGAAAAAGACTCAGTTTTACACGCAACATCGTCCCATCCCCAACACGTCATAAGGGCTATTCCAACAGTCCAATTCATTCGAGCATGTAGGATTTGTGATGAGCCGGAAGAATTTGAAAGACAGGCGATTGATCTACAACAGAGAGTCTTGAAGCGAGGATATAAATCGCATGATATTAATACAGGCTACCAACGAGCCAGAAACCAACAAAGAAAAGATCTCTTGGTAACTAACGGACGACAAATTAAGCAACAGACCGAAGTACGGTTAATTACTAACTTCCACACAAGATGGCGTGATATGACACAAATTTTTCAGAAATATTGGCCAATTTTACAACAAGATCATGATCTTAAAAATATATTATCTATGAGACCTAATATTGTGGCTAAATGAAGCCGAACCCTTGGGGAAATGCTTGTCCATACTGTAGTCATTACATTTCACCAAAATCCAACTTTATTTTCCAATCCAAATTACCTAAATGGGGTTCAAATGCATGTGGTGATTGTACGGCATGTAGGTATATGGAAAAGACTAATGTCTTTCATAACTTTAAGAGGTATAAAGAATATCAAATTGTACATCACATAAACTGCAGAACATCTGCCGTCATTTACTATGCGACTTTCCCTTGTGGGATGATATTCGTTGGCATGACATCAAGGGATTTTCATGTGCGGATACTCGAGCACGTCAGTGACATTAAGAAACCGAGAAAACTATCACCGTCAAACAACAAGAAAATTCAAAAATCTAAACCAGTTGCCAAACAGTTTTTCAAACATCATTCGTGTCAGTGGAATCTTTTGAAATTTAGAGGGATTGACCAAGTACAGCTTGGGTCAAGAGGCGGTAACCTAATGCAGAAATTGGCAAAAGTAGAATGTAAATGGATCACGATATTGAAGACTGCATCACTGGATGGCCTGAATGAAAGCTTATCTTTCACCTGCTACTTGTAAGTATAGTATTTATAGATGACTTCCTGTGTATGAATGAGTATTTATTGTTATGCATTGTTTTTAAATTTTTCATTTTCTTATTGAATAATCGTTTGTTCCTTTATGCCAATTGTATTTAGTCCATGCGCCATATGTGTTTGTTTAGTATTTCATGAGCTCTTCCTCTGATTTCCTTTACCTCTTAGTGACCACCAATACGCCTTTTCACGGCGGCCACTAAGGGGCCTAAGGTTTGGCTGTCGCCTTTTTACGGCGGCCCAGTAAGAGGTGCTGGGCGGCTTATGAACTATATGCTCAAACTATATCGTGCCGCCTTGAAAGTTCAGGGCAGTGAGGCTGCTAGCTAAGGCTGTCTAACCGGAGGGCAGAGTGAGCGCTACCTATTATGATACTGAATCACGCTCGGCTGTGAGCGATGAGGCTGAGTGTGAGTGAGTGTGTATGAAGATTGTGTGATACAACTGGTTTGTAGCTTGTATCTAGATTACCATTGCCTAACTATACATTATTATCGGATAAAAGATTCGGAGCTATACACAGGTCGCGCGTTCAGCCGGCATACCTACTTCTTCTAGGGGTGGGGACCACCGATTTTGCATATTCACTGCCACACACTTTGTCCCCCTGCCCCCTCTTCCTTAGCAATAATTTGCATATTATTTACTGCCCAGGATCAAAGAATGGTAAGGTTGATGCCTTATCCTGTTTACATTCCACTGACCCAGTCTTTCAAGGTACAGATGTTCTAATCTTGCGAGAATAACTTCTTTGCTACCTTTCCAGATCTGATCATTCTTATGGGTGCTTTATCAGAGCCTCTTTGCTGTGCTATTCAGAGCCCTTGTCCAAAGAACATGCTGTCTGAATCCCTGCTTCAAATATGTATATACAGTTAGGTCCAGAATTATATG
Source organism: Rhinoderma darwinii (assembly GCF_050947455.1). NCBI lineage: Eukaryota > Metazoa > Chordata > Amphibia > Anura > Rhinodermatidae > Rhinoderma > Rhinoderma darwinii. The sequence continues at coordinate 151,256,134 of NC_134687.1, read as the reverse complement.
GACAGTGACACAAGTTTTGGCATTTTAGCTGTTTATCAAAACATATTGAATATACAGTTATTCTGTATAATCAACATGGGCTTAAAGTGCAGACTCTCAGCTTTAAATTAAGGGTTATTCACATCCTAATTTGAGGAAGGGTTTAGGAATTACAGCTCTTTAATATGTAGCTGCCTCTTTTTCAAGGGACCAAAGGTAATTGGACGATTATCTCAAAAGCTATTTAATGGGCTGCATGGGCAATTCCCTTGTTAAGCCATCATCAATTAAGCAGGTAAAAGATCTGGAGTTGATTCCATGTGTGGCATTTGCATTTGGAAGCTGTTGCTGTGAACCCACAATATGAGGCAAAGGAGCTCTCAATGCAAGAGAAACAGACCATCGTTAGGCTGAAAAAAATTACGACATCCATCAGAGGGTTAGCACAAATATTAGCAGTGGCCAAACAGTTTGGTACATTCTTGAAAAAAATAAACTTACTGGTGATCTCGTGAACTTCAAAAGGCCTAGACGTCCACGGAAGACAACAGTGGTGGATGATCACAGCATCCTTTCCATAGTGAAGAAAAAACACTTCACAACATCTACCCAAGTGAAGAACACTCTCCTGGAAGTAGGTAGTATCGAAGTCTACCATTGTCACGGTCTGTGGGTATGTGGACCCACTAGGCCGCACCGCCGTAGAGGGGAAGCAGCTGGCCAAACAACAGAGAACCCAAGCAATACAAAGTCCTGCACTAGGGTACCTGAATAGTCCAGACGGTGGCCGAGGCTTTAGCATGGGTGGAGGTGGGAGCAGCAAGTTTCACCAGATGTGGCAGATGACAGCAGGTTGCTGGCAGATAACACTGGACCTGGCAGATAACACAGGACGTGGCAGACTACACAGGACGTGGCAGATGACACTGGACGCGGCAGACGACAGCTGGTGCAATAGGACACGACTCCAACACTAACGGGCTTCAGGAACAAGAACACAGCACGGGATACAGGATACAGGTAAAAGGGAACGGGTAACAACAGGAACAGGATAACACTAAGGGACCATTTGCAAGACTGACATGGGAAAAGTAACAACACTCAGGCAATGAGCAAAGGGGCCCTTCTTATAGTCCAGGAAATCATGGGCCAGTTGGTCATTTAAGGCCGAGCACGAGCGAATGCGCGCACCCTACGGGACACAGTGGACCAGAGCTGAAGTGAGTGCTGTCGTCTCATGGGAAGGAGATGCGAGCCAGCGCTCACAGATCCATGGCTGCGGCCGCTGGGGGGGTGAGTAAACCCGACGGTCCGCGGTCATGGACGCTACAACCATAAAGAGAAGACTTCATGAGAGCAAATACAGAGGGTTCACCACAAGATGCAAACCATTAATCAGCCACAAAAATAGAAGGGTCAGATTAGACTTTGCCAAACAACATTTAAAGAAGCCAGCCCCGTTCTGGAACAGCATTCTTTGGACAGATGAAACTAAGATCAACCTGTACCAGAATGATGGGAGGAAGAAAGTATGGAGAAGGCTTGGAACGGCTCATGATCCAAAGCACACCACATCCTCTGTAAAACATGGTGGAGGCAGTGTGATGGCATGGGCATGCATGGCTGCCAAAGGCACTGGGTCACTAGTGTTTATTGATGATGTGACTGAAGACAGAAGCAGCCGGATGAATTCTGAAGTGTTCAGGGATATACTTTCTGCTTAGATTCAACCAAATGCAGCAAGATTGATTGGATGTCATTACAGATAAATAATGACCCAAAACATACTTCAAAAGCAACCCAGGAGTTTTTTAAGGCAAAGAAGTGGAATATTCTGCAATGGCCAAGTCATCACCAGATCTCAACCTGATCGAGCATGCATTTCACTTGCTGCAGACAAAACGTAAGGCAGAAAGACCCACAAACAAGCAACAACTGAAGACAGCTGCAGTAATGGCCTGGCAAAGCATCACAAAGGAGGAAACCCAGCGTTTAGTGATTTCCATGGGTTCCAGACTTCAGGCACTCATTGCCTGAAAAGGATTCTCTACAAAGTATTAAAAAAAACACATTTTCTTTATGGTAATGTTAACTTGTCCAATTACTTTTGAGCCCCTGAAATGAGGAGTCTGTGTAGAAAAATGTTTGCAATTCCTAAACGTTTCACAGGATATTTTTGTTCAACCCCTTGAATTAAACCTGAAAGTCTACACTTCAATTGCATCTCAGTTGTTTCATTTGAAATCCAATGTGGTGGCATGCAGAGCCCAAATCATGAAGATTGTGTCACTGTCCAATTAATTCTGGACCTAACTGTATATACTGTGTGTATATATATATATATATATATATATATATATATATATATATATATATATATTGAAGAAAATCCCACAGCACTCCGTGTTAGTGAAAAAAATTGTGGATTATTAAGCCAGCACAAGCTGCAACGTTTCCGTCCTGCTATAGGACCTTTATCAAGCATAGTGATACAAGCAATGTGTGAACCATATATAGTGAGTGTCTCATTAACATAATGAGTAAACATTAAGACAGTATATATAAAAAAAAACATACTGATATACATTCAAATCTGACACTTTTAAAAAGATTTCTAGTGATCAGTTGCCAGTGTTGACAACAGTGAATACAAAATTACAAAAAACATTATTAAAACATGCAAAATCTGTATGATTGTCATGAAATTGAAAATGCAACAATATGTGTGTGGGTGGAGAACATCCGACCACTCACCAATCCGGGCTAGTGTATGTAAATTTGTGAAAGTAGATGCAGGTCCGTTCCACCTGTTGAACCCACAAGCTCATTAGAGTCCTCTCCCTTCTACTGCGCATGCTCTCATAAAGAAGAATGAAGACTGTAGTTGCATAGCAACAATTGACACTTAAGCCAGTTAGTGAGTTCCATGCAGCAAGCAACACAGGAAGGAGAAATGACGTGTGCCAACTAGCATCTGAATCTGCCAGACTGCAATCCAGGACTGATATTTAAATTATGATGACCTAATATCTGAGACAATCATAGTACTGTACAGCTTAACAGTGCTACATTTATGATATTGGTAGTCCCCTTGGGGTAAGAAACGGAACTCACAGAAGTGTTTTGCCACTGGCAAATCGCGTCTCTTTTTGAGAATGGAGTGCCTATGGTTGTTAAAATGGATTTTAAAGTCGCAAGTGGTTTCACCCACATAAAGCAATAAACATATATCACCACCCAGTATCACAAGTAAGAAATTGTTTGATTTTATGTTGTTTGTGGGTAACAGGATGCTCAAAAAAGGGAAATTGCAAATTTTTCTAGGTCTGAGGAATGTTTATTCGTCTGTCGCACATGTTTTTCCACCTACGTTGTTAACCAATTTGTCCTGTAAATTCTGTGGATGTCTGTATGACATAAGAGGTTTGTTCTTGAATGGCCCAATATGTTTGTAGCTATTTTGTATGATGCCCCAATGTTTATTAACAATTTTCGACACCTCTCCACTTAAATCGTTATATGTGGTAACAAATGGGATACGTTCATGGTGTTTGGAAGATTTTGTTTCAGCGAAGGTACCAGCGTTGGAAGAAGATGCAATCTTGTCCCTACGCATACGTAGTAATTTCCTGGGATAACCTCTTTGTGAAAAATTAACCACCATCTGATCTAATATTTGATCTAATTTGACTCCATCATCGACAATACCTGTAGCTCTAAGCATTTGGCTGTGTGGAAGAGACCGTACCATTTTTTTAGGATGGCAACTGTCAAATATAAGCAACATGTTGCGATCACTCGTGTAGAGACTGGTTTGAAATGCATTGTCTGTAATGTCCACCAAAACATCCAAAAATTGAATAGTGGTGTTAGAATATGTAATAGTGAACTGAGTATCTGGGTCTATGTGATTCAAAAAAGAATGAAAATCATGTAACAATTCTGCTGTATCCGTACAGATGAGAAGATGTCATCTACGTATCCACAAGCTCATTAGTGTCCTCTCCCTTCTACTGCGCATGCTCTCACAAAGAAGAATGAAGACTTCCACGCAGCAAGCAACACAGTCTGCCAGATTCAGATGCTAGTTGGCACACGTCATTTCTCCTTCCTGTGTTGCTTGCTGCGTGGAACTCACTAACTGGCTTGAATGTCAATTGTTGCTATGCAACTACAGTCTTCATTCTTCTTTATGAGAGCATGCGCAGTAGAAGGGAGAGGACACTAATGAGCTTGTGGATTCAACAGGTGGAACGAACCTGCATCTACTTTCACGAATTTACATACACTAGCCCAGATTGGTGAGTGGTCAGATGTTTTCCACCCACACACATATTGTTGCATTTTCAATTTCATGATAATCATACAGATTTTGCATATTTTAATAATGTTTTTTGTAATTTTGTATTCACTGTTGTCAACACTGGCAATTGATCACTAGAAATCTTTTTAAAAGTGTCGGATTTGAATGTATATCAGTATGTTTTTTTTATATATACTGTCTTAATGTTTACTCATTATGTTAATGAGATACTCACTATATATGGTTCACACATTGTTTGTATCACTATGCTTGATAAAGGTCCTATAGCAGGACGGAAACGTTGCAGCTTGTGCTGGCTTAATAAACCACAATTTTTTTCACTAACACGGAGTGCTGTGGGACTTTCTTCAATATTGATTTATATCCCCTGGATCGGGATTACCTGAGACGATCTTGGAATTGCTTTGTGTGTCCTGCTGCTTTTCCATTGTGTACATCAGTGGGACACAGAGCCGCTAGTACAGACTCTGCTCTGGGACTCTGGAATTCCCTAACATCGCTGTCCACATATGGACAGCGATGTCTGGGGCTTCCCCAGAGCCGGCGTCCCGTGCAGAGCGCTAGTTTAGGCTCTGCTCCGGGACTCTGTGGAATTCCCTGACAGACATTGCTGTCCATATATGGACAGTGTGTCAGGGTCTTCCCCTGAGCGGGGTCCCGGGTAGAGAGCTAGTTTTGGCTCTGCTCCGGGACTCTGTGGCATTCCCTGACATCGCTGTCCATATATGGACAGTGTGTCAGCATCTACCCCTGAGTGGAGTCCCGGGCAGAGCGCTAGTATCGGCTCTGCTCCAGGACTCTGTGGAATTCCCTGACATCGCTGTCCATATATGGACAGTGTGTCAGGGTCTTCCCCAGAGCGAAGTCCCGGGCAGAGCGCTAGTATAAGCTCTTTTCCGGGACTCTGTGGAATTCCCTGACATCGCTGTCCATATATGGACAGTGTGTCAGGATCTTCCCCTGAGCAGAGTCCCGGGCACAGCGCTAGTATAGGCTCTGCTCTGGGACTCTGTGGAATTCCCTGACATCGCTGTCCATATATGGACAGTGTGTCAGGGTCTTCCCCAAAAGCGGAGTTCCGGGCAGAACGCTAGTATAGGCTCTGCTCCGGGACTCTGTGGAATACTCTGACATGGGTGTCCATGTATGGACAGCGATGTCTGGGGCTTCCCCAGAGCTGGAGTGCCGAGCAGAGCGCTAGTATAGGCTCTGCTCTGGGACTCTGGGGAAGCCTCTGACATCGTTGTCCATACATCGACAGTGATGTCAGAAGCTTCCCCAGAGCAGGAGTCCCAGTGATATCAGGAGCACAGCGGGAGTCCCAGGCAGAGCCTACTAGTGCTCTGCCCGGGACTCCAGCTCTGGGGTTGCCCGTGACATCCATGTCCATATATGGACAGTGATGTCAGGAGCAGAGCTGAAATCCCTGGTAGAGTGCTAGAAGCGGCTCTGCTCCGGGACTCCAGCTCTGGGCAAGCCCCTGACATCACTGTCCATATATGGACACTGATGTTAATGGCTTCCCCAGAGTTCCGGCGCAGATCCTATACAAGTGCTCTTCTCCGGGATTCCGGCTTTGGGGTTGCCCCTGATATCACATTCCGGTCCAGAGGGATCCCATTATGTCACTGTGTATGGACAGTGACATCAGGTGCTCCAACAGTAGAGGAATCCCCAGCCAACGCGTCGGCAACGCTCCGGCTGGGGATTCCACTCCTAGAGAGAGCCCCAATGGAGCTATCTACTTGGGGTGTGTGTGGAATTATCTGCAGAGGGCACTTTGGCAGCATCTACAGAGGGCAATGTGGCAGCATCTGTGGAGGCTACTGTGGCAGCATCTGTGGAGGGCACTGTGGCAGCATCTACCGAGGGCACTGTGGCAGCACCTACAGAGGGCACTGTGGCAGCATCTACGGAGGGAACTGTGGCAGCCTCTATGGAGGGCACTGTGGCAGCCTCTACGGAGGGCACTGTGGCAGCATCTACAGAGGGCACTGTGGCAGCATCTACAGAGGGCACTGTGGCATTATCTGCAGAGCGCACTGTGGCATTATCTACAGAGGGCACTGTGGCATTATCTACAGAGGGCATTGTGACAGCATCTACAGAGGACTCTGTGGCAGCATCTACAGAGGGCACTGTGGCAGCATCTACAGAGGGCACTGTGGCAGCATCCACAGAGGGCACTGTGGCACTATCTAAAAAGGGGCTGCCCAATCTTGACAAGTGTGTCTGACAAACACTGCTAACTGAGCCGCCGGACTGCATTTAGCGACACTTAAACTGGGAAACTAGATTGTTGAAATAAGCACGTGGAGAAATATCTCAAATTTTAAACCTAGCGCTATTATTATAGTAATGTAGTATTGTTATAGTAATTTAGTATTATTATAGTAATGTAGCATTGTTATAGTAATGTAGTATTATTATAGTAATGTAGTATTGTTATAGTAATGTAGTATTATTATAATAATGTAGTATTGTTATAGTAATGTAGTATTATTATTATAGCAATAAGTAATATAGTGTTATAGTAGATCAAATAACTAATTGATTAACAATAATTTAGTATTTTATAAAATGTTAAAGTAATGCTGCCCATCAACTTCCCATTTTTCTATATGTGGCCCACTTACCCGGCTGAGTTTGAGACCCCTGGTGTATATATATATATATATATATATATATATATATATATATATAGTCCAAGAGTCATAAAGATGAGGGTGCAAGCCCACCAGGGACACGACCAAAGTCACCCAAAATATGTATTTCCAAAAATCAGGCAGCACTCCAGAGATATAGCAAAAAAGTACAAAAGGTGCTTTATTCCATCAATCAAAATTGCAATATATACATATATACACTACCATTCAAAAGTTTGGGGTCACCCAGACAATTTAGAATTTTTCATGAAAACTCACACTTATATTTATCAAATAAAGTTGCAAAATGACTAGAAAATATAGTCAAGACATTGACAAGGTTAGAAATAATGATTTTTATTTCAAATAATAATTTTCTCCTTCAAACTTTGCTTTCGTCAAAGAATGCTCCATTTGCAGCAATTACAGCATTGCAGACCTTTGGCATTCTAGCTGTTAATTTGCTGAGGTAATCGGGAGAAATTTCACCCCATGCTTCCAGAAGGCCCTCCCACAAGTTCGATTGGCTTGATGGGCACTTCTTGCGTACCATACGGTCAAGCTGCTCCCACAACAGCTCTATGGGGCTGAGATCTGGTGACTGCGCTGGCCACTCCATTACAGATAGAATACCAGCTGCCTGCTTCTTCCCTAAATAGTTCTTGCATAATTTGGAGGTGTGCTTTGGGTCATTGTCCTGTTGTAGGATAAAATTGGCTCCAATCAAGCGCTGTCCACAGGGTATGGCATGGCGTTGCAAAATGGAGTGATAGCCTTCCTTATTCAAAATCCCTTTTACCTTGTACAAATCTCCCACTTTACCAGCACCAAAGCAACCCCAGACCATCACATTACCTCCACCATGCTTGACAGATGGCGTCAGGCACTATTCCAGCATCTTTTCAGTTGTTCTGCGTCTCACAAATGTTCTTCTGTGTGATCCAAACACCTCAAACTTCGATTCATCTGTCCATAACACTTTTTTCCAATCTTCCTCTGTCCAATGTCTGTGTGCTTTTGCCCATATTAATCTTTTCCTTTTATTAGCCAGTCTCAGATATGGCTTTTTCTTTGCCACTCTGCCCTGAAGGCCAGCATCCCGGAGTCGCCTCTTCACTGTAGACGTTGACACTGGCGTTTTGCGGGTACTATTTAATGAAGCTGCCAGTTGAGGACCTGTGAGGCGTCTATTTCTCAAACTAGTGACTCTAATGTACTTGTCTTGTTGCTCAGTTGTGCAGCGGGGCCTCCCACTTCTCTTTCTACTCTGGTTAGAGCCTGTGTGTGCTGTCCTCTGAAGGGAGTAGTACACACCGTTGTAGGATATCTTCAGTTTCTTGGCAACTTCTCGCATGGAGTAGCCTTCATTTCTAAGAACAAGAATAGACTGTCGAGTTTCACATGAAAGCTCTCTTTTTCTAGCCATTTTGAGAGTTTAATCGAACCCACAAATGTAATTCTCCAGATTCTCAACTAGCTCAAAGGAAGGTCAGTTTTATAGCTCCTCTAAACAGCAAAACTGTTTACAGTGGTGCTAACATAATTGCACAAGGATTTTCAAGTGTTTTCTAATCATCCATCCATTAGCCTTCTAACACAGTTAGCAAACACAATGTACCATTAGAACACTGGAGTGATGGTTGCTGGAAATGGGCCTCTATACACCTATGTAGATATTGCATTAAAAACCAGACGTTTGCAGCTAGAATAATCATTTAGCACATTAACAATGTATAGAGTGTATTTCTGATTAATTTAATGTTATCTTCATTGAAAAAAACGGTGTTTTTCTTGCAAAAATAAGGAAATTTGTAAGTGACCCTAAACTTTTGAACGGTAGTGTATGTTTGTGTCGCTCACCCTTTTTCCAATCCTAGGTATAAAGCATGTGTTAATGGCGATTCCACCTTCACCTCCTGATATAACTTTTCAAAGTTTATATTCCTTTCCAAAATACATCCATTACATCAATTGTTTTAAAAGTCAATGATTTCAAAATTCATATAAAGCAATGTGATGCCCAGGTAATCTTCCCTCAGCATTCTTCCAAGCCCTCAGACAATGTTTTAGTGGTCCCTTAAGGAAGGGGGAGAACCTCCGAAATGTGGCGGCGTTCCCTTGTCTGAGGGCGTAGAAGAACACAGAGGGCAGATTGCCCCAGTAAAACAATTGATATATTGGATGTGTCTTGGAAAAGAAAAGAAATTGTGAAAAGTTACTTCTATCTCTCTTCGTTTGGGTCTGTATCCCTGCTGCCAGCTAGACTGGGTCTGGCATCCAGGTATGCTCTTATATTGTAAAGGCATGGAGCATAACAAAGATTTTGTGGGTTTTTTTAAAAAATATGCTCTGTTATTAGAATTAAATGCAACCCTTCGGTTTTAGCTGAAAATTTAAAGTTTGCTGGGGAATGCAGTTTACTTATCTGGTTCCCCTTCATTTAGCTTTTTATGCTGGCGATCCGTGGGCCCCCTCTTCTGTCATCCAAGATGGCCACAGCGCTTCTCAGACCTCCCTATGCACACTGTGCTTCGGTAGTTTGAAACACACTTCCCTGCTATCCGATCGGCTAGCGCTGCTCACATGAGCTCACATGACAAAAAGATGGGCCGAAAATTGGCAGATCAGTGGAACGACAAGCTAAACTGAGGGCACCAGGTAAGTACACTTTGCATTGCCCAGCAAACTTAAAAAACATTTCTAAATCCGGAGGGTCGCTTTGAATAACAGGGAAAAATAAGTGGTGAAAATTAAAATTTATATGTGAAGAGAACTAAAATATAATTATTATTGTTCATATTAATGAATGCTTCAACTATGTGGGCTCCTGGAATAACTTCCTAATTAGTGTGCATATCCAAAGCATAAAATAAATGATTTATTATGGCATTAACCAACAAAGTGAAAACACCAGTAGACTATAGTATACTCTACAGGTTTAATAAGAGAAAAGTAAAAAATAAATTAGTTTAGGGGTCTGGTTACAGTTTTGCCCCATTTAACTTGGTGCAATTTTTATTGTATTCCAAACTCCCATCTGACTTACTTAAAATATACCAAGACGGCTTGACTAGTGGTCATTAAATCACCTATTAGATTGCTGGACAAGTGCCTGGAGCACACTCGAGGCCGAGTTATAGTAATTACACTAAAACTCCCATTTCTCACTTAATACTCAGCCTGTCTGACCCATAAAAGTCTACTGTTCCAGTCTTCCCAACATCTCA